>NW_020945064.1:1169800-1216329 GCF_900497805.2 Vombatus ursinus
AGATGGTAATGTAAATGACAATTGTTGGGGGGACAAAGGGGATACAGATACTTTAATGCATTATTGATGGGACTGTGAATTGATCCGGTTATTCAGGAAAGCAATTTGGAACTTCGACCCCAAAAGTCACCAAATTGTGCCTACCCTTTGACCCATAAATACCATGAATAGGTTTATACCCCAAACAGATCAATGAAAGAGGGAAAAGACCAACATGTATGAGAGTATTTGTATCAACTATCTTAGGCAGAGTAAAGAACTGGAAGCTAAGGGATGCCCATCAACGAAGGAATGAATGAACAAATTATGGCATATTGATATAATGGAATCTTATTGCACCTTAAGAAATGATGAAATGGATGATTTCAGAGGAACCTAGGAAGACTTATACGAACTGATGCAGAGTGAAGTAAGCAGAACTAAGAAAATGGTTTATTCCATAATAGCAACATTGTAAAGACAAGCAATGTTGAAAGATTTAACTCTACACAATGAAACAACCAGCCACGATTTCAAAGGACCAATGATGAAGCAAGTATACTATTCATGTCTTGATGAAGAGGGGAAAGACTCCAGTTGCAGAATAGGCCATATATTTTTCAGACAGCTAATGACATACTTACCTCATTTCTATTTTTGACAGGGTTGCTAGACTAGTAAATTGGGAACATGCCATCAAGCTAATATACCTTGATTTCACTGAAGCATTTGACAAAGTCTTTCTTGCTACTCTTGTGGGAAGGGTCGAATGATATTGGCGTAATAGAAAGAACATTGTATTTGGAGTCTTGATTCAAGGGCCGGCACTCTATCTTCTACACCATCTATCTGTCCACATTAAGGCTAATCGATAGTTTCACACTCATTCTAAGTCACATGGTCCCTGCCATTTTCTATCTATATGGGATTATCTTTCTGGGACTCAGTTTCTTCATCTATAAAGTGAGAGGGATGGATAGAAGAGACAGTCTCTAAGATCTCTCCCAGCTCTCAATCTATGATCCTATGACAGTTAAGTATGTTTGAACTGGTTGAATGGCCAGAGCCAAAAAGTAGTCACTAATGAGTTGATGTTAAATTAGAAGGAAGCCTTTAGTGGAGTGCCTCAGGGATTTGTGCTTTGACCCTGTGTTGTTCAGAATTTCTATCTATGATGTGAATAAAGGCATAGATGTTAAGCTTAGTAAATTTGGTTCTGGCATAAAGTTGGGAGAGATAAGTGACACATTATAAGATGGAAACACAATCCACAAATATCTTGACAAGGGTAGCTATGTGACACAGTGCATAGAGGGCTGGGACTGGAGTCAGGAGGACCCAAGTCCATAACCAGCCTAAGATGCTTACTGTGTGACCCTAGGCAAGACACTTAACTTCTGTTTGCTTCAGTTTCCTCATCTGAAAAATGGGGATAATAATAGTACTTGCCACCCAGCATTGTTGTAAGAATCAAATGAGATAATTTCAAAGTGTTTAGAACAATGCCTGGCACTCAGAAAGCACTATATAAAATATTTGTTGTTGTTTAGTCATTTCAGTCATGCCCTACTCTTCATGACTCCATTTGCAGTTTTCTTGGCAAAGATACTGGAATGGTTTACCGTTTCCTTCTCCAGCTCACTTGACAGATAAGGAAACTGAGGCAAATAGGGTGAAGTGACTTGCCCAGAGTCACACAACTAGTAAGTGTCTGAGGCCAGATTTGAACTCAGGAAGATGAGTCTTTTTTGACTTCAGGCCTGGCAGGCTGCACACTATGGTGCCACCTAGCGGTCCATGTAAGTGTTTGCTATTATTATTATTAATGATAAATTCAATCTACTAGGATAAAATTTAAAAGGCATAAATTCAAAGTCTTACACATGGGTTCAAAAAAGAGAAGAAGGTTTAACTAGATAACAATTTGTCTGAAATACACTTGGAGGTTTACTGGATTTCAAGCTCAATGGGAGTCAAAATTACTACTTAACAGCCAAAACAACATAATGTGACTATATAAGAATGAGAGAGGTGTTGTCCAACTGTACCCTGCCTAGATCAGGCTCCTTCATAAAAGCCCCCCTCCCTCCTTTTATGTAGGAGTGTGTAATGATTTGTTTCTTTGAATTGAATTAATTGTTCTTAATGTCTTAAAAGTCATAGACTCTTGGCATTGTGGAAGACATTAGGGACCATCATGTCTAACCTGTAACTGACCGACAATTCCCTCTACAACTTCCTCTTTAAATGGTCATCCAGCATTTGCTCAAAGACTTCCAGTGAGGGGAGCCAATTACTTTCTGAGGGGACTCATTTCACTGTTGGATAACTGAAATTGTTAGGATTTTTAAAATTATGACAATCTCAAATTGCTTGTCAACTTTAAGTTGACCAGTCAATAAGCAAATGCCTACTATGTCCCTGGCATTGTGCTAAATGCTCATGATTCAAAAAAAAAGGGGGCAAAAACAAATGCACAAAAGCAAAAACCTATAGTTCCTGCTCACAAGGAGCACACAGTCTAATGTGGGAGACAACATACAATTATGTACAAACAACCACCACAACAACAATAGCTAGCATTTATATAACTTCTACTATGTGCCAAGCACTGTGCTAAATGCTTTACAATTATTCTCTCAATTCTGGGAAGTAGGTACTGTTTTTTGTTTTTTGTTTTTACTTCTTTACGGTTGGGGAAATTGAAGCTAATCACTTAATTTCACAGATAATTTCAGGGGAAAGACACTGAGATTAAGGAAGGCTGGGAAAAGCTTCTTGCAGAAGATGACTTTAGCTGAGACTTCAAGGATGCCAGAGGAGTCTGGAGGTAGAGATGAGGAGAGAGAACATTCCAGGTGTGGGAAGGCAGCAGGTGAAAATGCCTGGGGTCAGGAGATGATAGTGTTATTTGAGTGGTGTGGCTGCAACTCAGATTACTAAGAGAAAAGAGAGTCCAGGGATAATGAGAGGTGCTTAGACTATGGTGACAGCCAGAAAAATAGTAAAAAAGGGACAGATAGGTGAAAGAATTATGGAAGAGGTAGAATTAATAAGATTTGGCCACTGACTAGATTTGCAATACAAAAGAGAGGGAAGAGCCTAAGATGAGTTCAAGGTTTTGAATCTGGGCAGTGCTACGGAATTCAGAAGTTGGAAAGAAGACCAAGTTTATTAGAGAAGATGAATTCAATTTTGAACAAGATGATTTTAAACTCCTAGCAAAATAGTTGGGTGAGGATAGTCAACAGGTCCCTAGAAATATATGGAAAAAAAATCATTAGTGAAATGAGGGGTAGATATATAGATTTGGGAATCATCTGTGTAAAAGGGAGATTTGAAGCTACTGAATTTGAATGAAATTGCTGAGGGAAAGAACGCAGAGAAAGAAGATCCATAACAGAACCTTGAGAAACATCTACACATAGGCAAAGAAAGGAAGATGATGAACCAGCAAAGAAGACTGAAAAAGAGCAATCAAACAAGTACAAGGAAAACAAGAAGAACAATATCATAGAAGTCAAGAAAATTAAGGTAGCCAGCAGAAAGGAAGTGGTTAGTACCACTGTAGAATGGTCAAAGCAAGCAAATAGAGAATGCCATTGTATTTGGAGATTTGTGACCAAGGTCACTGTGGACTGTGAAGATAGCCATTTCAGTAGACCAATTTCAAAGAGCCAGATATTAAAGAGGCATAAGTGATGAGGAAGAAAAGGCAGAGTATAAACTAGGGGCTTAGCAGTGAAAGGGAGAAATGAAATAGGACGATGGCTTGAGGCAAGAGCAAAATCAAGAGAAGGCAGTTTTTTTGTTTGTTTAGGACAGAGGAAAATCTTGAGTATATCTGGAGGCAATGGAGGAAAAGACAAGAGAGAAAGAAAGACTGAAGAAGAACGGATGAAACAGGACTGCGGATAACAGAGACAAAACTCTGGGAAGAGACAGAACAAGATGGGATCAAGAATACAAATTGAGTTAGCCTTGGCAAAGTGGAGGAGATTACAGCACAGAAAGAGAAGATGAATTAGGACACAGATTTGTTCCAAAGTGTGACCCTTAGGAGACGAGGAAGTCCACAATAAATGACTTCAGTAATGGAGTCGATAATTATGTTCATCCACTGAGAGAAGGAGAACAAAGATAAAATTGGTGGAATGAAAAGAGGATATTTGGAACATCAATGATACATAGCAAGACAGCGAGATAGATAACATCAAATAGTGATTTTTACACAAGTTAAGGGAATGAAGGACATTTATGGACAAGACAAGCTAAAGAATTGGCTTCCTTGAATAACAGCAAAATGAAATAGATATTATGGTTACAAACGAACAGATATGAAAGCCAGAGTTCCTAGTTCATATCCCAAAGCAGGAGGGTTAGTTACAGAAATACAGCCATTGACCATATGAAGATGGAAAGTTGATACATAAGACTCTGCATTTTACAGATGAGGCAAGTGAAACTCTGAGTGCTTCTCCAGGGAAACAACTATTGGGTAGTAGAGTTGGGACAAATCCAGGAACGATAAGTCCCCACCCAATAATATTTTCACTACCCACCACATGCTATTCCTATTCTCATTTCTATTCTATTATCTCTGATTTTGAATAGTTACTAAATATTTTATTTTAAAATCAGCTTTGCCTATACTATATTTTAACAACATGCTCAAAGCTCTCTTTAAAGACATAGCTACCAATAATCTGCTCTTTATTACCTGGGACAAACAATAATATAACAGAAAAATCCCTGTCTCACATGGGAAGACTGGAAAATATATATTGTCCTGTTCCTGAATATTCATACAACCTTATTAATATTCAAGATCTGTATCACACTGGACATGCTGATAGTATCTTAAGTGAAAATGAACTCAATGGAAAACCTGGGGAAAAAACTGAGTAAATTAAAATTTTAAAGAAAAAAATATGAAGAGCCCATGAACTATTTTTTTTTCTAACAGAAATGTAAGAACCTGTCTCATTGAACTGCTAAGTAATACAAAATAAGAGAATAATCTCTGGTCTAACTCTATTTTGTCTAATTTGAATATCAATTCCCTAATCAATCGATAAACATTTATTAAGCACCTGTTATGTGCCAGACACTGTGCTAAGCACTGGGTTAGCCCTAAGGCAGAGTTCATTGCCTTCTTTATGAAACACACAATACCATACATGTAACAGTGCAAGAAATGCTCTCAAATTGGCCCAGGACAATACCTAGCTGACTATAAATTTATACATCTGATTTGGGATTGTTGGGTGTTGCACAAATTTGGTACTCTATAGAATGAGGTGTTCCCTTTTTGATAAATATGGACAACAGGAGAAAATGATGATTAAGTTTGTTCCTCAAGGAGTTTTTCATGGGATTTTGGCAAAAAAAAATCAAATATTCCATCATTGATAACCTGAATACCCATCTATGATTTATGTCATTTATCACATCATACCATTTTAAATTAATATTTTTATGAGTTTATTTTTCAATTAATTTATTTTTAGTTTTCAACATTCACTTCCATAAGATTTTGAGTTTTAATTTTTCTCCCCCTCCTCCTCCTTCTCCCTGCTCCCCAAGATGGTGTGCAATCTGATATAGGCTCTACATATGCATTCATGTTAAATATATTTTCACATTAGTCATGTTGTAAAGAAGAATTAGAACCAATGAGAGGAATCATGAGAAAAAAGAAACAAAACAAAACAAAAAGGGAGCAAATAGTATGCTTCCATCTGCATTCAAACTCCAAAGTTTTTTCTGGATATGGATAGCATTTTCCATCGTGAGTCTTTTGGAGTTGTCTTAGATCCTTGCATTGCTGAAAAGAGCTAAGTCTATCAAAATTAGTCATCACACAACGTGGCTGTTAATGTATACAATGTTCTCTTGGTTCTGCTCACTTCTTCACTCAGCATCAGTTCCTATAAGTCTTTCCAGGTTTTTCTGAAGTCTACCTGCTCATCATTTGTTATGGAACAATAATATTCCATTACATTCATATATCACAACTTGTTCAAGCATTCCCTCAATTTCCAATTCTTTGCCACCGCAAAAGGAGCTGCTATAAACATTTTTGTACATGTGGTTCCTTTTCCCATTTGTATGATCTCTTCGGGATACAGACCTAGAAGTGGTATTGCTGGGCCAAAGGGTATGGATAGTTTTATAGCCCTTTGGGCATAGTTATGAGTTTAATTTTTGCTTTGTAGATTACATGTAGAAATTATGGAGCAAACCCTAGGGAGAAGGAATCAGCCATCCCCATCAACTACCACCAGAAGGGCAGACAAACCAGCCTAGTTGAAACAGAAAGGTCCTCTGAGGGAAAGACATGTGGCAGGCACCACCACTACCTTGATCACTACGTACACTAAGACCCAGGAGCCCTGGGAATAGCAGTGTCCCTCAGACCACAGGAGCTACATCCAGCCCACCTCCCTCAACCATTATCTTGGGAATCCACACTTGTGCATATGAGACCTAGCAACTGATTCTGCAAGTATGACGGAGCCTGCCTTCTTACTAGCCAAAGCTCCCGTAGACATGGTATGGAAAGTTATCAACATCAAAGAAAAAATTTCTACCAAGAAGTTTCTTTATAATATCAAGCATAAGTCTAACTAAAGATAATGGTCATGCAACACTATCTCATGAATGGAACACAAATATGGATTCTGGAAGACAAGTAATGTAAAGTATTACATATTACAATCTAGAGTGCCCTGGCAAATATTGCTTCTTAAGTACATCTGGAAGTATTTTTCATAAATATTTTATTATCATTTACATATTTAATAAATATTTTAATAAAATCTTTGAATCAGAGGGTACCTAAAAGGTTCTCTGGCCCAACTAGATCCCCTTAACAACTCGAACAACCCTCCCCTGGACGATACCCAGGACAAGTGGAATGACTTTGTTCTCCAAGAGACCAGGCAGAATGAAGTACTCTTTCAAAGAATGGAAGAAAGGATTCAATGTGAAAACAAAGAGAGAGGAAGTAAAAGGCAGTGATGAATCTTGACTACTGTCAGGAGGCTAGGAGGTAGAAGATGATGACACAAAGGGAGAAGGGGATGGAGGAGAACCACTGAAACCCCCAAGCTGCGTAATCAATTGATGCTCTTCCTAGAGAGAAGGAGCTAGGATGAGGATGTGCATCTGGACGTACTGAATGAAGAGTAAAAGGGTAGCTATTGACCTAATAACAACAAGGAGGTGTTCTCTTCTCTTGGAGCAGGCATCTGGGATGTAACAGAACTTCCCAAGATTTGCCAAAACTGATGCCTCCTACCCACTTCTAGGGATTCGTGTGGGCATCCGTGATAATACCAGTAGGCATCCAGAAAACAATACTAATGATTATGAAGTTTGGAACTAGAAACTGAAGATCTCTGAGGGACAAGTAATCTTTTCAACATCAACATCGATCTAAGGGAAAGACAGACAGAGCTGGAAAGTAAACAACTGGCTAAGAGGATGATGTCCAAGAATTGCCAGATCATGAGGGAAAGACTGGTTGAGTGAAATGGGGATGTTTAGCTTGGACAAGGAGAGGGTCACAACCACCGTCTTCAAGTATCAGGAGGACTCTCATGGGAAAAGAAAATAAATCCATTTCGCTTGGCTCCAGAATGCAGAACTAGAAGCAATAAATAAAAGTTACAAATAGGAAAACTCAGGCTTAATGTAAGGAAACTCTTTCTAATCATTAAAGATATCCAAATGGAATAAACTGCCTCAAGAAATAGTGGGTTCTTCCTCATGAGAAGCCATCAAGTGAAGAATGGAAGACCATCCATCAGGTATGTTATAAGGGGATTTTTATACAGATGTGGATTACACTAGATGACTTCAGAAGTCCGTTCTAATTCTAAGATTCCATGATTCTAGTCATCCAACCCCTCACCCCCATCCTTGAAGATCTCCAGTAACGGGAAAGTAGCCCATTCCTTTTTTTTGGACAGTTTTTATTTCCTATGATCAGTATTCATACTATGTAGGACTCTAAATCAATGTCCTGAATTATAAGCAGAAGAATCACAAATCATCAGTGTTGACCATTCCCTACTATACCATACCACTAAAATTAAATGTAGCCCTTGTTATTACAAAGTATTACATATAATATATATAATATATATACATATATAACGTATATATATATACGTGTGTGTGTGTGTGTGTGTGTGTGTGTGTAAGTTGGGCTACTGAGCGTTATGATACTATCAGCCTAATACCAGAAGCTTGTCAATAGATGACCAGGTAGATAGTGAACATACTTACAAGACTTTCAAAATATTTAAATGTATAATCTAAACTCTATTCAAGACTTTGTGTGCTTTCTATAAATGGGAAGCTGGAAAACAAAGGGTATGTGCAAACAGAAAGTGTCATCACTTTGATTTGTGTTTGCAAGGCTAAACATTTAAAGGAGGGGTTCTTAATCTTTCTGTGTCATAAACCCCTTTGGCAGTAAGGGTAAAACCTATGAACCTCTTCTGGGAATGTTTTTAAATGCATAAAACACATAGGATTCCAAAGGAAGCAAATTATATTGAAAAACAGTTATCAAAATATTTTTAAAAGCAAGTTCACAGACCCCAGGGCAAGAAGCCTGATTTAGAGTCCATATATTTACGCCTAGGTAATTTGTCTGAAATTGAGATTAAACTACTACCAAGTCACTAAGCAGTGCCTTGGTTATGACCTTACCTGAGAAACAACATTTACAGTATTCTTATTTCATTAAATTATTCTTTTTTATTTATAAAAGTAGATTGGGTTAAAACAGGTCACAACACTAATACATACTGAAAAAGATATACTTGTAGAGCAAAATTTAAAGAAATGAAAATACTCAGTTACAATTAAGTACCTCACCCTAATCTTTAATAGCCCTTATTTCCCTTCCCCCCATCCCCAGCTTGAGTTAAAATGCTGAAATAACTCCTACAAAATTTGGCTTTAAAAAATGCCTTAACTCCCCTAGCTGCCTGCCTATAGTTACTGCCCTTTCAAATCCCTCACTCTTAGCTTCTACCTTGTGTCACAATAACAATAATTCACATTACTAAAGCACTTTAAGACTTACAAAATGCTTTTTCCATAGTAACTATGAAGCAAGTAGCAAAATATTAGTATCCCTTTTTTAAAGAAGAAACTAAGGCCCTAAGAAGCTAAGTCCCTGGTCACAAAGCTAATAAACACTAGCTCCAAGATTTGAGCTCCTATCTTCTGACACCAAGCCCGATGTCCTTTATGGTACACGATGCTGCTTCACTTCATGGTGCAGTATAATATTCATAATAAAGTCACTAACAAGAACAGCAATTGACATTTGCAGAATACATTTTACAAAGCATTTTATATGCATTATCTTATTTTGATCCTCACAGCAACCCAGTTGGGAAGACAATGAAGGTCCCAACCAGATTTTACAGATGAAGAAACTAGTATACAAAGTACAAGTGTACAAGTAACTTGTCCAACAACACGTAGCTAATAAGTGATAGATTCAGGATTTGAACTCAAGTCTACTGACTCTAAGCCCACTGTTGTTTCCTCTATACCATAGCTGAAAGAAAAAAAATCATGGAGCAACTTCATATTGTTGGCCTGAATGAAAGCTTTGACTTTTTCTGACCAGATGAGAGTATTTTTTTCCTTCTTGATCTCACTATTTTTCCTAAAGTTTCCAACTTTCCTCCTCATAATAGCTTGAAATTTTCATACGATACTTCGGCATAATGGAAAAGGTTTAAAGTTATAGGCTCCAATACTAGCCTCAACACTTATTGTTGTTGTTCAGTCATGTTCGACTCTTCATGACCCATTTGGCATCTTCTTGGCAAAGATACTGGAGTGGTTTGCCATTTCCTTCTCTAGAGTTCTTAAATTCACATGAGTAAGGAGATGCTAAGTTTCCTAAAATTCTATGAATTTGAGAAATCTGGAGAAGGAAATGGCAAACCACTCCAGTATCTTTGCCAAGAAGACCCCAAATGGGGTCATGAAGAGTCGAACATGACTGAAAAAACTGAAACAACAGCAAGAACTTGGAGCAATGGGTCCAGAATGGGGAGAATGGCATATTGGTGAAACTGGGCGTCCCTGAAGAATGAACTCTTCCAGCATTATTAGAAAATAACTAAATACTCAGTGGATATTTTCTTGTCCTTGGTTTGAGATATGAGCCATAATATGAGGAATGATAGTAAAAAAGATATCTAAGAAAGATGGACCTATATTCTTCACTTTGGAGTCAATAACATATAAGTAAACCAAAAATTCTTTCCACTATCAAGGGTCATAATTTAAATGAATATGTCATATTCATTTATTTAAGCCATTCAAAGAATACTAGCAGGAGCTGGACATATTTGACATATACTTCATATGTGCCAAGTGGGGACTTAGCAAAACAACTTGAGAACTGAACTGTTTTCTGTCTATAATTCAAAATGGCAGTGGACTGCCTAAGAGTAGTCTGACCCATAAAATGGTGGGGGTTTTTTTAAACTTCTATTATGCTTGTTCAACATCCCCCCACACATGTATACTCCAATTTTACGTAAATAGGACATAACACTGAGGTTACCTCATAGCTATAGTGTCTATAATTATCACTTTTAGGGGACAGGAAAGAAAAAAGAGTTGGAAAAGAACTTGCCCGGAGGAAACATTTCCGATTGTAAAGTATGAGCCTGACAAGAGCAGGAATCCTGCATTTACCTCCTTAACTAACAGATTCTGGGTTGGAGCCTGAAGGGGGAAAAAAATCTAAATATGTCAGTGCTGGAAAAACTATTTAGTTTGACAAAGAAAATGAAAATTCCCCCTGATGTAGAGGCAAGATCTTTGGTGGTATTTGAATTTAGTGAGAGGAAGCCACTCCCTCATTAAGACATATCCAACTATGGTAATAATGTGGAATACCAAAAGTAGTAACAGATTTATTATTACCACAGTGTGGAAATAAAATATGTTTTTTTGCTCTGTTACTCAATCTGGTTAATTATCCGTGCAAAGTAAAGTTATTCCTGGCAACTCTGGAGCCAAAGCTATAACTTTAGCAATGGTGGGGGTGGAGGGGAGAAGTCGCTATTGAAGGGAAAGGATATGTGGGCTGAGAGGTTTTTTTTTTTCCCCAATTCTAGGAGAAATATTGTACTTTTTGGATTTAAGGGGATGGCATATTGCAACAAACAAAACTAAATGTTCTAATTTCTGGGCTAATTAGATGTTAGGTCATTATTGGAGGTCTTAACTAGGTTCTGTAGCAGCAATGACTCCCAAAAACACTAGAAAGGGGGTCAGGAAGAGAAGAACAATTCAGAAAAGTCTATTTGGTCTGCAACTCCCAGGAACATCACTGTATTGGGGGGTTTTACTCAGGCAATGAGGCACAACGGGCCATTTATAGCATACTTCCAGTGGTATTAGAAAAGCATGGGACTGAGTGACTTCAGCCACCCGAGAAATGCAGTAATCCCTTAGAAAAGCACTACCTGAGTCCCCTTATTACTTAAATGAAAAGGAGTCAGATCAGTGTATTTACCTAGTATTATCAGCACGGGTAGGACAGCACAGATGCTAATCAGAAAGTTCCAGCTGTCCAAAGGCTAGCCACTTGGTGCATGATTTCCTAAGCTTATTGGTTGTACTCATTGGCACCATTACCGATGTTGTTATGGAATACAGATCAAACCAGGCAGATTGGAGGAAAGAGAGCCTCAGCTACACAGCTCAATTCAAGTACTACCAACAAAAAAAGGTAGGAGAAAGCAATGAACGAGAGGGAATACAGCCAAAAACCATGGGAAAAGACCCTCTCCCCAAAACACCTTTTTTCTATCTGTAGTAAATTACAGACCACCAAGAGCAGTCTGAGTTGGCTCTCCAGCAAGAATCCCCACATCACAGCTGTTATTGTTGGCTTCAGCACTTTAATCCAAGGAGAACACGCATTCTGCTAATGTTTGAATAACCCTTGCCAACAAATTGATCCCACAGCAGCAAAGCGGCAGGAGGTACTTTTAAACATTGAAGGAAAATATGAAGAGGAAGAGACCCTGTAAATATATTTCCTTGTCTAGCCTGGAACTTGGGATACCTCCCTTAATTTTTTTTTTTAAGTGGGAAGAGAGATTTCTTCTTCTTTGGCATAAAGCAGCCCAAATGGGCATTCGAACATCTGCAACTTACATGGGAGGGAGCCATGCCAAAGAAATGTAGATTCCACAGCCATCAACCCTGGGGACAACACAAAACAAGCGAATCTCTAAATAAGGTCGGAAAGGCGCTAGCTCTCGAAATGGGCAGCGGACTTCCACAATTGGGAGTGGAGAGTGGGCACTTGAGATGGCTAATTCCTCCCATACTAGCAAGATATTTAGGTATGGAGAAAACATAACATTTTGAATTTAGAAAACCTGGGTTCAAATCCTAATTTGTATGTAATAGATAACCTCAGGCAAGTCATGACTTCTCCGGGCCTCAGTCTCCTCATCTGTAAAAGAAGAGGGTTGAACCAGATGATCTTCAAGGTCCCTTCCAAGTGCTAAATCCTATTTCCATTCACCTAGATGAACCACAAAAATTCACTGAATCCTTAACCAACAAAGCTACCACCACCCTGACAGCCCTCAAGAGCGTTTTTCTCCCCAAGTAATTATTAAAAAAGACCTTTCTTTTACTTTTTGCCCAATCGCATATCTGTATGGAGACTCACAATGAGGTTTTCAGGACAGTTAGGGCAGAGCATGAGAGTAGCTTTTATCCTATAAACACAAACGGAAGGAAAGAATGCGGCCTGAAACTATAAATTTAGTGGGTTATTTACCATCAAACAACGAGCAAATGTTAACGACTTCAGATCACTACAGAACTGGGTACATTCAAATCTCTGATCTGAGGGTTCAATTCAATTCAACAATCATTTATTAAGTGAATTGAATTTCAAGGTTAAAGGCTCAATACCACGATGCCAGGTCCCCAGCTGGTAGAGTTCTCCCGCGTAATGTATGTGTTTACAGTAATGACAGACTAACTGCCTTTTGCAGAAGCTGTCAATATTCTGCACACACACAGCATCTGGAGGGATTAAGCAGGACACTGGGGAATTAAAAGATACAATTAAGTGAAAATTAAGAAGGAAAGAGAGAGAAAGATGTGTCCTAAATCCCTAGAGAAGCATTTTAGTAAGATTTCATTCCCTCCATTTCATCCTTCCCGTGCCAGCCTGATGTTAAATAAAACTCTGTCTCTTTAATTGTCAAATGATTTTCCATCTCACAAATAATCCTTTTTCATACAGGAGTCTTTTTTAAAGTTATAAATAAAATACCCCAAATATTTTCTTTTTCCCACAGATGAGAACACTGAAACACTGACCGTACAAGAATGAGTTGTGTCAGTATGCTGCTTCCAGCTAAAACAACCCAGAAAAAAAAAAGTTTAATTAAAGACAGAGCAAGGAAGCTGCACTGTGGGCCCTAAGCCACTGTGTTACAGCACAGACTCATGTTCATTTGGAGCTGTCGTCTCTGAGGTCAAGATGATACCCCAAGAATAGCTCTCTCGAGTGGAAGAGAAAAACAAAAACAAAAACAAAAACTGATGGAGGAGAGGAAAACTGAGGCAGGGATGGCTGAATGTCAACTTCTAGTTTGGGTAAAGAGTCAAGGTTCCTTCTTGACCTTCTTGGTGTCCTTGAGACCTCCTTAGGTTCCTTCTTGGCCTTCAAGGCCTCTTGTTCAACCTCTAATTGGAACAGAAATAGTCTTCGAGCAGAGTGATATGGATGCCATCCCTGTAGCTTAGCCTTTGGAAGTGTAGAGAGCAGGGCAGCAGGTTTGATTTGATGACCTCTACTCCATGTTAACCTATGGAAGACAAGGGATATAGGCTTTTCATATAATTCAATCAATCCTTTCCATTTTGAAGGACAGCTAGGTGGCACAGTGAATAGAGCACCAGGCCTGGAGTCAGGAAGACCTGAGTTCAAATCCAGCCTCATACACTTAATAGTTGTGTGACTTTGGGCAAGTCATTTAACCCTGTTTGCCTCAGTTTCCTCATCTGTAAAATGAACAGAAGAAAGAAAGGGTGAATGACTCCAGTATCTTTGCCGAGAAAATCCCAAATGGGGTCATGAAGAGTCAGACACAACTGAAAAAGACTGAACAAAAACAACATTCCATTTTGAAAGATATCAGTAGACGGATGGTTATAGAAGGACCCTACTACCATATTCTTTCTATGAAGCGGGGCTTCAGTGGCGTAAATGCTTTGGGTTTGTTGTTGCTGTTAGGACTTCATTGGTGTAGGAGGCTTGGGTTAAGAAAACGCCTTCTATCAGGACAGATTAGTGCTGGCTCTGGAACTTATAATCAGAGAGATTTCTCTGGGGATACCGAGGCTAAGTGGCTGGCCCAGAGTCACACAGCCAGTGTGTGGTAGAGTCTAGACTTGAACCTGAGTATTCCTGACTCGGGCTACTCTATGGACTATGCCCTTCTCTCTCTCTCTCTTTTTTTATAATTATGAGGAGGTTTATAGGTTCTTGGCCATAAATTTATGGGCAACACCCTATAAATCCCCAAAATTGTTATTGTTGGAAACAGTCCTTTCCTTGGGCCTCAGGAGACTCACTCAATGTGATTTAACACGTTTATCTGTAATTTCTCCAATTCTACAAAGTAAAATAGTTACCCCCAAAAGTTACCAACATGCCCTTATAGAGGTCGAACGTCCTTTATTCTTTCCTTTTGGTTTGTCTACATGGACTATACAGAATAAATAGGTGTGTTTCTGCGAGTCTTTGTGTTACCAAATAGTTGGAAGCAGAAATTTCTTAGTAGATAACAAGTAACTCCATGTCAATGGCTTTTGAAAACTGGCATCATGAACAGGATTTTCCTATTTGGGAAGTGCAGGGAGAAGAGATATTAAACTGAGGCAGGGGAAGGCTAAAGCAAATGGTAGAATATTTGGTTCAACACAGAAGCGAACAAGAAAAGATCTGGGTGACGCAAGCTGGTCAACGTCAAGGTCCTTGTGGATTCCTTGTCCTCTGTTTCCCTTCTTGCCCTTTTCTCTGCCTTGCTCTTGACATTGTCCGTCCGTCCTCGTTGTGAAGCCCCAGCCTTTTAACCAGTTTAGGAGAATGAATCTAGCTGCCGGTTGCCTGGAAGCAGCTTGGCTTGCAAAAATTAAGCTGAGGCAATTCTGCATTTAATCATTTCGTTATGGTCTACATGAGAGTAATCAAATGGATAGGCCCCAAAGCTCCCTTTGCTTACATGAGCAGACCAGTTCAAAGAGCACATTTCCATGAAGCTAGCTTGTTAAAGCAGCCTGATCTGGCTCATAGGAAATATGAAGTCTATAGGCAGGCTGTCCCAAAAGTCTTAGTACAGTTTTAAGCTTTAATAACTTCAGAAAAATGAAAGCTATAAACTTATAAAAAGTACCATTTCAAAGTTTAGTTATTTAAATTTCTTTTGCTCTTATTTAGTCTGGTGAATTTCAAATAAAAGATTTTACATTTTATTTCAATTTTCTGGATGGCACTTTCTCAGACCAGTGGATCAGAAAAAAGATCCTCTTGGTTGGTCAGCTCAGTGACCCGATATATCTCCACCAGACTTTTTCCTGTAGGGTCACACAAAACCTGTCATGTATAAATTCAGATGTCATTCTTTGGATGATCTTAAAGCTAGGATTATGAATGCAATCCTTTCAGCAGCAACTAATGCAGATTTTTATAAATTTCAATCGACTAGAGTGACATATAGTACAAGATGGTCAGTATGTTGAATTTTAATAAGAAATGTATCAATATACCACATTTCTTGCCTTTGTGATGGATGAAGGAGGGAAGGGAAGGAAGGAAATAATTTGAAAATCAAAATTTTTAAAAATTTTAAAAATCAGTAAATAAAATTTTTAAAAGAAACATGAATATTTTAAAACTGTAAGTAACTAATCTTTAAAATGTTGCTTTTTATAAGCATGTAGCATTTATAATTCTGAAGTTATTAAAGCTTAAACCTGCACTAAGACTTTTGGGACATGCCCTATATGGCAGTTCCTCACTGAAATAGAATATTGCCTTCATATAGACAAATAAAAGTTTGCTTTGAATAAGTGTCTAAAACTAGTCTTTTTCTCCCATGTGAAGACTACGTAAGTACAACTACAATTTTCAGAATGGACAACTGGAATCACTATTCAATCACTGAAGAATATGGTATCTCTGAAGATTGTCTCATATGTACATACACTGACCTATGTTTGATTTCATCAGTGTTAGACACTCCCTTCACCAATACAAATCACAATCCCTCTTTGCTATCTCAACCTCTGTGACTCTTGTCTAGCAACTTTCCATAAATGTTCTGTAGAGGATCAATCTAAGAAGTGGGATACTTTTCTCTGGTACTAACACACAACCAAGTATAACATTTGTTTGTGTGTCATTCTCAGTAAACATAGATTCATAGAATTCAGATCTGCAGGAGACTCAGAGATAATCTAAAACAACTCCCTCATTTTACACAAGAAAAAAAAATGTCACGGAGACATTAAGGTCACACAGGATTCAAACCCAATTTCAAATCCGGGGTAGGGAAAGAATAATGGGCATATGATTTAGAAGAGACCTAGGAATAAACAAATTAGTAAAAAATGTATATATTAAGCACTTAGTATGTCCCAGGCACTGTGCTAAGCACTAGAAACACAAATATGAAAAACAAGACCATCTTTGCCCTCAAAAAACTTAAATAATGATGGGGAAAAGAGCACACACAGGAGAGTGGTAGCTAGAGAAGGGTGTTTTGGTTCGGGAAGTCACAAGTCTGATGAGTGGCAGGGCAGGCAAGTGATACTACATGTTGTTGTTTGGTCATTTAGTTGTGTCGGACTCTGTGACTCCATCTGGGGTTTTCTTGGCAAAAATACTGGAATGGTTTGCCATTTCCTTCTCCAGCTCATTTTACAGATGAGGAAACTGAGGAAAACAGTTAAGGGATTTGTCCAGGGTCACAGAGCTAGGAAATGTCTAAGGCTGGATTTGAATTCAGGAAGAGAGGTCTTCCTGATTCCAAGCCAGTGCTCTATCCACTGTACCACTTAGCTGCGCCAGATGATCCATAGACGGCTTAAAATAGGGACACTCAAAACAAAACTTATGAGCTTTCCCTAGGCACCTAGCTGCCCTTGATACTATATAACTATGGGCAAGTCACTTAATCTTTTTAAGTCTCAGTCTCTCCAACTGTAAAATGGGGATAATAACAACAGTAGTACTTAACTTCCAGGGCTGTTATGAGGATCAAATACTGAATGGGGTACAGTGTTTTGCAAACCTAAAACTCTTATGTAAATGTCATTTTTAAACATCATTATTATTATTATCATGCTTCAATGCAAACAGACTTTCTCTCTTTTCTGGTCACACATGTGATTACTGGTAATGTGCAGCAACTTACTTATTACCCACAGAGTTCTTTCCATTGTCCTTCTGATTACTCATAATTTTGATCCTTCTGAGATCATGGCATTCCATGATTTATGGCCACATATTACCACGAAGAGAAAACTGCTATTAAAGAAATGGGTTTTTGCAGCATTGGGCAATTTGGTACCATTAGAAGGACTGCAATTTCCCAACTGCACTCCAGCCTGATATGCACTTTCCACTCAATTCTGGGCCTAGTTCACCAGTTACCTGTAATACCTATCCAAAATGGCGTGCTTTGACAGGCTATCCATCCCGATGCGTGGTATTGACTAGACTAGTAGTCTATAAACTTTTTTGATGGAGTACCTCATCAGTACAAAATTTCTGAGCATAACTCCCAATACAGGTATCTTTATTTCTAATTTCGGCACTTGTACTGTTATACCAATAATTATGTATCTCATAAAACATACAAAAATAGAAACTAAAAAAGGATGAGCTAATGAAATAAATACTACCTGATCCCACAAAAGTCAGTAGAGTTTATTAAGAAGGAAAGTGACATAGTCAGACCTGTGCTTAAGGGAAATGGGAGGGAAGGAGGGAACAAGCATTTATTAAGTACCTACTATGTACCTGGAATATAGTTGATAAATTTATAAATATTCTATAAATTTATATATTATAGATAATAACATATTTGTTATTTTATAAGTATTATTTGTATTTATAATATTTATATAAATATATTATATATTTTATAAATACAGTATTTGATAGTACAGTATAGCATATATAGTATATATAGTATACTATAGTATATATATAGTATTTCATAAATATTATCTCATTTAATCCTCACAACAACCCTGTGAAATAGGTTGCCATTATTATTCCCATTTTATACCTGAGGAAACTGAGGCAAACAGAGGTTAAGTGACTTGTCTACAGTCTCACAGCTATAAATGTCTGAGGCCACATTTGAAATCAGGTCTTCCTGTTTTCAGCTTCACCACTCTATCTACTATACCACCTGGCTGCTGCTTAGTTTAGGAAAGAGACTTAGGCAGCTGTGTAGAAGACAGATTAGGCATCGGAGGGGAGATGAAAAGTTCAAATTAAGAGGTTATTGCAATAGTCCAGGCAAGAGATGATGAGAGCCTGAAATAGGATGGTGGCTGAGTGAGTAGAGAGAAGTGGATGGATGGATGGATGGGTGGATGGATGGATGGATGGTTGGATGGATGGATGGGGCAGATGTTTTGGAGGTCAAAATGACAGAACTGGTCAGCTGTTTTGGAAACATAGTAAGAGAGAGTGAAGACTCAGAAATAATATCAAGGCAGTAAACCTGGTTAACTGGAAAGATGGTGGTATTCTCAAAGGTAATAGGGAAGTTTAGGCGAGGTATGGCTTTGGTGAATGGAAGATAATGCAATGAGATCTACAATCCAGAGCACCACCGTTGAGTATTAATGGTGGAACTGATCCCTTTCAAAATGATTGGCAATTTGTACAATGTGATTTGTAAATAGGAGTACCTGTCCAACTTCAGCATCAAAAGGAAACATTTATTTTATTTAGACTCTGTGCAGGATGTTTCTAGGGATTTGAGATTCCTAGAGACTCTGTATGTCATTGGACTTTTTTGCCAGCCTGAGCCAATATAATTTTGTCAACCTTGCAAGTGCCTTCCTTGGCATTGAATTGAGCTATTATCAAAGTAGACGCTAACTTAGTTTGGAGAATCTTGTCAAGTTATTAAAAGAATTTTCCTACTTCATCCTCTGCAGCAAGTGATGGTAAATCAGCTAAAGTTAAGTTCATGTTGGTTTGTTAGAACACTCTCATTGGGAGTCTGGTAAGGCCAGATGACCAAATGTCCCTTGGAAATCCTTCCTCTAGTTGCTTTTAGGATGAAAGCAATTCTGACTGCTCTTTTATTCACCTCTCCAAATACATGTAAGCCACATTGATTTTAAAAACTACATCAGTGAAGGAACCTTTTTTTTTAAATAAAATTTTCTCATAAATGTTACACTCTAATGTCCATTTCCCCATCACAACCTCCCATTTCTCACCTCCTTGTCTATCACTTCATGCCAGAAATCCTTCCTTCCTCAGAATTATCTTGGAAATGCCTAGCTCCCTCTTAAGGCTCAGCTCAAATGCTGTTTCCTATATGAGGTGTTTCTCCCCAGTTGTTAAACCTCCACCCTCCCCCAGATTATGTGGTATCTGCTTATTTCTATGTGTTGTTTCTTCTAGTAAAATGTAAGTATCTTGAAGGCTGGAAATATTCTGTTTTTTTGTCTTTGTATTGCCAATATCCAGATGAGTGCCTTATATAGAATAGGCTGTTAATGAATGCTTGATGAATAGAATTCAGTTATTTTAATGTCTATTTCTAGTGATACCAAATAACAAAGGGATGATTTTAAAATATTTTAAAACTTACTTCTATTTTTATATCAACTTCATTCTGAATGTAATAGCATTACAAAGAACTTATTGAGACAGAAAAATGTGATTGTCATCAGTAAGTTTTTAATAATTTGGAATAATATTGATTATAAAAATTTACCTCTTACTATATTTCATAATAATTTTAAAAATTTTTCTCTATTTATATAAGGAAATGTTAGGAGGAAATGTTTCAGTTTACATTTTTGTTTTAAAAAATTCAACAAGTTTTTTTAAAATTTTTGTGGTTTGAGTTTTTTTTTAATGCCTTTATGATATTACCAGAACCATGAAACTATTTTTAAACATTTGGTAGCATAAAACACAAGAAGTAAACACAAATTTAAAATACTTAATCTTTGGGTTTTTTCTTCTATATGTGGGATTCTGAATCCTTAAGATTGTCAATATTTGTTCCATTGTCAGAATTAGACTTATCCCTTCAGCTGCCTTTTTTTCTTCAAGCCATTCGATCCAGTTAGGCAAAATGAGCATTAGTACAAAACATACTTACATTAAAGAAAGATCAATTAGAACAATAAATGGACGTTGATTCTATGTACACTCTATCAAGCCAGACCACCAATATAATGACTATGATTCAGACATTATTGAGTACATTGAGGTATTTATTCCAGACCAAGAAGAAGCCAACTCATGAGTCACCTGACTTATTCTGACCAATTCCTAATGGTTCTCCACAATTGCTAAATTCACACGTTGTACACAACAGTTATAGAAAGCAAAGTGAATGGGTCTGCAGCATGGGCTTGCCCACAAGGACAAATTTTTGGAATATTTCACAGAAATTGAGAAACATTCAATTAGATGACCTCAAGATCCCCTCCAGCTTTAAAATTTTATGATTCTTAAAATGTAAGTATACCAAGCATTGTTACTGATGAGAAAGAAAGTAATGTACCGTAATTTACATTGTCAATTTCTTCCAGTTTACATATTACGAAAGTATTTATTGGAACATTTATAAGTTTGTTCTGTTTGTTTTTAAGAGCACACTGAAATCCGAGTCCAGGCTCCAGAGGTCCTTTCAGACAATCGAAAGCAGAATTTTCCAACCAGGCAGCTGTAGTTCATTAGATCTGCGATGGACCGTGAAAACCACTTGCCAATAGTGTCGAAAGACTATTACTCATTTCAGTCTCTCCAAACAGGACAGATCTCTCTCCCTCTGACGAAGCATTAGTGAAAAACACTGAATTTGGGGCTATGGCTGGCCCCAGCTCAGCACACATGGATGGAAGCTCAATGGAGAAACTAAAGCCAAGTGGGGATGACAGATTGACGTTCTAGCTTTCCACCTTCAGAGACCAGAGCTTCCATCTAGACTGCAAGGCGGGGAGGGAAGACTCAGGCAATAACAATATACTGGCAGTGCACATGATAATTGTACCATCTGACCCAACAGAGCTGTCAGTCTCAACAGCAAAGTCTCTGTTTCTGATTGAGACTTTCTAATCCCATCAGTTCAAAACAGAAAAACTTTCAGGGCCAATCAAATCAGCTCTGAATGTCAGTCACTGTCCAACCAATGCAATGCAATTAATCATAAAAATCAAGATCACTCTCAGAAACATCAGGCCTGGGTCAAAGATCTCTGCTGAAGGGAACCAGGAAAACGTTAGAAATTTTAAGCTCTGAGCAACTAAAATTCATGAGGGCTCCACTGCTTCTCTCTAAAGGTTATACAATTATTTGGCAATTTGAGCTAAACAAGGATGGGCTTTTGTTCTAATCTGTAACTGGTTTCAAAATCATTGGCTTCACAATCCTCTAAAGAACTCAGGCTGTGTCTATACAGTCCAGACATAAAATTGAACTGAATTGAGGTTAAAGAATAACATGGGCACCTCACCCTTTGACTATTGTCTACAAGAGAAATTATGTTTTATGATCAAAGAAAAAATTTAATTCATTCAGAGAATATTCCCCAATGGTCTCCAGTCAGTAAGACCATGATAGTAGTTGCCAAGAAAGGCTAGGGTTTCAAGTTCCCATTTTGTTACCATGAGGTGCATCCCAACTTCATACTTATAGGGCATTTCTTAGTATTCTATGATTGACCAACTCCAATGGGATGGGCCGGCCATGTTGCCTGAATGTAAAATGTACGCTTGTCAAAAAGACTATTTTATGGAGAACTCACACAGGGCAAGCGTTCACATTTTATTCAATAAAAATAAATAACTTGTACAGAAGATAAGGGTGGGGAACACTGTCATTTCCTCATTTTACTTTTATAAAACACATCCCAGTTTCATATTCACTTGGCATTCTATAGTGAATTTCATTAGCATGGCATTCACATGGCATTCTATATTGAATTATATTTAGCAAGAAAGCAAGAGAAAGAAGTGAACCATAGAGGACTCCTGATGCCTAAAGAAAAAGATAAAAAGGAAGAGAGCAGAAGGGAGACCCTTACATGATAGAAATTTACAAAAGAAGTTGTATTTGCTCAGGTAAAGCGTAAGAATAATACCTGACCAAGAGGATAGGTATGAAGACATGCATGGGAATTAGATGTTTAAAACAGGTGTGAAAAAGAAAAATTAGGCAGTCACTCTATAAAATTCCCAGGACTCAAATCCTACTTCACTAATAGATTCTGGAAACATATCTGCCTTCTAAGCATTAGTTATGAGTAAACTCCAAAGTTCTCAAAATCTAATGAATTAATATCAACCAAATTTGGTCACAGAGGTAGGAAATGCTGCTTCTCCCTGTTCCTCCACAGAGGCTTGAAACACTAATATCATATCAGATTTTTTCAATATGTCAACTGAGTTTGCTGAAGTTTTTCTCTTCTATTTTTAAAAAATTCTTTATTAAAGGTATTAGTAGGGCAGCTAAGTGGTGCAGTGGATAGAGCATAGACCTTGGATTCAGGAGGACCTGAGTTCAAATCTGACCTCAGACACATAACACTTACTAGTTGTGTGACCCTGGGCAAGTCACTTAACCCCATTGCCCAGCAATCCCCCCCCCCCAAAAAAGGTATTAGCTCTCTGTGAGGGGGGAAGAGGAAAGAGATGAATAAGGAAGGGGGATATACAAGATGTAAAAACAAAAAAAAATTTAAATAAAAATTATTTAAATATATTATATTCAAATAAAAATTATAAAATACCAAAAACTAGTTAATTAGCCATAACTTAACATTTTAAGTGTCCCCCAACCCTCACCAAAGACTTTGCTTTCCTGATCTGCTGACTCTGAGGGAACAGGTCACCAAACACCCTGGAGGGCCCCCCTTCCTACCACTATGAGGTTAATTTGATGGTAGTAACAACTATGAATGTAGTGTTCAAACGAAAAAACAAAATATGCAAATTTCTGTAAAAGTTTACTCAAAGTTTTTAAACTTGTGAAGATTAACATATGAGGCTCAATAAGTAAGGTATTTTTATCTAAAGGTTTCACCGTAGTTGACATAATACTAGCATATCTTTACCTTTGTTCTAGGGAGTAAACACCCCAAAATGGAATTCATTAGCAAGTGAACGGTTTAAAAGGCACAGAAAGTGTTTTGGCTGGCTATTTTATTTGTTAATAATGGAGTATGAATTTAAATTTTAGTTCCATGAAAGCATCCCCTCCTTCCAAAATGGTCATATAAATTATGTTATCAGTAGGTTAAGCATTAAAGAAAAAGTTTATATTATTTCTGTAACTCGCTATCATAGGACTCATCCTAACAACACGGCAAGGAAAATTTAAAATTCTAAGACAAAATGAACTTGGTAAAGTTTGATCTAACCTTGAAAAAAATTACAAATACAATATTGTCTCCTCAATATAAGGATAGTACAGTACAGAATAAAGTTCAGAGTTTTTTTTTCCCATCTAGGTTCCCTATTTAAATGTATTTTTGGCAAAAGGGGCAACTAGAATCACCAACTGACCAATTTTTATGGCCCAGGTAAAATCATTCCTATTTCTTTTACATTAAGGATGCTTCCAGTTAAGTATTTTGGTGAGAGGCATGCAATATTAACCCAGTTAGGTGGTGTCACAATGCACAAAGGGCTGGGCATGGGGTTGGGAAGACCTGAGTTCAAATCCAGCCTCCGACTCTTATTAGTGGTGTGTTATTGTTGTTGTTCAATCATCTTAAGTCATGTGCAACTCTCCGTGACTCCATTTTGGGGTTTTCTCAGCAAAGATACTAGAGTGCTTTGCCATTTCCTTCTCCAGCTCATTTTACAGATGAGGAACTGAGGCAAACAGGGTGAAGTGACTTGGTCAGGGTCACACAGCTAATAAGTGTCTGAGGCCAGATTCGAACTCAGGAAGATGAGTCTTCTTGACTCCAAGCCCAGTACTTTATCCACTATACCACGTAGCAGCTATTAGTAAGCTACAAAGCCTCTGTTTGCCTCAGTTTCTTCAACTACAACATTTTTCACCTGCTTTGTTGTGAGGTTTAAATGAGACAAATGTGTAAAGTACTTAGCACGGCACCTGGCACATAGTAGCTGCCATACAAATGTTCATTCTTTCCTCTTTCCCCCATTATTTCCAACCAGGCAGAAGCTGCATTAACCAACCACATGTGTAGTTGACTAGAAAGGCCTGGCTCCACTCCAGGAAAAAATAAATATCAGATCAAATGATTGTTGACATAATATGAGAATGTATGCACAAAACACACACACATACACACACATACACACACACACATACTTAGAAAAAATGTGAAGGAAACAACTGAATGAAGGGAGAAAAGAAGAAATAAAAATAGTGGGTTTTATGAAAAGGGGTGGGGGGGAAGCACATAGTTCAACAGGTTCCTGAAATCCTGGTAGTGATCGATAAATTGACTTTTGCTTCACCTTTTATGAAGAGGCTGTACTTAGCAAATCACTGTGTAAGCTGCCTCAATAACAGCACTCCTGCTATCAAGTTTACTTGCAAGGATTCCAACAAAGAAATTAATTTCTTAGATGACAAGGAAAGGTTATCTAGAATGGAGAAAACACAAGAGACTGAGCGTTCACCTAATAAAACAGACAAATATCAGTCTAGGCACTGAATTCAGAGCTGCTCTACTTTCCATAGGATCTGAATTCCCTATAGTCCAACCACTACAATTTAAGGGAAAAAAACACCTTCCCCTTCAAAGGATGCATTCCTGAAAATACTAAGTCTTTATAACTTTATAACGCACTGACTAGATCTTCTGCCAGTTTGGGTTGCTGTAAAACTTCTCCAGTGGCCACTTCTCACATAAAGACAGTATCAATAAAGCATTCCACAATAACAGTGATCGAATCTGAAAACTTGGGAATTGACACTCATCAAAAGTCATTGGGGGTTTTCTCCTTTCCATCAAATATCAGAAACTTTCCTAATTCTTCCATGTTTCAGACCATACTCACAGCATCAACCTATCAACAGGTAATATACAAAGATGACTCCTCTCCTATTTTAGATATACCATGGGGGTCATCTCCAGTCGTCCTGATCTATATCTTGCCACTGGACTCAGATGGCTCTGGAGGAGAAAGTGAGGCTGGTAACCTTGCACAGCTCTCCCTCACTTAAATCCAATTCACTTACAAGTCACGGCATCATCTTCCTGATGTCATGGTACTCTTCGAGAACAAAGGACAAACAACAGATACACCATAAATTCAGGGACAGTCTCCCAGTCAACCATTTGGTTCTTCCTGTCTAGGGGCTGTGATCATGTTGAAAATGGTGGGCATGCAATCCATTGGCTGCACTAGAGATTCTGAAACTTAGTAGGGGAGGAATGCAGGATGGATTTTATTTCTGTGAATTCAAGTTTTTATCCTATGCATATACCTCATTAACACTGTCCCACCAACACCATTTTGTAGATTCAAACCTTACTTTTAATACCATAGAATCCCAAGGTAAAATTGATTTAAAAAAATAAAAACAAAAACTTAAGCATACAAATCAGAGGGATAACGGCAAATTGAGCTAGTCCTTAAATCCCAGAAACATGAATTGCCTTAAACTTCACTGTATTAACTGTCACCATATTGTTTATTGCATGTACATAAATTGGGGAAACAACAGTACAAGGAGCAATAAATTCACTAAGGAACTTGGAAAGACATTCAAGCCAAGAAGCTATAAAACAGGAACTGGCTGTGAACGCTGGTGACACAGAGAAGGGGTAGGTGGTGACCTCAGCCTTCGGGGGAATGAAGTTGCAAAAAGTATGGAAGAGGAAGCTGAGAAACAGAGCTCAACTCAGCCAAGAGCTGCCATATTATCATATGATCATCCTTGAGGGAGAGCTCTTCTCACAAAGAAAGTTGTTTTTTTTATATAGTATATATATATTTTTTCATCTTGGGGAACTGTTTGTATAATTTCAATAAAGATTTTATGCAAAGGCTGACATTTTCACCGTTTTCCTTAAAGATTGACTATGCCTTCAAATATTATCAGGTTTTTTTGATTGTGGCTGAAGACACCAATTGTCGTAATGATTGTTCCTGCGGTAAATGGTCATCTACTTAATAGTATTAGAAGGGGTATCACTACTCTCCAAACTACAGAAGTCATTGGGACTGGTTACCATCATAATAAGATTGAATATTTCTTTGGGTGGCATCTTCTTAAACTTCAATGCCCTTATCCAACACCACAGTTATATAGTTATAAAATATAAGTAAATAATGAAGACCCTTTTGCCTCTTAACTTTAATCCTAGCATAATGTGTAAATGGCCTAATACAAACGTAATGAATTTGTGTCCATGCTGAAACCTTATAAAAAAAAAAAGCTAAACATTCAATCAAGTCAGAATCCTAAGATTTTAGTACTGGCAAGGGCTTTATGGTTCATCTAATCCAATATTCTTATTTTAAATATGGGGAAACTGAGGCCCAGAAAGGTTAACTGACTTGGTCAAGGAACCACAGGTAGTTTATATCAGAACCAGGACTAGGATACAGGTCTCATGGTTCACATTTCCCTCTCTACCATACTACCTCTCTGAAACCATCCATAGAAGTAATGATATAGACCCCTGCTTCAGAATTTCCAATACAGACAACTCATCAAAATGCAGTAGCCAGCGAAAATAACAGAAGTTTGGAATCAGAACAAAAGGACTAAAAATACTTGCTTTGTAGCAAAGCTGCCCAAGGCAGAATGTAGGACTGAGTCACCATGGGCAATGATATTCAAATAGCCTCATATCTCTCCATAGAAATGAAATGTATGAGGAGCTAATCTTGGTCTTTATAGTTTTTGGTAGACCTGGTTAACGTAACTGAATGTTAGGTATTATTAGAAGGCATAAACAGCCATTGAATAAGTAGATACACATGTGCATATGTACATACATATGCATGTATATAAATATACATATATGTATATATACGTATATTTATAGATTCACATGTATTTATACGTATATATGTATATGTGTGTATGTGTATGTATACAAAGGATCCATGTAAGATCAGTTAAATGTGCAGAAGAAATTCTATTGCAGAAGAAATGAGACCTTTAGCATCTCATCAAGATCTTCCAAAATCCCTAATTTGAAGGTTAATAAAAGAAAAATAAACAATGGAAAACCACACCCAACACACTTCCAGGGAATACAGACAAGTCTTGGGCCAATTATCAACTGATTAAAAAAAGATCTCCCTCTGTACTTGGTAAAAAATGCATGATCTCTGGGCCCGAAGGAAAATTAAACCACAAAGTTTAAACAAAACAAAAATAAAATCAGTGCTTACCAAAGAAAAAGAAGGGGAGAAAAAAATCTTGTTGCTCTTAAAGAGAATTTAGATTCCAGCTTTCTAGTTATAAAAAAAAAATCCTATTTTTAGATGATACACAGGTTTAAGATACTGCTATGCCTTTAATCCCCATTTGATAGTCAAATACACCTGTCTGGCCCTGCTCCTTCTGATGGTAAATAGGAGGGTTTGCATTTAAGCTAGAATGTGGAGTGCTTCAGAGCAACCTTGTGCCAAAATGGCACATTTCTGAGGGATGCAAAGGTATTCAATAAAAAGCTTTTAAAGGCATATTTTTAAACTTGCAGCAGGAAAGCTTTTCTGTGTCAAGACAGTAATTCTTTTAACAGCATTGATCAAAATGTCATTCTTTTATGAGTGTACAATACCTTTTAATGGCATACAACAAGCCATTAGGGTTATACACCTCCGTATAGCAGACAGCTTACTGGAAAAAACAGAACACTGGCCAAGTTACAGTCACTAGTTTTTATGCTTCTAATAAGGAAGATGTTTTTCCCTCACTGTGTTTCATCCTGAAGTCCACAACTGAAACTATCTAAAGATAAAGCATGGAACCTCCAGATTCCTACTTAAAAATCACTCTCAAACTACAACTTTCTGGCTGTCTGAAGACCGCCTTGCAACCAACTCGTACCCAGGGCCAATCAACAGAGATCTATGCCTGGATATTAGACAAGCAGAGCTTGGGTACTTTTATGCTTTGTGAAAGATGAATAAATTGATCCTTTAAAAGTTAATCACCTTTTCATATTTATTTGTGGGGTTTCAATAAAATATTCTAAGTGAAACTAAAGACCAAGAGGCTATTAAACCTCTCCTATTTCTTCGCTACCATCACCTAATACTGATTATGTCCCCTTCCCTGATGCCACAGGGTGCTAAGCAGTATTCAAAAATCATTTTTAAAAGATACAATCAATCTTAATCCCCTTTCTTGCCCTGGATGTGTTTATGCTTTAAAAAAGAAAATATAAAATTGGAATTGGTTAGGAGACATTTATTGATGTAATCACACACATATATAAATTCATTTTTAAAAGCTTTTGCTTTCCAGTGTCTGTCTCCTCATGAGAGAATGGGCTGGAAGTGGAGGAAGGAAAACTGAGGCAAGGTTCGGTTCTCGGTTTCCATTTTAAAAGTCAAAATTCTCTAGGGAGTGGCAAGGATGAAATTCTTAGTACTGCAATTTTTTTAGTTTTAGTTTTGAAAATTACAAAAAGAGTTTCTAGTTAACTGGACTGTAGCTCAGGACTTGACCTTCCCACAGTTCCAACACCTTGCAAAAGAAGAAGGTCTTCAGAGACTCTAAGCAGTGCTTCTGCTAATATTTACTGTGCTCCAACAAAAATGGAACTGTCTACAGAGGCCGGGCCAGTTGTTCCTTAGAACCTTTCCCAAAAAAGGGGAAGGTAAAAGTCTGGCGGAGCACCTCTCCTTTTTAAGGCTTGCGTCTATGTGTGTGTTTTGAAGTGGTAGGAGAAAAGGAGCCCTGGAGAATGACCAAGCTCCTGTTTATGGACTTAAGCAAAAAAGAATGTGGAAGAGAACAACTTTCCAGATTTCATTCCCGGAGAAATCTGTAGAAGGTCTTCAGGTCTCGTATTTATCTCCCGGATATGGTGGTTACCAAATTATTAATGTCCGCATGTTATGTAGCACCAGATATGGAAGGGGAAAAAAAGAAGGAAAAAAACTACTAAAATCCAAATACTGGAGGTGGGGAAAGGGATTGAGGAAGAACACAGACTGCGCTAAAAGTAGAACTATATCAATAGTTACAAAACCATAACCCCAAAGGATTCACTTACAGCTGAAAAATGTGTCTGGATCCCCCAGATTCTCCCTCTAAGCTTCTACAGTGGCTACTGCCACTCCAGCTTCTAGACATAAATAGGACCCCAAGATGGAAATAGCTCAACCAGAAATAGCAGTGGGAAATGCCTCTAGAATTGAAAATGGTTAGCTACATTGCATTTTTGCATAAAATTCAGAAAGATAAAAAAAAACCCTAGATAAATCAAATTTTAAAAACCGCACCACACTTCTCATGGTATAACCATTTGTTATATAAAATGCTCACTTCATTGCATAGATCACCACAAGACCAATTGCATTTACACCTTTCATTTGCCCTGCATCTATAATTAAAGATACAATTAAATAAGATGAAATCTCTCTACAGGGTTAGCAGGTCACCCTCAAATAGCCTGACCCACACATGGCTTGCCTAGCCAGACCAACTACTCTTCACTGATCAATCCTCCTCTTGCCTCACCCCTTTAAAAATCCAGCATGCAAAGCAAGAACAAGAGGGGGGAAAAACACAGATCCTTAAACAATAAAGAGTTTAAACCAATTTGTTCAAGAAAAGCAAATGAAAAGGTGGTACTCCCCCTAAATATCAGGAAAAGCCATGCTGCTGTGTCAAAAGACATTCCTGATACCTTACAAAGTTAGACATTTCAGACAGAGGGAGTACAATACTAGATTGATTAAAGATAAAAAACAACAACAATTTCTTCTTTAAAGTTTGAACATTCAATGCATGTTTGGGGAGAGGTAACAACACGGAATAATTACAAAAAAGATGTTTGGTTGATTCCATTCTGATGCCTCTAGAAATCTAAACTGGTGTCTCAGGTTTGAGCCTGACTATATTGATCTGCTGGAATTAAGAAAGGATCGGGTTTCAAGGTTCTATTAAAGGACCACAGACCACACCCTTCATCTCATACCACTGCCTCTCAAATACCAGCCATCAGTCAAAAGGAGGACGAAATAAAAGAAAGGGAATGAAACCATGTTAATTCATCACCACCCCTGGGAAAATCAGTCCAAAGTGTATTGGTTACTCCAGAGGTTACTCACAAGCACCTTTTCCCACTCATAAAACCATCCAACCCCCTTATATGGTAGATGAGAGGGAAACCTATGGAGGTTAACTGACCTGCCCAAGGGGACATGGGTAGTGTCTGAGTCAGAATTTGGATCTGGGTCCTTTAACTACAAAGGCAATATGAATTATATCACCTTGTCCATGGAGTTTACAGTTTTAGTAGCTAAAGAAGAAACAAGATTAATTTCAAGGATTACAGCTTAACATTACAACAGAGTTCTCTCTGTTTGCATAGCAAATGCATCAATGTTGGCTTAAGTTACAGACAAACTCGTTGGTCAACATGATCTTCACAGCTAAGTATCAGACCACTAAGTCTTATTTTAATTCTACACTAGCCAAAGACACTTGTGTTTTTCAATTTGCATATCACAAGCATACTTGGGATAGTTTTTAAAATACCACTTACTAACATGACTTGGAACTCAAGCAACAGACTAAGGGCAAAAAGTGAAGATCAACTTCCTTGGATTATTTGCAAGCAAAGAATCAGCATATTTGGAGATTACATGGTCCAGCTCCACCATTGCACGGACCAGAAAACTGAAGCATAGAGAGCTCCTAACTTGCCCACAGTGGGATTAGAACCAAGACCCCATAACTCCTAATCTGATGCTCTTCCTTTCATGCCACACTAGTGCCTACTAAATGGCAAATCAAATCCAAAAATCTGGGTCATGAGAGAGTTACATTCCCACACTGTTACATGCATCTTAAAAAAATTTTTTTTTAAATCAAAGAATCACTAAGGTAGAATATTCAAGAAAAAAATCCCTTCCAAATTCTTGGCTGATAATCTATATTTTTGCTTCCCCCCTCCCTCCCTAGGCATTTTTGCTCTAACTTGTTTTAGATGCATTCCTCGGCTATATAGTTTAGTAAAAATAAATCACTTTAATTTACTCAAATGATGGGGGGGGTGTTGATCCATACAAAGTCACGTGATTGGTTTAACCAATTCTACCCCCTCACCTCCCAGTTTCAACTAGTTATTTTGGCAAAAGAGAGTGAATGAGCTGGATCCTCACATTTGGAAAACTGCATGGTGTTTTCAATAATCCCAAACTGTAGAAGCTCATTGTTTTAATACTAATAACGTCCCCCACAATACCATATGGCTATATGGAATCACTGTGGAACACCAAGGAAAATCAAAAATTCAAGTGATCTGAAGGATGCTGGAAAGAAGCTCCAGGTTTGTCGGGTGGCAGGATGTTGCCAACAGAGGCTTAAACAGGAGACATGGCATAAAAGGCATCATCATGGTCACAGGGGCCCATAAAGGGCAGTGGACCATAAGAGATATTGGATGGATGGTGCAAATGCTACATTGCTATTCACAAGGTACTAAAAGATTGAGGAAGGTCTTCATGATGCTGGGTAATTTATGAACAGTTTATAAAAGGACATGGATAAGAACCACCCAGGATGAGAAGGCACCTTTAGCACTGGAGCAATTTCTTATTTTATGTCATGGAAAATCTGCAATTGATTATTTACAAGTTTCCCTTGGTTTTCTTTCCAAACACCTGGTTTGTTACCCAGTGGTCAATCCATTTAGTCTTTTTTGGTCATCTTTACTTTGACAACTTGAAAATTAAAATAAACTTTGGGAGGCGGATTAGTCTGGGATAGAGGATCTTAATCATTAGCAGTGAGAGGCACATATGGCATGGAGGTCTTAGAATCAGGAAAACCTGGGTCCATGTATTGCCTCTGAAATATACTAATTGTTTAACCCCCAGAGCTATAGGATAGTGGTTCTCAAACTTTTTGGTCTCAGGGCCCCTTTAGACTCTTGAAAATTATTGAAGACTTCCCAAAGAGCTTTTGTTTATGTGGGTTATGTCTACCAATAATTAGGAAAATACGTTTTACTTTATAGACCCCTGAGAGGATATTAGAGACCTCCAGGGATCCCAGATCACACTTTGAGAACTGTTACTCTAGGCAACTCTCTAAGACTTTAAGTTACAAAAGAAGATGGTGACCCATTGGGAAGTGGGGCTTTTTCATCCAGAAATTGCCTACAACAATGAAATCACAGATCCTGTCCTCATCTCCAATCCCCAATCACTAGCATTCCCAAATTCCTAGGATTGTGGGAATCATACATTCAGAACTGAAGAGGGACTGAGAGGTCATCTAGTCCACTTCATAGATGAGGAAATCAGAAAGGTTAAGCCACTTACTCCAGGTCACATCTGCAGTAAATGGTAGATCTTTTAAAAAACACTTAATAATGAAAAATGCCTTTCAAATGCATATTCTTTTTAAAGAATTTCCACAAGAGACTTCTTTCAGATTGTTCCAGTTGCTATTTATTGTGTTAAGCAAGATTATACCAGATGCTTGTCTAATGGACTTTTACTCTAAGTAAGGCAGAAGAATCAAGAAAAAGTGAGATTTTTAAAAATCTCAGCAGAGAAGCCTTACTGGTCTTTTATTTCATTTTCTTCTTTCTTATGGAAAAGTCCTTAGGATTAGATATATTACCCATGAAAGACTCCTTTGAAAAAGTATATATTCCATAAAGATTTTAAAGAAGAGGTGGTATTCAATTAGCAAATAAAAAGGGATAACCAGCTGGCCAAATCAGAAGAATAATGAAAAAGGGAAGAGATACAAAACTGAGAAAAAGGAAGGAAAGGGAAAGCCAAGCAAAACATTTTAAAGATAAGATAATTTATACAGGATAAAGCAAAATGCTGGCAAATCCAGAATGGGGATGAGGGGCGGAATTGATCCATCAGTCTGAAGAGTGATTCTCTTAAGAAGAAATAGCAACATCAGATGGAGAAATAAGGATAGCAAGATCAGCTTACAAAAAAGGGGGAAAACAAAAGGAAAATTTGTATACATGAAGTCGTAACAACCATCTTTAAAAGAAGTAACAATTTCCTTAGGGAATACTTCTCCAAGTAAAATGCAAAGCATGATGACCTGGAAGCAATTTCACTAATGCACATTTCACAAAGTGGCAATACTTTCAGAAGTCAAATCAATGCCTTCTCTGAGATTTAAGAAAGGACATCAAATACTCTCAGTGGGAATGTGAGGAAGTCATAAGGAGATGGGGTCCTCAGGATGTGGACAACCACCCATGTATCCGTATGGTGATTTCTGGTAGACAGCCTGACTCACTCTCAAATTCAACATTCACACAAAAGCAATCGCCATTAGCAATTATTTTTAGAAGGGGATAATGAGTCCAACATGGCAAGCTATATCCTTTCACAATTATTCTATATGCTTCATCCCCCTTTTTAAATTGATTATTGTGAAAAGATTCCTAAAAGATATTGTGTAACCAATTGCTGGCTATGTGAAACTCTCCAGATATTTTCATGTATTATTTGGTGGAATTTTTTTGTAAAGTGAAGATTCCCAAATAAGTAGAAGTACTAGATTAGTGAGAATGAAAAATCATGAAAAAGAAGGGTTGGTTAAAAAAAAATCTCCTACAATACTTCTCAGATTATATGTCTGCAATATCTCTTGTGATATTTCCTTTCTCCCCACCCTTCTTGTTACTACTAGTAACCAAGTCAGTATTACCATTTCTCTGTGCAAATGTAAAGGCCTCCTATGTAAATGTAAATGGCTCTTCCTATCCATATTCTATCCCTCCTTTAAACCACCCTTCATATCATGGAATAGTCTTTGGAAGTCATCCGATCCAATGGCCTCATTTGTCGTGAATTCCCATACTGTGGGCCCCAGACCCATAGAGTAATGGAGCAATGACAACAGAGTCTACAAATACTTATGGGCATGAAGCACTGGTTAGTGTATATAACTAGACATTAATTTAGCTCCAACAAAACATGTGAGGTGATCCAATATAATAAAAAAAGCAAATGTACCTTCTACAGACTGAATAGGTGAATGTCTCACACTTGCAAATATGATTACTTATTAAATGTAAAGAGAGGCTATTGTGACGAACAAAATACAAATTCAAAGCCAAATAAAAAGAAAGAAAAGGCCATCAGATTTAGCCATTTAAAAATGATTAGTGGAAACAGATCTTGAACAGAACAGATTTACCCAAGCATTGGAGTCAAATGTGGGATGGAAAGAGGTAAAGAGGTGAGGAGAAGGGGAGGGAGAAGAGGCAATGGGTAGAAAAAACTTGCTAGGAGTTTGGCCATGAAAGGGAAAAGAAACATAGATGAGAGGATAGGTTGGGGGGACAGAATGGTCAAGTGAAGGTTTTCAGGTATCCTTACTTATGCTTGAGTAGTATTCCTATATTGGTCTATAAGCTCCCGTCTTATCCAAATTTTGTAGCTCCTTCAAGGCTTACAGGGGTGGGGCACCAGCAACCTGGAGGCCACATATGGCCCTTGTTTGGATTCAGTCAAAGGGTCCCACTTGAGGACCTAGAGGGCCACATGTGGCCTTGAGGCCTCTGGCTCCCCACCCCTGGTTAGCATATAGTTCTATACACAGAAGACAAATTGAATTGTATTTCCCAAAGGTCTCTAGGAAGATGAAGAAAAACAAAAGTGTGATGAAACATAGCAATATATTTGTTGAGGGCCATGCAATTGAATCAATCCTGTAGATCCTATGTGGTAGAGGTTACGGGCAGCTAGGTGGCACAATGGATAGAGTGTCGGGCCTGCAGTCAGGAAGACCTAAGTTCCAATCTGGCCTCAGACACTGACTGGACAAGTCACTTCACCCTATCTGCCTCAGTTTCCTCATCTGTAAAATGAGCTGGAGAAGGAAATGGCAAACCACTCCAGTATCTCTGCCAAGAGAACCCCAAATGGGGTCACAAAGAGTTAGATATGTCTAAGAACAAGTGAACAATAAAGACTTCACAGAGTTGGCTTTGAAGAATCAAAAATGAAGTATCAGCTAATCACTATAATATATCAACTAGCGATGGCATCTACCTGGATTGTTATAGATTACTATGTCAAATGGTCAGATACAGAAATCCCTAGTTCTGTAGACCTGATACATGTCTAAGATGCTAGGCAGAAATCTCACATTTGCATGTGTAGCTTGAAGAATGTGTATGACAGAGAGAAATAACCACTTGAAGGCCAATCTTTTCTTGAATCTTACAGAAATCAAACTGAAATGAGGAGCAGGCCAATCATTTAATTTTGTACAAAATGACACCAAGGCCTGGAAAGGAAGTGACTTGCCCAAAGTGACACAGCTGGTCAACAAGCATTTATTAAGCATTTGCTGTGTGCCAGGCACCATGATAAGAACTGGAGATACAAAAAAAAAGGTGTTGCCCACAAAGAGGGGGCATTTTAATAAGGGAGACAACATGAAAACAACTAGATATATTTCAGAGTAGATGAAAGTAATCTGAAAAAGAAAAGCATTCACAACTGGGGAGGTGGTTTTTTGCTTTTTTAAAGCATCTAAATTCCTCTGGAAAGAATTCACATCACCAACACATTCTACATTTTCAAGAGTTTGTTTTATTTTATTAGAGGCAACTGGGAAGTACAGTAAATAGACGTTAGGCCTGGAGTCAAGAAGACATGAGTTCAAATCTGGCCTCAGACACTTAGTAGTTGTGTGACCATGGGCAAGTTAAATAACCTCTGTTTGCCTCAGTGTCTTTTAATTGCGTTTTAAAAAAAACAAAACAGATTGTATCATGTTTGCAAAAATGGATGTCTAAAGACAGAACAAATATTATGGTGCTTTTAGCTTTCACATAAAGATTGTTTGCCTTCAAGTTTACACACTTCACTTAATTTAAATGCCACAAACAGTTATAAGCCTATGATAATTGATGGTAACATTGGCAGATGATGTAAATATTGAGATTTGACATGCACCAACTCAAATCTGACATCATCAGAATATATCACCTAATAATAGTTAGCTTTTATAGAGAGCTTTAAAGTTTACAAAGCACAATATGTTATCTCATTTAATCCTTATAATTCTGTCGCATAGGTGCTATTATTATCCCCATTTTACAGGTGAGGAAACATCCTATATTAACACCATTATTTATCATTATACGATAGATCTTAATTATATGTTATTTCTTGTTATATATTATTTATTACAACACTCACTCTTAGTTGGAGTGAATTTGCAGTGTTCATCTCACTTTATTGGCTTTAAATTGAACTGAATTTCATTAAAAAGGGGGAATGTTTCCTGTGGTCACATGAAATCCCTAATGCTGACCATTGCAATCTGAACAAAGCCATGGGGATGACTTTCAGACTTTGGAGACCTATGATTTTTATTTGGCATCCGTACTCCCCATATTGACAGAAATCACAACCTCCCCATATCTTAGCAGGTAGTCATCAAGAGTTACTGTGGCCAGAACAATCGTCCCCCTAGGGCCAAATAATTGATGGTCCTTTCCAACATCAGGTCAGCCTGTCCTTGAACAGCAGCCATAATGTACATCACCTGGCCCATAGTCAAAGCCCTTCAAGCTTGATGGGACTTGTCAGAGCTAGTAAGCACTTCATTGACATAGCCTTTGAAAGCCTCCAGGGTCACCTCCACACCATGAGGAAGGATCACAGTCTGCCTCTGGTGGATGACAAATAATGAGAGTACAAGAAATCCAGCATCGCTACTAGAAAACACAGTAGACTAACAGCTTCACCTTCCTTTAAGCAAGGAATGTGGGCTCCCTGGAAACCAGGATTAAGCGGCACTATCATCATCCAAGTAGTCAGCATTCATAAGTAACCTTGGAATAAATACCCAAAGACTGGGTTTGGAAGCCTCCAAACTTGGGAAGCAACTGCCCTGGAATCTACTACCAAAAATACCCAAGAATTTTAGCCATTGCTTCCCACCTCCCCAAGGGGAGCGCACCCCACAGCTGGTAAAACTCTACTCTAATCCAACCTTACAACCACTGATAATATGGAGTCTTTGTTTTTGACCCAACCTACTCTCCCAATCCCACTCCCATGTGTAGTGTCTTATCTAGTCAGTCAGTCAGTCAATCAGTCGACAGGGCTCTGTGTTAAGTGTGCTGGGAATACAAAGAAAGACAAAAAACAGTCCCTGTCCTCAAGGTGCTCACATTCTAATGAAAATATGAAAATAACTACGTACATATTAGATAGATATAATGCAAATGTTAGATAATCTCAGAGTGAAGGCACTACGGGTGAGGACAGAGTTTGGAAAAAGCCTCCAATAGGTGGAATTTGAGCTGATCTTGTTGGCCAGCGAAGCTAAAAGGCCAAAGTGGGTAGGGAGAGCATTCCGGGTATGGAGGCAGCCAGTGCAAAAGTAGAGTCAAGAGATGAAGTGTTGTGGCTGAGGAACAGCAAGTGGGCCAATATACCTGGATCTCAGAGTGTGTGGAAGGGAGCAAAGTATAAGACTAGGGAGGTAGGATGGAACCAGGTTGGGAATCCTTTGTTACCACAGCACCATAACCTTTGACTAGTACAGAACATACAGGGTGGGGGCACCTGCCACTGAAACCAAGTGTTCAGCCACAGCACTCTCCCTCCATTCTCCGTCACTGGATATGGGAGAGTGTGGCTCCTGGCCTAATATCTCTCAGGGATTGAGTCTGGAAGCCTCCCAGTCCCAGAACCTATTCCATGTAAACCTAGTCCTGACCCACTTTGCTCTATTAAACCTGCCTGCCTTTTATATGCAGGGGCCCAGACCTACTTAGGATTCTATCTAATACCAGAGCTTTAGACTCAAGACCAACCAGGAGCCTCTAATTATACAATACACAGGGTTTGTCCGGGTGCACTTCAATCCCAGTTATGTTGAAATGAGGGTGCCATGTTGGAATTGGCAAGTTATCAAGCTCCTGGAGATCTCATCACCAGTCATTCACAGTTACCTTACCCAAGCTCCTTAGTAGCTCAACTTCCCTAGTGTTTGAGAGAGTACACTCTGATGCCTCCCTCCATCATCACGGGACCTCGAGAGGTGGGAGCCTTAGTTGGTGGCTACCCATACCCTATGGCTAACAAACTCCCACATTCTTCCCTCCTAATCCTTGTGATTCAGAGTCTCTAACAGAAAAGCTTCCTTTCCGTACTACCGCTCACTCCCACCCACTTCAGCCCTACCTTTCCTCAGTCCATAACTTTTTCTATCCTCATTTCCTTTATTAAAAATTTTTTTTCAAATGAAGATCCACCTTTTCTCTTTTCCACATTGCCATGCCTCTCACTGAGAAAATGAGAAAAAAAGGAAATCCTTCACAACCAACATATATAAATAAAGCAAAATAAATTCCTACATTGGCCATGTCCAAAAAATATGTCTCCATCACTCTACTCAGAGTACATCTGAGTCCAGTGGCTCTCTCTCAGGAGCTAGGTAGCATGTTTCATTGAAAGACCTCTGGAATTGTGACTGGTCTTCATATTAAGCAGAGTTCTAAGACTTTCAAAGTTTATTGTCCTTACGATATTATTATTATTTAAATTGTCCCCCTGGTTCTGCTCACTTCTCTCTGTATCAGTTCGTACAAGTCTTCTCAGGTTTGTCTGAAACCTTCTCCTTGATCATTTCTTGCAGCACAATAGTATTCCATCATATTCATATAACATAACTTGCTCAACCATTCTGTAATTGATGGGTACCCCCTTCATTTTCAATCTTTTGTCACCACAAAGAGCTACTAGAAGTACTTTTGTACTAGGAGTCCTTTTCCTCTCTTTTTTTTTTTTTTGGTCTTTTTTGGGATAAAGATGTAGTCGTGATATCACCAAAATGATATGTACAGTTTAGTAGCTTATGGGCATTATTAGTTATGGGCATTATTCTAAATTGCTTTCCAGAATGGATGGACTACTTCACAGCTCCATCACAGTGCATTAAAGTAACTGTTTTCCCACAACCCCTCCAGCATTTATTGTTTTCCTTTCTTGTCACCTTTACCAACCTGATGGTGTAAGGTAGAATTTTAGAGTTGTTTTAATTTGCATTTCTCTAATTAGTGATTTACAGGATTTGTTCATATAGCTATTGAAAGCTTACATTTCTTCCTCTGAAAACTGACCATTTATCAGATGGAAACTGGCTCTTTCCTCCATACCCTTTTTATCTTTGAGAATTCTGTTAACTTCCCTTCATTCTAAAACTTTTACTCTTATATTCTTTCCATCTTCTTGGACCAACAGAAATCTGGCTTCCCCCAGATGACAAAGCATCTTTAGACATGCTCTCCCAAACTGAGTGATCATTTTCTCCTTGCCTTCTGAAACACTAAGCCAAGAAAAGAAGTATACATCTCTTCCTACTCTTCACTGCCATTTCCAGACCATCCTTTTGCCACCATTACTCATCTCCTCCTTTGAAGTTCATTCCATTGGTCTAACATAACCTAGCTCAGATCCTCCTGGCAGCCATCCACCATCCTCCTTTCTCAAGGAGTTTGGCCAGGGTCTGAGTCTTCCTCTCCTTACCAACTCATATCTTCATATCTGGAGACTTCAGTATACAAGCTGATCTCCCCTCAATCACACTGATCTCTCAGTTCACTAACCCATGCCCTGCATCTCCATTCTACCTGAGCTACCCACAGGATTAGTCATATTTTATATACCTCTTCTTCCCCAATTACTGCCACAGAACCACAGGATCTCAATAGGAAAGTCTCTGAGTCCATCTAGCTCAGATGGCATCTGATCAAGAATCCTGTCTAGAACAAATCTAAAATAAACTTGACAAATGGCCATCCAGCCTTTGTTTAAAGACCTCTCTAATGAATGAAAACCCATGTCTGAAATGAAATACGTCCTCACCTCCACTTCTCAGAATCTCTAGCCTCCTTCAAGGCTCAGCTAAGACGGCACCTCCTTTTGAAAGGCTTTCCTGAATCCCTCTCCCCAGTTGTAAGTGCACTCTCTTCAGAAATTATCTGTTAGCTGTGTTCCCTTCAGTAAGTCAGTAGACCACTTCATTTTTGTTGTATCCTTTTGGCCTAGAACAATGCCTTGCTTAATAAATGTTTGTTGAATTAAATCAACTTGACTTAATTAATGTGGTTAGAAAGGCCACCAAAGGGGTTGCTAGGTGGCACAGTGGATAGAGCATCGGCCCTGAAGTCAGGAGGACCTGGGTTCAAATCCAGTCTCAGACCAAAGATTTGACATTTACTAGCTGTATGACCCTGGGCAAGTCACTTAACCCCAATTGCCTAAAAAGAAGGAAAAAAAAAGAAAGGCCACCAAAAAGTCATATTAAAAGGACACTGAGGCATATCTTGTAGCATATCATTGAGGCTCATCTTGCACAGTGCCCTGCACTATACTAATGAGGTTTTGGGATGATGATAGGAGAACTGAATCCATAGGGTCAGTCAGTCAATCAGCTAGCATCTAAATAACCTGTATACACATCAGGTACTGTGCTAAATGCTTGGGATACAAAGAAAGGCAAAAGAAAAAGAAAAACAAAACAGTCCCTGCTCTCAAGGAGTTCACAGTCTAAATAGAGGAGACAAAATGCAAACCACTACAAACAAGACATACACAGGGTAAACTGGGGAAAAGGATAGTCTCTAGGAATGTGTACTCTATAGAGGATTACTATTGTAATCTTGAACCACATGCCTATAGGGGAGAGCAAGGAGCAACAGGTTGAAGGTGAGAGATAGGGGAGTTTTAAATTTCTGGATAAGTAGGGACTCAGAGTCTAAGGACAGAGACTGGGAGGTAAGACTAAAAGGACTCTTTCTCTGGAGTTAGAGGATGGAAGGGAGTGGGAAGGACTGAATTGTCTGAGACAGTAAATCACCTGCTCCGAGGCAAAGGTGTTGTGGGTGGGGGTGGCGGGATGGAGCGAAGATGAGAAGATTTTGTTTTTGTTTTTTGTTTTAAGATTAAGGCAGGCAACGGTTAATAACTTTTTTTTTGCCAGTTTGGCGAAGCTTCTAAGAATGTTTTTAAATGCATAAAACACGTGGAATTACAAAGGCCAATTACAAGGAAATACATTTATCTAAAATATTTTAAACCACAAGTTCATGGACGCCAGGTCGAGAACCCCTGATTTAAGGCATAAGAAGATACATTTGGAGGCAGTGTCCCCAGAGGAGTGAGGGCCCTTAGACCAGAGGGTGGACGTCTGCCCCCACCCCAGCCCCTGACCCCTCCACCATCTCTCACCCTCCGGCTCGCAGCCGCACGCCACGGCTCGGTGGCTCGCTGTCACATCTTCCAAGCTACCCTAGCCCCAGTTTCGAATGAGAGCCCGGGACCCGCGCTACCTCTGGCTCCTCCCAAAGAGAACGGAGAATTGACCAATCGCTGCCTCCTTTTGCACTCCTCCCCTCGTCCAGCTGTAGCCAATTGGAGCCTCGGCTGCGTGGGTGTGGCTGGGTCTGGAAGCCGAGGAGAGAGCGTGTTGTCAGGGCAACGGCTTCCCGGCGGGAGGAGTGGCTACTTCTGACTTTCTGCCGCGGGGCGGGACGCTGCGAAGAGATGCAGCAACGGCAGGGCAGCAGTGCCCATCCCCGCTCAGGGGATTGGTTGGTGCCTCCGTAGCAGAGCTAATTGATGCTGGGGAAGCAGGGAAAGAGCGTCCGTTGGTTTCCAAGGAGACAGAGACCTAGGCTAATGGCAGGTTCCTGGTGAATACCCACAGGACTTGACCCCGGGCCACGCCTCTTTTCCCCCAGCCTTTCACTCTTCCCAGTTCCTGTACTTGTCTGCTCTGAAAGTAAAAAGCAAAGGAATGGGGGTGGAGCATTGCCCCTCATTCACTTCCATGGGGGAAACTGAGGCTCACGGAAGAATGCGTAGTTAAAAGATCTAAGGTAAAAGCGTAAAGAAATGGAGAAGCAACCCAGGCCTTTATAAAGCATCCCTTAATCCGTGACCATTTTATAATGTGGGCAGTTTGCCCCTCTGAAAGAAGTATAAACTCAACAAATTTTACATTCTAGAATTTTAACTCAAAATTTTGATTTAAAATGTTGAAACGTGGTCACCCAGAAACAGCTGTGTAAGGTTTTATGCCTTTGTGCCAGGGAATAGAATGGTGAGTCCACAAGAATTTATTAAATACCCACTGTGTGCCAGGCACTGTGCTAAGGACCAGGAATACAAAGAAAGGCAAAAACCATATACCTGCCCTCTAGGAGCTCACAGTCTGATGAGGGGTGGGGTGGGGTGGACAATAGGCACATAACCTCCTACATACAAGATATATATGCATATATATTGTAAATGAAGGGTAATCTCACAATGAAGGCTTTAACAGTGGAGGGGATGACCTGAGAAGCCTTCAGCAGGAGGTGAGATTTGAGATGGGCCTTGAAGGAACCCCTTAGGCAGAGGGAGAACATTCCAAATTTGAGGGACAGCCAGTGAAAAGGTCTGCTGTCAGGACTGTTACTCGCCAGGATAATGGTGCCAAGAAAATGAAACTGAGGGAAACAAAGTATAAGAAGATTAGCAAGGTAGAAAGGGCCCAGGTTGTGAAGTGCTTTAAAAACCAGAATAGTTTATATTTGATCCTGTAGATTAATAGGGAACCTTTGGAATTTATTGAGTAGGGGTGTGACGTGGGTCTCATCTGCCTTTTGGCAACATCGCTTTGGCATTTGAATGGAGTGTCCATTGGAAAGAGGACAGACTTGAGGCTGGAGAACAACCAGAAGCTAATTGCAGTAGTCAGCTGAGGCCACACTGTAGACTGATAATAGTAGATTCCATTTGTATACAACTTACCATTTTTAACTGATTAACTCTCATCATCTCTTTTGATTCCAATAGCCATCACCCCCATTTTACAGATGAGAAAACAGACTCAGAGAAAGAGGTGAAACGATCTATCCAAGGTCACATAGCCAGCTGTTAAGGGTTCAGAGCTTGGACTTTAAATCAAATTTTGTGACTCAAATTCATCGCTTTGCCCACTCCAGTTCACTGCGCCTGGAAAAAAAAATGATCTCTGGAGATCACATCCCATCTCTAAGTACAAAGACATCTCTACTGCCTTTGGAAATAGAGGGCAGAGATAGGACAGGGACAGTCAGGGACATAAAATATTTCATTGAAACAACCTAGGCCATAGTGTTTCATGGTCTATTTAAACTAAAGGTAGAGGAGAAGTATCTCTAGGGACTGAACCCAAATCATCTCATGGAACAAGCCAAGTAGCTAAAGGTGGTTAAAACTGAATCCAGTTGTCAGCTTTGGCTCTTCGGGGTAATTTGTACCTCACTTTATCAAGTTTCTTTTTCTCATATTTTTAAAAAGTATTCAGAGCAGAAAGAATTACTAGAGAGAAACTAGAGAGATTTTCTACAGAAAATGAATTTGCTACAGCATCCAAACCAGATTCATTTTCAAGTAGGAATCCTACACAAGGAGATTTTCCAATTATCCTTCATTATAAAATTAACTAAAAAATCTAGAGAAGGAAAAAAAAATGCACCATCCCTAATTAGTGATCCAACACAAGTAATTTCCTCATCCAGATTTAAGGTAGGTAAAGCATCTGTGAAAGCTTAATTTTAGACATTCTTAGGTTGTAGACGACTAGTTCCTGTTCCAACTTGAAATCCTTCCCTCTCCCACCCCAAACTAATGAGCACTTTTCCAACAGCTTGAATGAAACACTCTGGATAACTTCCTCAGCCTGAAGGTTAGAAATTTCATTAAATAAAAAATTAAATACATTAGAATACTTTCATATGAAACATTAATGAGCTGGGTAATATATTCTTGTGGAGACAGGAACACTTAAAACACAGGCCACCTGTCCTGCCAAGTAGCCCTCTAACTTGATGGAGATTAAATATAGGCAAAGGCTTACCAAATAATGCTGAAGGAACTATGATTTCCAAAGAGACGTACTTGGAGATGCATGCCACCATTGAAGGTGACTTTGAAAATAAAGTGCGACTTAGCATATTTCCAAATTAAACCCTCACAAAACCCCCAGAATATACCATTACTGTACTGAGCAAACTCAACAGAATTGTTAATCTGACCATACTCTAAGCCAACCCTGATTTAGTTCAGTCCATTGGGCAAGTTTGGGATTGGAACAATATGAGACATTCATAGACCATTTAATGGTTAATAAATGGAAATTTATTTAGCTATGGTTATAGAAAAGGACACTGAACAAGCATATAGCATTGATAGTTGGGCCAAGACCAATGCCAGCTTCTATATCTATCACTAAGAGACAGAACAAACCATTCTTCAGTGGCTGAGAATCCATCTGATTTAACCTCTTTGAAATTCTATGGGGGTAAGGAGATCATTGCACATAGTAATCACAATATCGTACAATGATCTTAGTCATTCTAGTGAATGACTTAGCTATTCTCAGCAATACAATGATCCAAGACAATTCCAAAGGACTCATAATGAAAAATGCTATCCACTTCCAAAGAAAACTGATGGAGTCTGAATGCAGATCAAAGCATACTTTTTAAAAAAATTTGTTTTTCTTGGGCTTTTTTCTTTTTCTTTTTTTGGTCTTTGTTCTCTTTTGAAACATGGCTAATATGGAAATATGCTTTGCATGCCTACATATGTGTAATATATATCAAAGTGCTTGCCTTCTCAAGGAAGGGGCAGGAGAGGAGGGAAGGAATTTGGGACTCAAAAATTATAAAAAATGAATGTTAAAAATTGTTTTTACATGTCATTGAGAAAAAATAAAACAAAAACATTCTTAATCAAGATGTCATATGGACTATAATCAAGGCTGGTTTAGAAAACTGGACTGTTCATCAAAACATCTAATATAATATCCAATATGATAAAAGTACAGTTTCATGATGAATTAAAGAATATTTTTCAAAAAACTTATGTACTTGATATCAAATCTTATAGTGATAGGAAGAAATATTGAAGATTAAAAGGTTAAGGATGCAAAAAATTGTAAAGTTTATTGTACAAGTATAATAAATTTAATTAAATTAATAAACTTATTTGTCCTATATTATCTGGTTGACTTACAAACCATGGTATTAGCAAAAACAACTGAAATGAAAAACAGGTTGAGGGAAGATAAGAATCATTAGGCTAGCTACGTAAAAACAATAAGCAAACAAAAACTTGGATAGCATATTTCAAGAAATCAAAAGAAAAGTGGCCCAGATTAATTAGAACTTGAGGGCAAGGTAAAACTAGAAGAAATCCACCAAAGATGGTGTTGCCCTCTACAGTAACAGAAGGTGGAGTGTTTAGGAGTAAAAATAATGAGAACAGTTTTGAACATGTTGAGTTTAAGATGCCCACTGGACATCGAGTTTGAGACATCTGAAATGCCTTTTGGAGATGTGAGAATGGAGGTCATCAGTGAGTTTGGGGCAGGCTAGGTAGATTTGAGAATCATCAGCATAGAGATAGCCATTAAATCCATGGGAGTTCATGAGGTTGTCAAATGAAGTAGTATAGAGAGAGAAGAGAAGAAAGCCCAGGACAGAACTCCGAGGGGAACCCATGGTTAGAGGGTGTGATCTGGAGGAATATCCCTCAAAGGAGACAGAGGAGTAGTCATGTAGGAAGGAGAAAAATTCAGGAGAAAGGGGTGCCCTTAGTGTTAATGTGTTAAAGGCTGCAGAAAGGTTGAGGAAAATGAGGACTGAGAAAAGGTCACAACATTTGGCAACCAGGAGATCATTGGTAACTTTGGAGAGAGCAGTTTCGGTGGAATAAGGTGAAAAGCTGGAAGAGAGTTAGAAAAGAGAAAGAGGTTATCTATTGTAGATGGCCTTTTCAAGGAACTTAGCTGCAAAAGGCAGAAGAGATATAGGATGATATATAGAGGTGATCGTCACATAGGATGATAATAAGAGTACAAGGATCAAGAGTCTGAGGCTACCGGATTTGAACTTAGGTCTTCCTGGCTCTAAGTCCAGCACTCTGCCCACTGAACTTATACCAAATGAAGTGAGGAGAACCAGGGGAAATGTACACACACACACACACACACACACACACACACACACACACACACACAC
>NW_020945064.1:1216339-1227974 GCF_900497805.2 Vombatus ursinus
CACACACACACACACACACACACACACACACACACACACACACACACCTGTATACCAAGGATTCTTAACCTTTTTTCCACTCAGCAACCCCTTTACAAGTTTAAGCAAATGTTATTGATGTTGTGTGGCCTGAGGGCATGCATAGTGCAAAGTGCACATGCTGTGTATTCAGAACCTGAAGGCTGCAGTGAAGTGCAGCATGGAAAAGTGCTGCCTCGGATTCATTACACATTTGATTTTTAAATTAATTTTTGGTCGTTGAACTTTCAGAAACCTTTTACTATTGCCAAATTTGGTCACAACCCAGTTTAAGAAGTGCTTCTACATACTATATATATTTATATTCATATGTATATGTAAAATTATATATATGTTATTGTATGTAATACATATATACACTGATTATAGTCATATAAGGAAATTAACTTTGAAAGACTTACAAATTCTGATGAGGAAGCACTCTTTCCATCTCTTGGCAGAGAAAGAATGAACTAGAGATACAGAATGAAGCAGACAGAAGACATAATGTGGCCAACTCATGATTTCATTTGCCATTACTAGACATATTTACTTCAAGGAAGGGCTTTTATTTGAGTTGGGGTGGTGGTGGTTGTGAGGGTGGAGTAGAGGTAGTGATAGTGATGCAAAAAAGAAAAAAGAAAAGGATGAAGAATATCAATAAAATATTTTTTAAAAATATAGAAAAAGTTGAGAAGGGGGAACAGAAAAGTTGGCAAGTATTGGTACTATCAGGGCCAATTTTTTTAACATTTAATTTTTTACTTCTTTTTTTCTCAATTACATGTAAATCTTGGAAATAGCAATAGTGATGAGAAAGAGAGAGAGAAAGAGAGAGAGAGAGGAGAGTGTGACATTTAAAAAGTTCGAGAGACAGTTTCTGAGTAATTAATTATTAACAATGCTGGCATTTTTTTTTAATAAAAGGAATGACCATTTGGCCATCTCTCTTGGACCAAAGACAATCATGATGGTGGACTCAAGGCTTATATACCCTTGGAAAAGTGGGTGTCCCAGGGGATGGCAATCAACTCTAATTTGTTAACAATTAATGATAGGTGGACCTATTCTAATGATGGGCTAGGAGAGTGACATTCTGTCACTCTTAGACAAAGGGCCTACCTCTGCACCCAGACCAAATTAGCTTGAATAGAACACAATGGTCAAGAATTCACCTTAAATTATATTAGATTAGATTCCTGGTGAGGTTAAGTGATTGCAGTTAAGGAGAAAGTTAGTTGAACTTTCAGAGACTTAGCTTTGAAATGAGGACTTTATAAAAAGGGAGAACTCTGGATCTCCCCAAATCATTAGTTATTAATGATCATTTCTCTTGAAAGAGGGGAGAGGGAGAGGGAGAGAGAGAGAGAGAGAGAGAGAGAGAGAGAAACCATTGAAACTTTTTTAAAAGAGAGAACAGAAAAAAATTCAGAAGGAAACATAAACAGGACAGTTTTGAAAATAAAGTACAGAACTGAATATATATATGTGTATACATATATTTATGTTTACATTATTTAAGAAGCATGCAATATGAAATAGAGAATCACAGCTGTGTATATAATCCTCTTTTTGTGTTCTACTTCGTGTATACAAATATTCTTTTTTTGGTGTTTGTTCAGAATTTTAAAAAATTAAATTTAAAAAAAAACAGCTTGTTGTCCAATTTGGCAGGAACACAGAATACGTAAAGGGGTGTAAGGTGAAGTATGTTTGAAAAATATAGGCTGTAGTTAGATTGTGAAGGGCTTTAAATGCCATACAGAGGAGTTAGTATTTTATCATTCTTGAGTGTAGGAGTGGCATGGTGAGATCAGTGCTTTTCAAGGGGTTGGTGGGGTTGGGAATAAGAAAGGGCAGTTGCTAACAATGTCCCCTTCCCCCGGTCTAGTCAGTCAGTCAATCAACTGAATAATCAATCAAAAAATGTTTATTTAGTACCTATGAAGGGAGCTATACAGAGGGGTATAATAATTACAGGAGAACTATATTAAAAAACTAAGAAAATTTGTAATCAATGAGTTCCACCAGGGAAAAAAAATAGATCTACCATAATATATTTTGACAACCTTGCACAAAAGAATCCTCTCAGTGGCAGGATCAAACAGGTTACAAAGTATGTATAGTGGAGGGACGACCATTGTTGTTGTTTGGTCATTTCATTTGTGTCAAACTCTTTGTGACTCCTTTTGGGGTTTTCTTGGCAAAGATACTGGAGTAGTTTACTATTTTCCTCTCTAGCTTATTTTACAGATGAGAAGACTGAAGCAAACAGGGTTAAGTTACTTGCCCAGTATTATACAGTTAGTAAGTGTCTGAGGCTGAATTTGAACTCCTGAAGATGAATATTCCTGACTCCAGGCCCAGCACTCTATCTACTGTACCACCTAGCTTTCCCAAGAGAGAATTACCAATATAATTATATTAACCAAAATTATTGTGAGAAACAATTCATTCACAAGACCTAGGTTATTCTGAGGCCTTACGGAGGTCACATTGTATATAGGATAAATAAAGGAAAAAAAGGAAAAATAAGAAAATGATTTCTTATGACAAAGAAATTAATAAAAAGGTGTCTTGTTATAAAATGAAATCTTAGAATAAAGTGAACTCAAAGAAATATCTAAAAATAAAATTAATATTCTTCCATGGCAGCTTGTCATAACAAATATAGGGTCAGCCTTGGAATCAGGAAGACCTGAGTTCAAAGCCTGCATCTGACATATATTAGCTCTGTGACTTTAGACATATCACTTATATTCCAGTGTCCTCAGGAAGCTCTCAGTAGTACCCAATTCTTCATGACCCCATATGGGGTTTTCTTGACAGAGAGACTGGAGTAGTTTGCCATTTCCTTCTGCAGCTCATTTTACAGATGAAGAAACTGAGGCAAACAGAGTTAAATGATTTGACCAGGGTCACCCAGCTAGTAAGTGTCTGAAGCTGGATTTGAACTCGTGTTCCTGACTCCAGGCCCAGTGCCCTAGTTGCTCTAGTTCTGCATTACCTAGCTACCTTAAAAATATAGCACATCCCCAAAATCTTAGTGCAGTTAGTTTTAAGCCAGTAGCCTAAAGACTTTAAGGATACTTCTATAGGTCCAAATGTAACGGAAATATACAAAAGAGATCAGTTCAAGTCAAGAACTTGAATGGACTTGTTATCACATTACTGTGGATATTTCCTTCCTAAATACACATTGCAATTTGTCCATTCCTTGCCTTCCTATGTGATTCATGTCCATGTTCTCCCATAGATCCTTCTCAAAAGATTCACTCAAAACTCTTCTAGATCAAGGGCTCTTAACCTGGAGTCTGTTGACTTTAAAATATACACTAACATACATACATACATACATACATACATACATACATACATATTTATAATTTTTTGTTAGCTGTGTTGGAATAAAATTGGTTTCCTTTATAATTCTATGTATTTCATGTGATGCATTTAAAAACATTATTCAGAGAAGGGGTCCATAGGCTTCCTAAGACTGCCAAAAGGGGAACATGAGACAAAAAAAATTAAGAGCCTCTGCTCTAAGGCCAGGCACAGGCATATGCTGGTAATCCTTGCTACTGAAAAGATTGGTGCTAATGGATTGCTTGAGCTCTGGAGTTCTAAGCTGCAGTAGGGCTGAGCTTATCCTGCATCCACAATAGGTCAAACATCAAAATAATGAATTCTTTTGGAACAGGGAAGGCCACCAGGCTGTCTAAGGATGGGAATACTGATGCAGGTCAGAAACAGAGCAAGTCTAAAGTCCCATGCCAATCAAGAGTGAGTGGCTGCTGTGTTTCCAGCTGGGACAAGATAGGGAAACCTAATCTAAATTGAAAAAAAAAAATACATGAAATAAAGCACCTCTGCTCTTGATTTTTTTTAATTCTTTATAAATAGCATTACATTATGGCTGTCTGTCTGTTATCCTCTATTCCTGCCGCATTTCTGACCCACAGGCTTTTCTGCTCATCCACTGCCTCAGTGATAACACTCATGCTACTTTTCGTATGTGAGTTGCCCCTGGAGACATAACACGGACTGATAGCACCCACCAAGTGCTGCTCTTTTGTCCTTTGGGTCACCTGCAGCTTATAATCATTAGAGATTGTGATGTCCCAAGATTTACAGCCATCTGGCATCACTGAGAGAACACTTGTATTTAAAAAAAAAGATGGCAATTTGTGCCTGAGGGCAGCTTGGGAATCCTTAAAAGCATTGCCCGTTTTCCCAAATGCTATCCATCCCACTCTTTTCCTCCTAATTAATCATGGGCCCAACTCATTGTCCATCTGCAGTGCCTGTCCCAGATACAAGTAGCCATGTACTGACTCAATGCCATCCAGTGCTATATCATAGCTCGAAAAATAGTCATTTTTCGTCAATTTGGTTTTTCCTATACACGTTATTAGGCTGAATTATTTCAAGTAAGCATAGATTTCACTGAAGAGAGGTCTTGAAATGTTCCGGGCTGATTCAATCAGTGAATTGTCATCTGTAGAAATCCATCTTTTATGTGACCCCAATGCAGCACATTTTCCACAGCAGTGGCAAGCATCTTTGGCATGTGTGTGTCCCCTGTTTTATACCTCACTTGAGGTTAGTAATTAGGAAACCATTGAACAGAATTACCATTTCAGTTGCATTTCTCAAAAAGTCTTGCTTAACAAATTTACAGATGAGACAATGCCATGAGTGCTAGTTGAAACGCTGAACAGAAAGGTAAGGGAAGGGGGAAATAAACATTAAGTGCCAGACACTGTGTTACTAAATACTTTACAAATATTATTTCATTTGATCCTTTAAAAACCCTGTGAGGTAGGTGCTATCATCCCATTTTACAGTTGAGGAAACTGAGACCAGCAGACAGAATGATGCATAGTTATTAATCATGATTCCTTTATCTGTTGTTTTTACATAACTATTTTTTCTTTGTTAGAGTAAGAATTCAATCGCCAATATATTAATTTATTCTCTTTGACTATGCTTATTTGTCACAAGAGAGAAGATTTGAAAAAAACTTGGAAGTGATATAAGGGGGAGAAGAGGACTAATTGTGATGCCCAAAAAAAAGAAGAAGAAAAGAAAGAAAAGAAGGAAGACAAACAGGATAACTTTGAAACAAATATTTTGAATTATTACATACTTTTTAAAGAAATCAAGTTGTATATAACAGAAAATCATGGTTTCATACATAATCTACCTTTTCTGTTCTTATTTTTATATTGAAATGCCTGTGTTTGTTAGTGTTGGCCATGTTTAGAATAACTGTTTATACACATGTATATGCATGTATGCACATACACACACACACACACACACACAAGACTCAAGGGTTCAGTTCAGGGAGAAAGGTGAGTATCAAATCAGAAATGACTATGATGGGAGAAAAATATTGTTTCACCACCATCATGGAATTTCTTTTTTTTTTCCACCCAAAATCAAGGTTTATTAGAACACTCACCATATTGGGCAGACTCTTAAAGAGTCTGAACTTTAGTGAGCTATTGGTTAGATTTTAAGACTCTAAGAAGTGACTGGACTATAAGAATCCAAGCCCATCATGGAATTTCTTCATGGATACTTGGTCAGGTCCAGCTACTCCTCCTAATTTCATCTCATTAAGTACTATTTCAATTTTTCTATATAGCACATCAGGGACTAAGGTTTTAGGATCCACATTTGATGGTTCCTCTATTACACTTTATCTTTTGATGGATTTGTGATCTTATTGATGTGAATGCCAATGGTACAGATCATAATCCATCCATGGCTTTTTATATTGTATGGATATTGTCTATGTCCTCCTATAAATTTTCCCTAGAGGGTCTAATCAACATGCTGAGGATCTTTCTCTAGATTTCTTGACATTGAATAGAATACCAAAGGAATGCACAGACTGCATAATCAGTTACCCTTCCCTTTTGCTACATGCACATCCCATTTCCTTTTTTGGTCATATATTTCCTCAATAAAAATCATTTGTACTCCTCCTCCTGGACAATTAATTGTTAGTGATATGTTGCAGCTTAATCATGCCCACTATGAACCTCTCCATTACCCTCTGAGTGACCTGCAACTTTAATTTTTAGGAAACTATGATATTTTATGTCTGGCAACCACGGAGTGTCGCTGGAAGAATATTGATGCTAAAAAGACAGGACTTAGTTTCAGGGAGAAACTCAGGGGTCATTAAAAGCAGTGCACAATTTCCCAAAGGCAATCTAGCTCACTCTCCTCTTATTCAATTCTAGGTCCTCTCTGTCACTTATTACAAAAATAGATCATCACAGAAACATTGACAAATTTGTTCCATTTTCCATCCCTTTTTTTTTTTGGTTCCCCTGTCAGTTTCATCTACGAATACCCTTGGACTTGTTTTCACTCCTACTGGTTTGTGCTGTTTATGAGGTGATATAGGTGATAATTTTCTGCAGTCTTTCTTGGTAGAATTATTTATCAATGAGCTTGCATTCTAAACCATCATTGTTGCCCGTGGCTGCCATGTCTCAGTTTGGTGAGGAGGTTGGTTGTTGCAGATTAAGGTGGTTTCCAGGCTCTTTTGTCCTCATTGTGGCAACTGATTTATATTAAGATTTTGTAAGAAATGGTGAAAATCAAAGACAATATCATCTTTTTTTTTTTGGCATTGCTAGGTTCATTTGAATAGTTCAAGTTAATTGGGTCACAATTACTTACAAAGTCTTCTTATCTTTAGCCTCTCTTCTAATCTAATTTGATGTTAATTTTGACTTTTGGTCTAACTAGTCAATGATCTCTCTTATATACAGACAGTTGAATCTACTGTAATTCTATATCAGTAACTGATTATTTCCTATCATTTTTATGGTTTTGTTAGGTATTCCCTGTGTCTACTGTTTTCAAATTCACATCTGAAAGAAAACCATAGATATAGGCACAAGACTATTACAAGCAACTTATAAGCCAATGGCTTCTTTTATTTCTCAGACTGAAACTTTATGTTCCAAAATACTTTTTCACCATCATCCCCTGCTCCTATCTTTGCACTGAATCTCAAGTATTAAAGTAAAATTGGCAAGTTTTGGACAATCTTGTCAAGTTCAAATTTTTTCTGCCTCTTCATTTTTGGTGACAGTTGCTGGCTCACAAGTGATAGCTCCCTTCACACTGTTCATATCCTTAATTTCATCATGAATACTACAAGGCAAGATCATAGACTGAGCTAGAAGAGATCTCAGAGGCCATCCAACCCCCTTATTCTTAAATGAATGAATGAAAAAAATCAAGCCCTATACTACAGGCAAAACACTGGGCATGCAAATAGAAAAGCAGGACATTTTGATCATGAAATGTCCTATGAAATTATATTTCTTGTTCTTTAAATAAGTGATAAAAGCAACTTGTTTGTCTTTTAAAAAACTATAAGCCTTGATTCCAATCAAAATTTCCTCTGAACTTTTGGTCTTGTTTATTACAAAAAATATCAACATTATTATGGCTGATTTCTTCTGATGGTATGTGGATACGTTGGCTATTAGATAAATATCTCATATTTAGAGTGTCTACAAATAAATAGTTATAGATAGATTAAAAATGTAATTCTTTGTATCCTCTGTTCCGTGTTTCACAATTTCACAACTATCACTGCAGAAGAGGAAGGGGGCCACATAGATCTGAACTCCATTTTAAAATGTTGCTTTGTTTCATGGGTTGCCATGATCACAACTCAGCCCCTACTAGCCAGTTTATTGTAACGATGTGCTCTGTATGGGAGCTAGGTTGGTCCTTGGACAACAGACTGCATGGGGACCATATCTGAAGGCTTTCGTTTGGCTCCTTTCCACTGAGGCATCTGACTTTGTGAAATAAACGTTCAATTTCATTTTATGAACATCTCTAATAAAGACCCTCTTCGATGGAATCAGAGATAGCCACTTTAAATTTCTTCTTAGGTATCAGATAAACTTGATGACCTCTGAGGTCTTATTCCAGCCCTGAGAATCTACGATTCTATGAAATCTGATCTGTATAAATTGGGATTTTGTAGCTATAAAGGGATTGGGTGTAGGTACAAGAAAAAGATTATGAAAACAAAATAGACTATGTGACTCATTTGGGATAGATACATAAAAAGGTTCTAGTGGACCTTAAATCTATACTCCATAATTAAGTATTCAATTATACAGTGTCCCATATTGTTCTCTAATTGCTTCCTGTGTGTTCCTCTGGTCTCACGCTGAATAAAGGCTCCTTAAAGGCAGGAATCAAGTTGGTTTTTTTTTTTTAACTCCTTTATTTCTCAAGACAACTTAATACAATGCTGGGCAGACTGTACATGTTCAGTGTACATGTTCAGATCATACATAATACTTGTTGAATGAGTGATTTTTAGTAATTGATTTGTTTTGTTCATGTCCTGATAGTATGGTATGGGAGAAAAAACTCTGCCTGGACTCTAGTTAAAAAAAAAACCACCTCTGGTACTTAGGAGAGGTATGCATTAAGCAAATCACTTAATCCTCTGGGTTTTGGTTTCCTTATCTGTAAAATGGGAATAACATTTCTACCCATAATACCTACCTCACAGGGTTGTCCTAAGGTGGAAATTATATATTTGCAAATATTGAAGCGGTTACCCAATTATCATTGGTACCAACGGTCACTTTGAATAAGTGATTTCCATAGTACCCCAAAGTACTAGCATTAGTTAGAGGTTGCTCTCCTCTATTTCCCAATGGATAAAAACCTGACAGTAGGGATTCATACCTTTGGGACCCACGGAATAATAGATCATTGTGAATTTGGTTTGCAACCTAAGCTCCCGAAAATGGGTAACTGATTGAGTAAAGTTGTCTAAGTAGAAAAGATCACTCCTAGTCCTATGTGTCGTACTGGCTTGGCATTTGTTTTGTGTACTGTCGAAGGTGTTCTTTCTCATAGGTGGCTTACCCCTGAATTCAACAATGACAAGATATGGTTGAACTGATTCTCTGTGGGATATGGAGGATTCTTAGTTAATTTTCACGCTCTCCTGGAAACATGTTCTCCTTATCCTTTTCCATTATAGCCCAACACTATCCCTATCTCCCATGTTAGATCAGCGATTCTAGCCATATTCTCATTCTAATCTTAAGAAAATATTCCACTCTGGGGTGTTGCTGCTGCTGGCAGAATATATAAGAATGCCTAAGCTAAGAGAGTCAATAAGCTTCTGAGCAGTGCTTTAGAGAACAGCTATCAGAAATTCCCTCAGAAAAGATAGCTGCCCAGGAATAACGGATTTTTTTTTTTAAACTCGAGACAAGTAAAAAACATGAATGGCATACTAAGGAGAGTTGTTTATAACTTTGATCTGGGATCTAGGACTCAGCCTGGAGTCAAGCCGAATGACCACGATTGGTGACTCAGCCACTGAGGTCCAAGGACTCTACCTATGCTTAGGATAGAGCTAGGCTGAGGGCTGAGAATCAAGAATGAAACCAGCTCTATGGGTTGCCCAAAAAGGACTGGGCTCAGTCCCAGATCCAAACCAACAGCAAGGGGTCTCCTAGAGAAGAATCAAGGACTCAAGCCCCAAGGTTTAATCAGTGCTGAGCCAATGCTGCACCCAAATCAGCAGTGTGGGGTCTTCTAGAGGTGTTTGAGAAGATTCACGCTCACTACCGGGCTGACCCAGCAGCCTTGCGTTATCCAGGGAAAAATGGAGGTTTTGTCTAAGGCTCAGCAGTGTGGTCATTCTGAACTTGCTGAGCTGACAGGGGCTGAGGGTAGCTACTGACCAGCAGAGTGACAGCCCACTACTAGTTTTTTTTTTAACTTTTTTCCACTACTAGTTTGCTGCTAAGTTGCCACAACACAAACTAAGGCCTGAAGCTTAGAAAGCCCAGGAGGGCAGTGGCCAAACCATGCACTTGACCTGACTCTATAGGGTCTGCTGAAGTCTACAGCAACCTGTCTCCAGCCATCCCCATGGTCCCTTGAAGAATGCAGCCTCTAATATTTACAGAACATAGTGGCATGACCCTAGGTAAGACAGGCCAGTATCATACTAGGCCATGACAGTACCACCAGAAGTGAACAGAGCCTGGTCCTAACACAAAATCTCAATCCACAAAGTGAGACTAGAAGAATGGACCATAAATGAATGAATGCATTAATGAAAAGCTACTACAATGCCACAAAAGCCCAATACACAAACCCGAAATAGGGTTTGTGTTTATCATATTCTAAGATAAACTCTAAAAGGATACAAGGCCAAGACTTAAAAGGTGACATCATTCACAAATTAGAGGTACAAATACATAACCAAAAAGGCTCACTAAATATAAAATGGACAATTATGATTATGTAAAATTTAAAAGTTTTTGTACAAACAAAATCAATGCAGCTAAAATTAGAAGGGAAGTGATCAACTGGAGGAAAATATTTTTGCAGCAAGTTTCACTGATAATGGTCTCATTTCAGAGAAATATGAGGAACCAATTCAAATATATAAGAACAAGAGCTATTCCAGTTTTGCAAGGAAAGAATCTAAGCCATCAATAGCTAAATAAAAAAATTCTCCAAATCACTAACAATTAGAGAAATACAAATTAAAGCAACTCTGAAGTTCCAACTCACACCTATCAGACTGACAAAGTTAACAGAAACAGAAAATGGCAAATGTTAGCAGGTATGTGGGATAGCAAGCACATTAATGCACTGTTGGAGGAGCTGCGGATTGGTCCAGTCATTCTTAAAAAGAACAAAAAACCGATTTTGAACTATGCCCCAATAGTTACTAAACTGCACCTACCCTTTGACCCAGCAAGACCACTACTAGACCTATACCCCAAAGAGATCAAAGAAAGAGAAAAAAGACCTAATGCACAAAAATATTTGGGTGCTCATCAATTGTGGAATGACTAAACAAATTAGGTTATATAAATGGAATGCTATTATGCCATAAGAAATGATGAAAGGGTGGTTTCAGCAAAACCTGGGAAGACTTGTATGAACAGAGTATGAGCAGAGTGAAATGAGCAGAACAAAGAGAGAAATATAATAACTCCATAATAATTCCATAATAGTAATAATAACTCCATAATCATAATAATCATAATAATAGCTCAATAAAACCAAACAACTTTGAAAGCCTTAATAAGATCTCTAGTCAATGCAATGACCAACCATGATTCTAAAGGACCAATGATGAAGCATACTACCCTCTCTTGGCAGAGAAATATTGAACTCAAGGTACAGAATAAAACATATTTTTTGAGATGGCCATTGCAGCAATTTGTTTTGCTTGACTATGAATATTTGTTAAAAGCATTTTGTTTTTCTTTTTTCTTTTCAATTTACATGATGAATTTGCATCTTACAAGCGTTAATCCCACTTTTAAGGTGAAGAAACTCACCTCAGAGAGGTGAAGCAAATTGCTCAACATTATACAACTGGAATTCAAACCCAGGTTTGCTGACTCCAAGTTTTCCTACAGCAGGCTACCTCCATCTCTGTAATACAGAGTTTCCTACTCCAGTTCGTGTTAACTAGGGCTTTTCATCTGGGTCTCTAAACTATATGTACATATACATATACATATACATATACATATACATATACATATACATATACATATACATATACATA
>NW_020945064.1:1227984-1358241 GCF_900497805.2 Vombatus ursinus
ACATATACATATACATATACATATACATATACATATACATATACATAGTAAAGCTAACTAAGAAGAGTTAATATTCATATTCCTTGCATAATTTCTGTTGAAATATGAAGAGAATTTTGTTAATTATATTAAATCTGAAATTTTCTTTCAAAATAATATTTAAAAACAGAGACATATCAAAACCCAACATAAGGATCATAATAAAAGTACCCCACAAAAAAGTCCTTTATGTAATATCTCCATTTATCATTAAAAAATAACAGGACAAATGAAACAAATAGGTAGGTAAAAATTAAATATCTAAAAAGTAATGGAATTATAAACATTAAGCAAAATTTGGGCAAATCAAGACAAAAAACATTTTATATAAAATCATTACTAAGTTGAAATATACAATAGGTGACATATTTCTCAAATTTAGTAAAGTAATTGATGTAGTGACTCATGACATTTTCTTTTCAAAATTAATTCAAATTGTCCTAGATATAAGCAGAGACCCATGGATTGAAAACTGGCTGAAGAACCATAAAAGATATTGATAAACCATAAATGGCAATGTATCAAGTTGGGGGATGGGTGTAGGTGCTTCAGGGATCAGTGTTATGTCCTGTCTTATATAGCATAGACATTAATGATGTAGAAGACGGAGTAAAAAGCATGTTAATGAAATTCACGGATGATATTAAATTGGGAGGTGATGCAAATGCTATGAAGGACAGCAACATATTATGAGGATACCCAGAGTGCTTTGAAAGAAAGAATAGAAATAACAAAATGAGATTCAGCCTGTAAAAAAAAAGATGCCAGCTACCACAGCACTTGGTGGGAGTGGACTCAATAAAACAAAGTAGATATTCAAAAAGAAAAAGAGACTTGGAAATCAGTAGTGGTCAAAGAAACTAATCTACTGGTGAAAGTGAGTAGCAAAATGGGTATGAATTTATTATATATTATTTTGATGACTTCATGCACAGCTAGATCATGCCAGAGATAAGGAACACAATATTATTTTGTTCCTCCCTCTATACACATATCGAGCTAAATGGCATCTGAATACAATCCTTTCAACGCAACTCAGTACCTAACCAAGTGTCCACAAAATAGAAGCAGTAATAAAAATGATTAAGCCTTAGAACACTGCAGACAAGTATATTCATCTTCAGTAAATTATACTGAGCTATTGCTCAAGTCCACTCATTTATAACTGCTGATTCTGCTTTATATCCCCAAGACAAGTGACCCTTCCTTCCTTTAAGACATCAAACCCATCCACGATCTTTCTTATAGCAGTTTCAACGAAGTCTTTTTCTCTAATCTTTAGTGCTCTCTCTCTCTCTCTCTCTCTCTCTCTCTCTCTCTCTCTCTCTCTCTCTGTCTCTCTCTTTCTCTCTGTCTCTGACACTGTCTCTGTTTCTGTCTTTCTATATGTGTGTGTTTATCTCTCTCTGTCTCTGTCTGTCTGTTTGGCTTCCTGCCCTCAAGTTAAAATGAGTTACATTAACTGCTAAAACCAACTTAGGCTTATGTCCTATTCAAATAAACAACCTAAATACAGAAAACCTTATTGTAAATCTAGATACATATCTCTTACCAGAGCAAAGGGGAAAGAGCAGGGTGCATTCTGAGAGTTCTGTTACTCTGTCCATTTAGCAATGGTAGCTAAAGCAGGAAAACCACAAGTCAGAAAATCCAGCACCATCACATCATCCTCACAAAAATAACATAATTATGAAACCTCAACAGCATTGGTGAGGATTTAGGCAAAACTTCTCTTTTCTGTGTGACTATTTTTGTATCTGACTTTGCACATATAAACAGAAAAGATGGTTTTATAATTACATTGTCTGGATAAATACTAAAAAAAATTGCCTGAATGCCTCACTTTGATGCTCTGGTGGTGCTATCGTCTCCCTGGAGTTTTGTAGCTGCTTTATACTCATATGATGAGGAAGCGATGTCAACGTTTGAGTATTTAGTCTCTTGAGCCAATCCAATTTTGAGATCTTGGGGGGAGGGAGTGTTTCAACACCTTTTAGGGGAAAACTAGACTAACTTGCATGGGGGGGAGGGGTTAGGATATTATTCCTACCATGGAAGGAAAGAATTGTAAGAAGAGAGTAGATAATTAGATTATTGTCCGGAATTTAAAGAATGGAAAGGTTATTAAGCGATGATAGTAGATGAGCATCTGGGGGATAGTATGGGGCATAAAGTGTACCAACACCTTCTTCTGCCCCTGTTAATTTGGGAGCAGGATGGTAGGGAATAAGAGGATCAGAAGATCATTCATTTAGAACTGGAAGGAATCTTAGAGATCATCTGTTACAACCTTCTCATTTTACAGATGAAGAAATTAAAGTCTAGTGATGGAAAGAGATTTCCCCCAAAATCGCAGAGATAGGAAGTTGCTGAATCAGGATTTGAAGACAGATCCTCTGACTTCAAATCCAGCACTTTCCACTACATTGTTCTGCCCCTTCAATCAATCGGTAAGCATTTATTAAGTACCTACTGTGTGCCAGGCATTATGCTAAATGCAAGGGATTCAAAGAAAGGCAAAAAAAAAAGTCTTTTCTCAAAGAGCTCACAATCTAATAAGAGGAGATAACATGCAAACCCATGTACAAGCAAGATATATACAGGATAAATTGGAGATAATTTTAGTGCAAAGGTACTAAGATTGAGGACTATGAAAGACGTTCTGCAAAAGATGGGATTTTATTTGTGATTTGAAGGAAGCCAGGGAAACCAGGAGGTGCAGGTGAGGAGACAGAGAGTTCCAAGTGTGGAGGACAGCCAATGAAAATGCCAGAATTAAAAAAAAATAAAAAGAAAATCCCAGAATTGTGGAGATGAGGTATTTTCTTTGAGAAACAGCAAGAATGTCAGTGTCACTGGATTGTAGAACATAATGGAAAAGTATAAGAAGAGTAAAGTTCAAGAGAATTGTAAAGGCAGGAAGGGTTCCGTTTATGACGGGCTTTGAAAGGCAAAAAGAGGATTTCATATTTGATCCTAGATGTAATAGGGAGCCACTGATTAAATGTGGGAGTGGGGAGGGAAGTAATATGGTCAGGACTTGCTTTAGGAAGATCATTTTGACAACTAGAGTGAGGAGAGACGTGAAGCAAGGGGACATCAGTCAGCAGGCTATTGTAATAGTCCAGGTAGAGGTGAAGAGGGCCTGCACCATGGTGGTGACAGTGTCAGAAGAGAGAAAGGGGTGTGTATGAGAGATAGTATGAAAGTGGAACTGACAGAGCTTGGCAACTGGTTGAAGTAGGGTAATAGAAAGTGAGTAGGTAAAGATGACACCTAGCTTTTGAGCTTGGGTGACTGTTAGTATGGTGACACCCTTGATAGTGATAGAAAAGTTAGGAAGAGGAAACAGTTTTGGGGGGAAGAGTGAGTTCAGTTTTGGAAATGTTGAGTTTAACAAGTCTATAAGAGATCCAGTTTGAGATGTCTAATAGGCAGTTGGCAATGGAATTCTGGAGGTCTGTAGGTTAGGGTTGGATAAATTGATCTGAGAATGTTCTGTATAGAGATTAAAACCCATTAAAACCATGGGAACTAACAAAATCATGAAGCACTTGTTTAGAGAGAGAAGAGAAGAGAAGAGGGCCCAGGGCAAAGTCTTGAGTATAATCATGATTAATGGACACGATCCTGATGAATATATGTACATATATATGGCTATAAAATATATACAAACTAAATTCAAGGCAATGTAGGACTAGGGAGGAAACAGTAGAGAGTTGCAAAGGATTTGGTGTCACAGGAAAGCAAAGTTTTAATTAAATTGAAGAGATGCAAGGAGTCTTAGAGGAAAAATTTAATGATTTAGAGGAATTTACAAATAAAGATGAGATTCAAAAGAGCATAGTGGAATATTGTTGTTGTTTTTCCTTCATTCTCAAAGAGGACTAATGATATCACTAGGGTGATGTCTTGTTGACTTGAGCATGCATTGGAGGCTCTGTGGAATATACTAAATAAAGTCTGGATGTCATAGCTATTGTTGTTCAGTCATTTTTCAGTCACATCCAACTCTTTGTGGCCCCATTTGGATTTTTTTGGCAAAGATACTGGACTGGTTTGCCATTTCCTTCTCCAGTTCGTTTTACAGATGAAGAAACTGAGGCAAACAGGGTTAAGTGACTTGCCCAGGATCACATATCCAATAAGTATTTGAGGCCAGATTTTAATTCAGGAAGGTAAGTCTTCCTGACTCCAGGCCCAACACTCCATCTACTATGGTGGAACCTAACCACCAAAGTGTGGAAGAGACTGATCTGAAACAAACAAGAGGTCCTGCAATGAAGGAACCTAAATTTAGAAAGGTATGACATTTGTACATTAATACTGAGGCCCTCCCTACTTCATTCTTGAATTCCCTTAAAGGAGTTTGGGAATATTTAGTCTCTCTGCCATTGGCTCCAGTCTCCATTCATGATACCTCAGTTGCAGGGATGGGTCCTCTGCACCCCTGTTCCACTTAAACACTAACCATCAGATTTGCTTTTACAAAGGAATATTCACTTCAAAAGGTATAATTACAAATAGGTGAACTTATTGCCATTAGGAGAGAGGCATCATCCTCCCCCCTTATACTACCTCCATCTCTGGGGAACAAAAAGGATTAGGTTCATAGCTTCACATGTTTCCTATAAAGGAAGTCTCAGTTCTAAGTTCAAACCTCCTCTTTGGGCCAGAGTCACAAGCACCCTGACTTCTCTAGGCTTTCTTGCTGGGAAACATCCCTAGTTAGAACTAGGCTGGCTGTAATATCCCATCTAAAATCCTGGTCCCAAGGTTGCCATGGCTCAAACTACTGAGTCTGGTGGGGATCACCGACAGCACTTGAAACTGAGAAGGACGAACAACACTAAATAGAAACAAAACCTTGCAGGCTCATCTCTCAGAGTTGTAGTATAAGAGGAGATCCTTCCCTTCTCACCACTTCACGGTACCCAGGCTGTGGGTGAATTTTGATGTTCACCCTCCAGATGCATCAGCAGAGAGCGACTTGTCCCAGTCTGGCCAGTTTTAAAGTCATAGCCTTTCTGGTTATGTAGCCAATCAAAGGAGGTTATTCCCCACCCTATGTGGTAGGGGATGCTGAATGCTTCCACGTTAGGTGATCTAGACATGCCCAGAGAGCACAGGACAAGCCTCCTTACACACAGATAGGTTCAGGAAGAGGTGATCGGACATGAATCTGGCCTCCAAGGCAATAAGAGTGGATGACCTAGAATGGAGAATTAATATGATGAGAGGAAGATTACAGTGGCATGTTGGAAATGAAGAGGTAAATGGTTTTGTCAGTCATATTGCTTGCCTTCTTAATGGGAGGAGGAGGGGCTGGAGAGAGAGAGAGAGAGAATTTGGAATTCAAAATTGTAAAAATGAATGTTAAAAATAAGTGAATGAATGGATAAATAGATAGTTAATGGTTCCCCACTCCTGGATAGAGAAACTTGACCCCAAAGTCATAAAACGAATTCAGAATGTTGGTATTTCACTAGGCATACAAGGGTGGTTCTTACTCCCGGGTGAAGGCAGCTGTGAAACTTTATATATCTCAAGTTTCTGAAGGTGTTATGGCATAATGCAAAGAACACTGAACTTTATAGTCAGAATACCCTACTGTTCCTTAAAGCTCTGTCATGGGCTATTTCCCAGGCTTTGGCTTCAAACAATGTGACTCTGTTCTAACTATCATCAACTCTCCCCTAGGAACCTAGGACTCTACTCCCCTGGAACCAACCTGGGATCTGATACCTTTTGGGGAACCAGGACTCTACCTCTCTTCTTGGCCACCATCAGAGGTCCCCTCCCACCACTCCTCCCCACCAACGCGACTAGATGGAGTAGTAGGGGATAGAATGCTGAATTTGTAGACAAAAAGATCTGGTTTTAATCCTGTCTTAGTGACTTACTAACTATGTGACTCTGGGCAAGTCACTTAACCTTTCCCAACCTGGGTTTCCTCATCCTCATCATAAGATGGGAATAATAGTAGTATCTGTCTCACAAGGTTGTTATAAGGATCAAATAAGATTGCATATTTAAGGTGTTTTGCAAACCTTAAAGTGACATATACACCATAAAAATAACAGCTGTTATTTTTGTTGTTGTTGTTTTCTCCCAGTAGAATGTAAGTTTCTTGAGGACAGGGACTGCCTTACTTATATTTGAATCCCTAGCACTTAGCACAGTGCCTTAGCACATAGTAAACATTTAATAAATATTCTCTCTTTTTCTTCACATACATATGTGTGTGTATACATTTATGTATATAATTAAAATACAAATATACATTTATGTATATACATAATATACAAATGTGCATTTATGTTACACAAATGGTTATATAAAACATATAACCATTACATATAAATACATAAAATATACAAATAAAGTATATATGACTATATATGTGTGTAGATATGTGTATACACACATGCTCATTTATTTATTTACTTATTTATCCATTTACTTATCTATTTATTAGTTCATTTATTTGTTTGTTTGTTTATATAATCACAGCCTCTTGCTGGACAGCTCTAACATGTACGTATTGGATATCCAATAGGTATATGAAAATTGACATGTCCAAGAAGGAACTTAAAATCTGGCCCCCAAATCCAACCTCTCCTTCAAACTTCTTTATTCAGGTGAAAGTACTAATAACCTCCCAGGTCTACCACCTATGATTTCCTTTAACTATCTCCTCTCCTTCACCCCCTACACCCCATTAGTCACTAAGTCTTATTGATTCTCCCTCTACAACATCTTGTGTATTTATCCATTTCTCTTCAGTCACATGGTGATGACTGTAATTCGAATCTTTGTGACCTCTTTCCAAGGTTATTAAGACAGACTACTAACTGAGCACTCAGCTTCCAGCATCTTCCTTCTCCACTCCATATAGCTACCAAAATAATCATTCTAGAGCGTAAGTCTGACCATGTCATTCCCACACTCAAGAATCTTCTGTGGCTCTCTACTGCCTCTAAGATAAATAGAAACTCCTCAGGTTGGCATTTAAAACCCACCATCCTCCACTGGGATCCTTGCAATGTCAAGAAAACTCAAAGGAGGCCCCCTCCATCACGTAGGGTGGATCCAAAGTAGAGGATGTAAGGCAGAATGAGTGGCACCTGATGAGATGAAGTGGGCATTGTTGAAAATCCAAGATCTGTACTCAGGTAATCCTAGGCACTTCTTTTCCTGGAAGTGGGGTGGGAATGGGGACTCTGAGTAGAGCCCACGCCCATAGGATGGCATTAGCATAGCCCCTGATAAAACCAATAGTAGTAGTAGTAGGGGTGGAGAGAATTAGACTCAAACTGTTTTGCCCTTCCTCCATTTTTCTGTCCCCCATGAGTCCTGACTCCATAATCTAGAAACAAGCACTAGTAGGAGTAAGGGAGCATGACAATGAGAAATGGGAAAGAGGGAGAGGAAAATCCCAAAGAAGAATAACAGGGAGTGAAGGAAAGTTTCTTTTTCATCACCAGTTATTCTTGATTGACTGTTGGAACATAAGTGAGAAACTTATGTAAACTGGATATATACCAATCAATCAACAAGTATTTCTTGAGTACCTACTATGTGCCAGGCATTTGGTTAGACTCTAGGGATTCAAAAATGAAATTAAACATTCCCTGTCCTCAAAGAGATTGTATTTAATCAAGTGAGACAGTCAAAGTAAATACAAAATAAATATGAAGAGCTTTATGTGTGTGGGATGGGGGGCAATAGTGGTTGTAGTAGCAGGAAAGACCTTGTATAGGGGGTGATATTTAAGCTGGATTTTGAAAGAAACTAGAAGTTCTAAGAGGTAGAGGTGAATAATTTATAATAAACATGGAAAGGTTGGTTGGAACTAGGTTCTGAAGGGTTTTAATGTCAAAATTACTTGATTCTAAAATTAATAAGGAGACACTAGAGTTTATTGAACAGTGGATTGAAATAGTCAGCCCTGTGTTTCTGCTTTAGGGTGATCACTTTGACAGCTGTATAGAGGAAAGGTTGGGAAGAGGAGAGACTCAAGGCAGAAAGACCAATAGGGAGGCTGTTCCAGTAGTCTAGTTTTTGGTGATGAAGACCTTCAAGGTGATGGCCAGGTGAATGAAGAAAAGGGAATGGATGCAAGAGAGATGAAGGAAGAATTGATACGAGTTGGTAACTGATGGGTTATATGGGGTCAGAGGAAGTGAGAAGTCAAGGATGACTAAAATTTTTAACCTAGTCGACTAGAAACATAGTGTGCCCTAGACAGATATAGGCAAGTTACATAAATTTAAGTCTGCCTCTAACCTAATTTTGTTCATCCAGGAATTGGTTAATCTATCTAGATGGCTGCTGAAACTCCTTCTAACACTCAAATTCTGTGATTCTGCGGATCCAATTGTAAATAATTCTGTGTGAAGAATTGCCTATCTGTCTGAAGACCTTTGGATAACTGAGAAACTAAAATCTCTCTATTTTGTATTGCAAGTGGATGAAGCAGCAGATGTAGTTAAAGATATTCATTTGATTACATTCTTATGATATGTGGTTGAAAATGATGTTAGAAAAGGTTTGCTGTTTTGGAAATCTATCCCTGGCAATGACATGCAAAAGAAATTTCAATGTAATTGATGGGTCCTAAAAGTGAAAATGACATAATGTGGTGAATTGTATTGGACTTTTTGCTGATGGAGCTCAACTGATGTTAGGTCTTGGTTGAAATACAGGTCTACCAGCCCTAGTTTAAAAAAAAAGTAGCCTTTCATGCAGTTTGGATGTATTGCATGCTTTACAGTCACTTGTCTTAAGATACATGAGTGAGAAACTATATAGTGTTTCAAGTTGTTCACAAGAACAATTAACTTTATTTTTAAAAAACTATTAAAAAAGACGGCTCTTTGCACAACTGTGTGACAATATGTGAACAGAGCAGAGGACATCTCCGTTATTGTGAGACATTCTAGCTTTCTCATGCCAAACTGCTTCTAAGAACGTTAGAGCCAAAAGAAGAAATTGCCATTTTTCTTAGTAATAATAAAAATAAAACAAAGTCATTTTATAGGAAAAAAATTTTCCCCAAAATGTGTTTATTTGGGTAGAGTTGAAAAACTCCAACCCAAACGCTTTAAATAAATCAGTGTAAGATAGTCATATTTATACTCTAAAACAAAAAGATAATAGCTAGCATTTATATAGTGCTTTATGGTTTGCAAAGTACTTTACATATATTATCTCATTTGATAAAGTGACTACATTTATGCAAAAGTTAGAACTCACCATCATGATTTGCAAATATAATTTTTGATATTTCCCAATTTTAAAAGATCTGCCCCACAAATGGAATAGAATAAAATAAACACTTGATTATTAATCAGTTGACCAGTCAACAAAAGCAATTCTCATTTCCTTTTTAGAAACCTATATATTTCCAAACATGAATGGATAGGAAACAGATTTGTCATCAACAAATATGAAACATTTGATCTCATTACATTTGAAAGAGAATGGTTAGTCTTGTGTTACGAGGTTGAGCTTCTGAACAAGATGGCAGCTTGAACAAAGATAGACAGCCCAGCTCCCACAGACCTACTCTAATAAAACCTAAAGATAGCACTAGACTGAATAATAATCAGGAAATACAAAGAGAAGCTAAAGTAATTGACTTTATCTATTTCAGAACTTCTTAAAGCATCAGTCAGAAGCCCATAGGCAATAGCAAATGGTGCCTTCATGAAAAGTCAGCATCAATACACATAAACAAATTGGAAGCCTCCAAACATGACTAGAGATGGGTCAGAGATACCTTCTTATGTCTTATACGACTGTCTCCAGAGGCAGGAAGAGTGGAAGGCCCCTTTGAGAAAGCTAGAGGGTAGTCAGAAACACCCATATGGACCTAAGAAATGACTTGGAGTGGCTGTCTGAGAGAGACAATGGTCAGACTGGGATACCCCAGGTCAGAGGCACTCAGGTCTATAGCACTCTGTCCTGAGATGCTGAACAGGGACCTGATGATCTGGCACTCTGAACCTCAGAGATCCAGGGGCTCTAAAAACCTACCAGTGCATCGACATACCCCAAAGGCTGGAAGTCAACATAGAAACTAGGTAACTCAGAATAAGACCAAACTAGGAGGGCCACCTTGCCCAAGAGCACAGAGTCTGGTTCTGGCACAAAGTCCCAATTCAGAACCTAAGGTTAAAATATGGAAAACAACAATAATAACACAAGACACCAACTGCTATAAAGAATTATTGTTCCAGAAGTACACCAAAATCCAATCTAGAATAAGAGAGTGATTCTATTACAACATCAAACAACGACACAAAGGAGAAAAAAATGGATTTTCCACAAGGAGTATGTGAATGTCTAGAAGAAGTAAAAATAAAATGAAAACCCTGGAGGGAAGAATTGGAAGGAGAATACATATCTTAGAACAGAAAGTGGTAAACCTTGTCTGAATAAAGAGATTCCCTGAAAATGAGATTAGACCAAACAGAAATCAAAGACTCCATATGACAACAAGAAATAAAAAGATTAGGACTCTATCACTTATCAAAAATAATTGATCTGGAAAAACAGGTCAAGGAGAGATAATTTGAGAATTATCAGACTCCCTTGAAATCATGATTTAAAAAAAAAAGCCCATACATGATATTTCAAGATATCCTAAATGAAAACTATCTGTATCTATTAGAACCAGAATGTCAAATAAAATTAGAAAGACTCTACTAATTATCTCTTGAGAGAAAACTCAAATGAATCAGTTACAGGAATATGATAGCCAAAATCCAGACCTCCCACATCAAATGAAAAATGCTACAAGGATCCAGAAAAAAAGCAATTTAAATACTAAAGGAATCACAGGCAGGAACAGTAAAGACCAGGCAGATACTACTATAAATGAGAAAATCTTGAAATACAATATTCCAAAAGGCAAAAGCTATAGGTTGATGGACAACAGTAATTTTAAAAGGTTAAGTATTATCCTAGTGGGGAAGAAATGGATTTTTTAATGGAAATGAGGACTTTGCCTCATTTTTGATGAAAAGACTAGAGCAAAGAAATTACAAAGAAATGAAAAAAAAAGAAGTCAAGAGAAACCTAGAAAGGTGAATTTATTTGGGTAATCGTAAGGGGCTGTATGACAATGAAGTGCTAACATTCTGATGGGAGAAGAAGAAACAAGTGTCCCTTCAGAAACGCAGTGTCTTCAAAGGTTATCAAGGGAGAGAAATGATAGAAAAGATGACTTAGCAAAGGATATGAACAGACAGTTCTCAGATGAAGACATTAAAGCCATATATAGTCATATGAAAAAATGCTCTAAATCACTATTGGTTAGAGAAATGGAAATCTGAGGTACCACACCACACCTATCAGAATGGCCAACATGACAGAACAGTAAAATGATAAATGTTGGAGAAGATGTGGGAAAATTGGAACACTAATGCATTGTTGATGGAGTTGTGAAATGATCCAACCATTTAGGAGAGCAATTTGGAACTATGCCCAAAGGGCTATAAAAATATGCATACCCTTTGACCCAGCAATAGCACATCTAGGGCTATGTCCCAAAGAGATCACACAAATGGGAAAAGGACCTACATGTACAAAAATATTCATAGCAGCTCTTTTTGTGGTAGCAAAGAATAGAAATTGAGAGGATGCCCATCAATTGGGGAATGGCTGAGCAAGTTGTGATATATGAATGTGATGGAATACTATTGTGCTATAAGAAACGATGAACAGGCTGACTTCAGAAAAACCTGTAAAGACTTGTATGGTCTGATGCTGAGTGAAGTGAGCAGAACCAAGAGAACATTGTACATAATAACAGCCACGTTGTGTGATGACTAATATTGATAAACTTAACCCTTCCTGGCAATACAAGGATCTAAGACATCTCCAGAGGCCTTGTGATGGAAAATGCTATCCACACTCAGAGAAAGAACTATGGAAACCAAATTGTTATTTTTTTTCTCTTCTGTTGAGTTTTATTTCCTCTTTCTGATGGTTCCTCCTATTGGTTTTAATTTCTACTTACAACATCACTAATGTGAAAATATGTTTAATATGAATGTAAATGTATAGCCTATATCAGATCATGTGCCTTCTTGGGGAGGGTGGTGGGGAGGAAGGGGGAGAAAAATTTTAAACTCAAAAGCAAATGGAAGTGATTATTGATAAATCAAAATAAATTAATAAAAAAAGAAAAGAAAAGATGACTTAGGGAAGGATCAGTTCTGTTCTAAGAATTTTTTTTCTTTTTCTTTTCTTTTTTTTTTTTGGCTAAGCAATGGGGTTAAGTGACTTGCCCAGGGTCACACAAGTGTTATGTGTCTGAGGCCGGATTTGAACTCAGATCGTCCTGAATCCAGGGTTGGTGTTCTATCCGCTGCACCACCTAGCTGTCCCCTGTTCTAAGAATTTTTAAAAATGGAAAGAAAAGGGAGGGTAAAAGGAATACACTAGGAGAGAAAAGAGGATGAAGGAAGTGGAACTTACTACTTCTCGTAACAGGAGAGGGGTGAGAAAAACATATAAACATGGAGGAAGGTATGGGGAGTACAGGCATCAGAAGAAACTTACTCTTACACAAAGCAGACAAAGCAGATTTGAACACACAGATACATACACACAGAATTTGGTGTAGAAACACAATCAAACTCAGCATGGAAATGAGTAGAGATAAGGAGAGAGAGGTTAAAAGGGAGCATAATACTGCCAGGTAAATAGTCATGAGCAAAACACGAACTTTGCAGGGTGGATTCTGAAGGGGAAATTAAAAAGAAAGAAAAAGAAAGAGGAAAGCTGGAAACTAAAGGGGTGTCTATCAATTCAGGAATGATTAAACAAAATATGATATATAAATTTAATGAAATATTATTATATCACAATAAGACTGGAAAGACTTGTATAAAATGCAGAGTGCAATGGACAGAAATAAGAGAACAATTTATGCAATAATAACAGCATTGTAAAGACCAACAACTCTAAAAAACTTAAGAACTCTAATTTAAGCAATGACAAACCAGGTCTTCAGAGTGCTAATGACAGGGCAGGGTAGGGATGAAGAACTGAAGATTTCCTTTTTGGAGCCCTCTGGAAATGCTAAGGGGCCGTGATTTGAGCACTGGGTGGAACCATACATACACTGAGTTATTGGCTACTTGATGCCCTTCTAACTGTGACTTGGGTGGATTTTGTTTAAAGAAAAAAAAAGGATTGAACACTATGTTGATAGTGGTTCCAGATAAACGTCACCCACCTCCTGAAAGAGAGGTGATGGATTATCAGGGTGCAGAAAGAAAAATGCATGGCCAACATATGGATTGATTTTGTTTGACTCTGCTTATTTGTTACAAGTGTTTTTTTAAATTATTTTTCTTGGTTATTAATTTTTGGGGTGGAAAATAGGGGGAAAGAATTAGCAATACTGATAAAAGAATAAAAAAGAAAGTCATTAAAATATTAAAAAATGAATAGATGAGAAGAGAGGGAAGTTCAGAAGCAGCAGCATAGGAGTGTGTGTGTGTGTGTGTGTGTGTGAAGGGGGAGGTGTATTGTTTTGTTCTGCCCGTATGGTTTATGAGTATTCAAAGAGATCTGTGTAGAAGAGGCCTTCAGGGAGACAAGACTAGATACAACTCTAGAATCTTCTCACTTCATTCTTTTCCAAGGCACACCGTGAAGAGGAAGCAGGAGGTTGGGGCCAGAGACTATATATTCTGCTCTACTCAGAGAAAGGGGAGCTAGATGAAAATTTAGCTATCTGCTCCCTTAAATATTGTTAGTATAGGAGAAGTAATTTTTAGGTTCGAGCTTCACTCCTGACCACTATTCCATAATGGGAATGGAATGTCCCAAGCTATATATCCAAGGCTCTACTCCCTTGCCATCCAATGCCAGCTCCACAATGAATACACCTAGCAAACAGCAAATTAACCCATTTATCCAAATCAATAGCAAATAGAAATCAGAGGAAATATACAGATGAGAATACATACCAGATAATACACAAAAGACAATGAACTGTCTCATTGGGAGTGAGATAACTCAGCTCAACCAAGACAGTCTCATATCTTACCTAAGCTGAAATTCCCTGAAGTCTCTCATACAGTGAGCTGAGAATAGGGACATGATAGAAGTACTGGCTCCTGTACATTCTGGCTTCTTTTCTGAGTCTTTCTCCTTTGAGAAAACTGAAGAGAGCCTGCAATGGCATGACTTCTCTCTTGAAGCTTGAAGTCAGCAGCCCAAGATCTCTCTTCTCTCCAGCACTCACTAATTCTGCCTGTCACCAGACATGGGGCATTTGAGAAATCATTCTCCACCAATGAAGAGAACCTTCTGCAAATGGATCTTTGAGCAAAGGGTTATATTATTGGGGGAAGGCAAGGGAGAAAGGGATTAGCAATAATGATTTAAAAAAAAGGAAATAAAAAGAGAGTCTTTGAAAAGTCCAAAAACTAAATAGATGAGAACAGGATAAAGTTCAAAAGGAAACATGGAAAATCAGGACAGCTTTAAAAGCATTATGTTGGGTTTATTAGGTACTTATTAAAACACAAGCTGTTTGGAATAGAGACTGATGATTTCATATACAATCCTTTCTTTATGTTCTATTGTGTGTAAGTGTAGGGATGATTGAGCAAATCAATCAAATCACCTTACCTGCCACCTACAGTAAGGGATAAGATGCCCTGCTACATTTACCAGGTGAGAACAAATCTTGATTATTCACTAGTTTTACACAAAACCCCGACACCTCCCTAGGAATGATAGGAAGTCAGTTAAGATTGACTGAGGGACTTGGTTATGATCCATAGGTCATATGTCCCATAAGACAGGTATGAAACCATCAACCTAACTGGAGTTGGAGACTCAAACACCTGATTGCTAAGAGGACAGGCTGTTCTAGCTAACCCTCCTCCCCTGCCCCACCCCCAAAGGAATTGCTTTCAAGGTGTCAGGGAAATACCTCAACATCTTCCACCCCTAGTTCAGAGGAGGACCTTGTGAGCTTTGGTAGGCCAGAGAATTCATACTTTTTCATTGGTGTCCTACCAATACCTCCTACAGAGGAGTGGCTAGAAACTGTCTATACTGAAAACTAAGGACAGCCTAGGTGAAAAGAAGAGGGTAAATTCAAGATTCTACACAAAGACCATCAGACAAGCTAGGTTCTGTGTTATCCTTTTTGCCACATACTTTCTAATCTTAACCCCACTTTCTCCTGGATTCTGGATGTTCTGGTAAGAGACTATGTTACAAACTTTAGGAGGTAAAGTTTTATACCATCTTAGTAAATGCTCCTTTCTAAAAATCAATTAAGGCTGACTGACTAATAACAAGTAGTCATGGCAGGAAGGACACTACTATGGCTGTAGCATAAACGAAAACAAATCCCCAGGCCCCCTGGGCTCTCCTGAGATCCCCAAAAAGACTCACTATCACGGCCAGTTTCTGGGGATCTGACTCATTAGTGCAAGTGGGAGTTGGGATGGTCACTATAGAACATGCCATAGTCCTCCTTAATAGGCTGATTCTTTACCTGGAAGATAGTCATCTACCTGAGAGCCAGTATGGCTTCTGAAAGGGCTAAGAAAGGATCAATATGTTATTTGCTGCCCAACAACTCCATAAGAAATGCCAGGTGCAGAACAGAGGTTTGTATACAATGTTCATTGATCTGACCAAGACCTTTGATACTATTTATCATGAGAGCTCATGGAAGATCATGGCAAAATTTGGTTGCCTAGAGAAGTTTATCAGTATTATGTGTCAGTTTCATGGGCATGCTTGCATGAGTTCTGGATAATGGATGATGCTCTCAAGCTTTCCCAGTCACCAATGAAGCGAAGCAGGGCTGTGTGCTTGCTCCCATGCTTTTTAGCAAGATATTTTCGGCAATATTATCGGATACCTTCAATGAGGATGAAAATGGCATCAAGGTCAGTGACCAAACAGAGAGTAAATTATTTAACTTGGAAAAGCTACAAGCCAAGACTAAAGTAGAGGGAGAGTTGGTGGATGACTTTTTGTTTGCAGATGATTGTCCACTCAATGTAGCCTCTGAGGCTGAGGTGCAACAGAGTATGGATCCATTCTCTGCTGCTTGTACTAATTTTGGCCTAATTTTGACAATTAATACCAAGAAAACAGAGGTTCTCCACCAGCCAAAACCACACCCTCCATACATGGAACCATCAGTTACAACAAATAGCAAGAGTTTGAATGCAATGGATAAGTTTACTTACCTTGGCAATATACTTTCCAGGCATATGCACATAGATGATGAGGCTGATGAATGCATTGCCAGAGTTAGCTCAGTTTTAGGAGGCTCCAAAGGAAAGTTGGGAGAGAAGATATATTAAGCTGCCTACCAAACTGAAGGTCTACTGAGCAGTTGTGCTGACCTCATTGTTGTATGCCTGTGAAATCTGAACAGTATACCAGTGCCACGCCAGGAAATGGAGTTGCTTCCATTTGAATTGCCTTAGAAAGATTTCTGAAGATCACCTGGCAAGATGAGGTACTGGACACTGAGGCCCTTTCTTGAACTTCAGAGAACACAACTCCAATGGACTGAGCACATTGTTTGAATGCCAAATATACCCTTGTCTAAAAAAATATTTTATGGAGAACTCACACAAAGAAGACGCTCACATGATGGTCAGAAGACGTGATACGAAGAAACTCTCAAGGTCTCTCTGAAGAACTTTGGAATTTATTGTGAGACATGGGGAACACTGGCATAGGACCACCCGGTATGTCATGCCCACATCAGACAAGGCACTGTGAGCAAAGCTTAAAAGAAATGTGAGATGTACAAATTTAGAGACATCTCCATTTCAGATGTCCATACTTTGACCCCAGCATAGTGAAACTGTTTTGGTCCTCTCAGAACATGAAGGACAACCAACCACAGAACATGCACTACATTTGTATATGGAAATGCTATTGGCGTGTGTGTGTGTGTGTGTATTTTTCTTAAGTTCAGAATTCTTAAAGATGGAAAAAAATTTTCTTGAAGAAACTAGATTAAAACAAGTATTTGAACCTGAAAATATGCTTATGTTTTGTGTGTGAATGAAGGGTTCTTTGATGATAAAAATAAAGTGATGAAAATTTCACTATCATTTATAATGTCTTTTTTTTGCATGGAATGGAGTTTTCTGCTTTAATTGTTACAAAAACAAAATACCAATCTTGATTAGTGGTTGAAAAAGAATTATAAATAGCAATATTATCAATGTCATCACATTTTAAGAAATGTTGAGTTGAAAAACAATCTTACCTTTCATATGAATAATGTTATTACAGTTATTATTTTGATAAGTTATAAATATGAACATTATAAAGGGTTCTATCAATAAATAAAATTCTGTATTATGTTTTTATGTTGAAAAATTGTTATACAATTTTAAATAAATTCTTAATTTTTGAATAAAACAAGAGCTAAAATACTTGCATGGGCTGTTTTCTGAAAAGTGAAGGGAGTGACAATATTTTTATGAAAAAGACATATTTTTGCATGGAATTTAGGAATTATTGGCATGCTATCCAACTTCAGTAACCTCTTTGTCTCCTATACTATACTCTACATCTTCACAATTCAGCCACATATGGGGTTGGCCATGTATCATCACCCAGAATCATGTTACTTCCATGATCGTAGAATCATAGATTTAAAGCTAGACTTGATCTTTGAGCAAGTCAAGAAAGCTAGGATTTATTAGTCAGATGCATTATCTGCTGTGCCACACATCCCACACTGATCTTGAGCTCTGAAATTCTTTTCACTGATCATAATCTCCTACCCTGCCAGATCCTTCTATACCTGATTCCTCCTAAATTTATCCTCCATCCTCACCACAGCTATTAGTCACTCCACCCCTCTCTGTTCTCCTAGTCTACCACCTTTATCCTAGTCTCAGTTTTCTCCCTTTAAATTCTTGACCATAGTCGATCAGTTCAACTTCATACCACCTTCTACTTTGCTTTGTTGTCCTGTTGGCACTCATGCCTTGGCAAAACCAACACTGGGTTATCTCCACCATCTACCTTCTTTGCTCCTCATATGTTGCTGAAGGCTACTATGAAAGTCACACAGCTATGTCGACTAACTATAAATCTATATTATCTAATCTCAACTGGGTCCTCACTACCACACAGCAATCCTTGTATTCATCACTGATGGAGTATCACGCTCTCCACAGATGCTATTTCAAACTTCTTCTTCTCTCTTTGTGCCACCTAAACTACTCTTTCCTTTGCATTTCAGCAGAAGACCTTTTGTATTACTTTACTGAGGAAAAAGATAGCATCTGTCATGAGCTACTTCTTTTCCTGACTTCTATGCTTCAAGATTTTACTACATCACAGGTGTTAAACACTTGACTGCATACTTCAACAATCCCAAATGTGGTCTAAATCAAATGAAATGTAATTGGGAAATATTTAACAAAATAAATAACAATACAACAGAACATAATGTTAATATGTGGTTTCCTAAGTCAATATGCAGCCTGTAAGGATCCTTATGTACAGGTTAGTGCTTCCCATTTCTATTTCAGTTTTACACCCTGCCATACATCATCTTCCATTCCAGGTTCCAGTTTCTAAGGAAGTGATGGATCTTCTTGCCAAATCCAACCCTGATCACATTCCTTGCTATCTACTACTGGAACTTGCCCACTTTATCCCTCTCAACTTTACTCTTATTATTCCTTAGATCCTGCCCTGTTGCTTATAAACCTTTTGAGGTCTTTGTAATCCTTTATTTTTTAACACACATTATTTTCCCTTCCTCTCTCTTCCCTTGCCCTCCAATTGAACAATTAAAAAAGAAAATCCTCCTAATAAGTATGTATAATCCAATGAAACAAATTCCCACATTAGTCATATCCAAAAATGTATATTTCATTCTGCATTTTACATCCATCACCTCTGGAGGGGAGTGTATAGTGAGCTTACTCTTTGATTTTCTAGAATCCTGGCTTGTCATTCTATTTATCAGAGTTCTTCAGTCAACCTTAAAAACAAACAAAAAAAATGAAAGACTCATTTGACCCTTCTATTCCCTCAAGTTATCATCCTTTATCTTAGTGCCCCTTTACCACCAAAGGTATAGTCACCCATAATAACCTCTTTTCCTTCACTTCCCACTCATTACTCAATCCCTTTCAATGGGAGTGCCAACTCTCTCTATCGAAACTTTCTGATTCTGTTTACTGCTGAATCCAACAGCTTTTTCTCAGTCCTCTTCCACCTTACCCTGTGCAGCCTTTGACACCTCTTCTGCCTGGATATTCTCTCCTCCCTTGACTTCTGTAATATTTTTCCTTCCTGGTTATCTTTCTGCCTGTATAATGGATTCTAGTTGGTTTTCTTTGCTATGCCCATTTTCCTTCCCCCCAAATTCTTGGGGTTCTTTCCTGGGGGCCCTCTTTTTTTTCTTTCTATACACTTTCTCTTGGTAATCTTAATATCTCCCATAGCTTTAATTATCACCTCTAGGCAGATGACTCCCAGATCAATAAAAGCAACCTTAATCTCTCCTGAACTCACATCACCAGCTGGCTGCTTGACATTTCTACCTGGATATCTTAAACCCAACAGTCCAAAACAGAAATCATTACCTTCGCTCTCTAAACATACCCCTCCTTCAAACTTCCAAATATTTGTTGAAGATGTCCTTATGCTTCTAACCACACAATTTTGCCACCTCAGATTCATCTTTGACTTTTCCATCTTTTTTTCACTCCCATATATTGCCAAGACTTGTTGATTCTATTTCCACAATATTCTATCCATCTCTTTTTCTCCATTCACTTGGCCATTACATTAGTTTAAGCCTTAATATCTTTCCTGCAATATTGCAATTGCTGCCTATTTGATTTCCTTGCATATAGTCTTTCTTCTCCCCAATGTATTATACAGTCAGTTGGTCAGTCAATTAGCATTTATCAACCACCAATGACATGCCAGTCACTGTGGTAGGGCCACAGAGAAAGGCAAAAGATAGTCCCTGCTGTCAAGGAGCTCATAGTCTAATGGGGGAGACAACATGAATGCAACTTTGGACAAACAAGATCTACCCATAATGCGTTGGAGATAAACAGAGAAGGGGAAGCACTGGTGTTAAAGGGGATTGGGAAAGGCTTCTTGAAGAAAGTGATAATTTAGTTAAGACTTGAAGTAAATTCACCAGGGATGCAAGAGGGAGAAAGTTCCAGGCATGGGAGATAGCCAGTGAAAAGTCTCAGAGGTGGGAGATGGAGTATTACGTGCAAGGAAGAGCGAGGAGGCCAGTGTCACTGAATCACAATGTATATGGGAGGTTGTTGTGCTGTTGGGTCATTTCAGTTGTGCCTGACTCTCTGTGATCCCATTTAGGGGTTTTCTTGGCAAAGATACCTGAGCGGTTTGCCATTTCCTTCTCCAGCTATAGATGAGGAAACTGAGGCAAACAGGGTGAAGTGACTTGCCCAGGGTCACACAGCTAGGAAACATCTGAGGTCATATTTGAACTCAAGTCCTCCTGACTCTATGGTCAACCCTCTATCCACTGCAACACCTAGTTGCCCTGGCTGGAGGGAGGAGCATGTAAAGTATAAGAAGATTGGAAAGGTAGGTCAGATTAGGGCAGAGAGACAGAGAGACAGAGACAGAGATAGAGAGAAACACATACAGACACAGAGAGACAGACAGACAGACAGACAGAGACAGATATCCTCTGCCTCCTCCTCTGCTTTTGGATGTTATCTCCCCCTCTAGATTGTAAACTCCTTGAGATCAGGGACTGTCTTTCTTTTTATTAATTGTATCCCCAGTGGCTAGGACAGTGTCTACCATATATTGGATTGGATTAGATTGGATTGGATTGGATTACGTTCTAGCCAAACCAGCTTTCTAGCTATTGCCTCAAACTCAACATTCCATGGCTACCTCTGTCCCTTCGTACAAGCTTCCCCTTACACTAGGAATGCATTCCCTCCTCGCCTCTTAGAATCTGTATCTTCCTTCAAGGCTCATCTGAGGTGCTATTCTTCCAGGAAGCCTTCCTGAACTGCCTTTACCTCCAGTTTTTAATGTTTTCTCTCTCTCCTCAGATTATCTGGTATTTACTTATCTATTGGCAACTGTTCCCCATTCTCTCCCTCTAGTAGAATTTTATTTCCTTGAGGGTACTGAGGATTTCATCTGTTTTCGTAAGTCTACAACAGTGCCTAAAACATAATAGGCACTTAGTAATCGTTTGCTGAATTGAATCAAAGGCTAACCAACAAGAGTGAAATATGACCTACTGTAGAAATTAAAGTTAATACACAGTTTCTCTACCACCCTGATGCCTTATCCTGGCATCATGGCGACCCTGTGTTTTCAAAGGTTTCATAAGTGAAATGCAAATCCTTTAAGTCTAATGGACTAAGCTGAAAAGACTTGGAGGATAGAAGCTCAGGGCACCAAATATAATTTATGGTCCAAGAATCAGCCTAACTAAGGGCACAGGGAATCGTTGCCAGAAGACTGATCACCAGAGAATTATTATTATTATTGCTATCATCATCATCATCGTCGTCATCATCATCATCATCCAAAGAATGTAAAAAGCCAGTTATGAAACATTAAAGGTCTACTGTGTGCCAGGCTTTGTGCTAAGAATTTTACAAAGATTTTCTCACCTAATCTTCACTACAATCTTAGGAGAGAGGTGCTATTATTATTATTATTATTATTCTCTTTTTAGCATTGGGGAAACTGAGGAAAGATAGAGGTTAAGGGACTTGCCCAGAATCACACAGCAAATAAATATCTGAGGTCATGTTTGAACTCAGGTCTTCCTGACTCCAGGTCCCGGACTCTGTGCACCATGATGTACCCCCTAACTGTTAACAATTAGGGCGAAGAAAGGCAAAAGACAATCCCTTCTCTCAAGGTATTCACAGTCTAACAACACTTTAGTTAATGAGTAGAAGGTTTCTTGTCTCTAGTGAATGGGGGGTATTTCCACCAGGGAACAGATGGCTGTTGAAGATGTATTCAAGAACACAGTGCTAATTAAATTTACTTAAAGTTCCTGCAGCACCTGAAAATTAAGCTGTGTGGCCCAATCTCTGCTTTTCTGTCTATTCACTTCTCAAAATTCCAGATTTCTCTTGTCCTTCCTTTTCCTGCCTCATCACAATGGGTGGTAGGGTCTTCTCATCTTAGCCTCTCCACCTGGAAATAGTCTCCTTGCATCTAAGTGCCTAATAGACTTCCTGACTCTTCAAATTCCATCTTAAGACCCATTGCCGTGGCCTATGACTCCTGACCTTCTCTATAATAAACCAGTCAAACCCTCTCTCTGAACTGCCCAGAATCCCCTGTGCTTAATCATTCTCTCTGAAACTTGGTTATTGTATTCTCTTTCAGCCCTCTCCCATGCCCTACCACAGCTATAGATGCCACCTGTGATATATTGCAGCCTTCATCATTTATTTATATTTACACAGATTGGAATCATCTATGATATACCTCTGGCACTTTTAAATAAACCATATTTTACTAAAATAAGCTGCATTTTTAACCTTCAAAATGAGTTTCTATTTAATGTAATCTATAGTCTACTTTTCTTTCTAAAGAGCTTATAACCAAGGCATTAAAAGAGTCTGTTATTCAGAACTTTTGTTGTATATGCATCAAAAGAGGAATACCTTATTTTCTATTACCTGAAAGACTGTTATTGTCTTTAATAACAGTAACTTTGTTGGTGGTCTAATGAGCTAAATGGAATTATGTGCCAGGAACCCACTCTAGTTAGTAAGTATATAGGTATTTGTTTTTTTTTTTAAAGTTGGGTGCTTGTTGTTGTATTAATATATATTATATGTACATGTGTTTTAAAAGTTGGGTGTGTTGTCTTAATATATGTACATATTGCATTAATATATGTGTTATAAGCATATGTGTGCACATAATACATATATTAATATGTGAGTGATAGGTCTATATTTATATGCATTTAAAAATTGGGTGCTTGTATATTTTGTGTTTATATATGAGGAAAGAGAGAAAAAAGGGAGAGGGGGGAGAGAGAGAGAGAGGAGAGGAGAGACAGAGAGAGACAAAGAAAGAGTATGGGGGGAAGGTAGATCTTAAATTAGGTTTGTAAGTGAAAACAGAGGACTGAGACAATGTATGATTTTTTTCTACTGTCAGCTGGTCTACTCATTCTCCTAACGATTTCCAAAGGGGATTCTACAGAATTGTAACCCATGTGTCAACTGAAGACAGACAGACTGAGCTCGATCTGGGAGACTTATCGATGACATCCATCATACTCTCTAGCTCATGTACCCACCCGTGGGGCCCCCAGGAATATCTGGCTTTGGCTTATTTCTAGCTCTCATTTAGATGGCTTCAGTTTCTGTGCCAGTACCAAACTAACAAGGGGTGGGAACATAGAACAAGCTAATTACTCGCTACAAATACAAAACACTCTCGACTCAACAGATATTTCTTAAATGCCTACTATGTGCAAGGCATTGGGGCTTCAAAGGCAAAAGCTAACAATGAGTTTACATTTCATCGGGCAGTACAATATGTAAACAGATAAATAAATACAAAATATTTTGAGGAAAGAGAGAACACTAATAACTGGAAAACATCAGGAAAGACTTCACAGAGAGGTGGTACCTGAGAGACACTGAGGAGGCGGGGCTGTATTCCAGAAGTGGGGAAACGACCTATGCAAAGACCTGGAGATAGGAGATGGAATGTGTGTGTGTGGGAATAAATGGTATGCCAATTTGGCTGGAGCAGCATGTAATGGGAAGCAATGTGAAATACACTTGGAGAGAGAAGGAAGCCAGGATTTAAATTCCAGGCTGAGGAGTTTGTATTTTATCACTGGTTTCTTTTGAGCAGGGAACTGAGCCTAGTCAGAACCATGCTTGAGAAAGATTAGTTTAGTAGCTGTGTGAATCAGGATTGTTGCTGTTTGTCCTTCCTGCTTCAAGAGGACCATGGCTTCAGGGAAGTGATGCCATGACTTGCAGTTCACTTTGATGTGAGTGAGGGAGGATCGTGCAAAGTCACCAGCCTCACTTTCTCCTCCTGAGCCATCTGGGGCCACTGGCCAGATATCGATCAGGATGACTGGAGATGGCCCAGGGTCCAGTGGGAGAGGGAAAGACCGGAAGTAGGCAGTACAAATAGGAGAGGAGGCTACAATCCAGGTAAGAGGTGATTAAGAGCTCAATTAGGGCGGTGGCCATATGGATGCAGAAAAGGGGACAGAAGTAAGAGACAGTGCAGGGGTAGAATCAATTTGTTCCACGTCTGGTTGAGGGTCAAGAAAGCTTTCCTTACTGGTGAACCCCACCTTCTCCAGGAAGCCCTACAGTAGTTTCAGACTCACAGGTCACTTCTAAAGTTAAGGTCTCCTTACATGGTGAAAGGAGGGCTCCCAGAAGGTCCAGCAACCTTCTCTTCTGACAGGCACCATCTCCCTTCAGGGTCCGTCCAGTCTTCATGACTCAGCACCAAGGAAGAGCAAGACTCAGACTCCGGATTCCTGGCCACGGTCCAGGAACTCCCTTGTTACTGTCTCTTTGTGTTTTCAGGATTTCCTTCTTGAGAGAGCACCATCACTGCCACCTCAGCAACATGTTCCTCCTCTTAGTGAGAATCTAATCCAGAATAGAGTTTACCCTTTTTGGTTCCTTTGCTTTTAGAAAGTCTCCCTAATAGGGGCAGCGAAGTGGCACACCGGCCTTGGAGTCAGGAGGACCTGAGTTCAAATCCAGCCTCAGACACATAACGCTTACTAGCCGTGTGACCCTGGGCAAGTCACTTAACCCCATTGCCTAGCTAAAAAAAAAAAATTCTCCCTAGTAGAAAATGATGGTGATAGATCATTTGGTACAGTGAAAAGAGTACTGACTTTGGAGTCAGAGGACCTGGGTTCAAATTCTGTCCCTCTTACCCAGTACTTGCATGACATGACTGTAGGCAAATCATCTAAGCTCCCTGGGCCTCTTCTCCTATAAAATGAATGGGTTGCCCTAGATGACTTCTAAGGTCCCTTCCGGCTCTAAATCTGTTATTTTGTGATCTTCTAAGTTCATGATCATAATCTGGATCCTCTTGGCATTTACTGCTTTATTCCAAGGCTAGAAACAGAAGTCATTTCAGAGTCCGCAGTATCCTTTCCATCAGTCGTTTTTTCAGTCGTGTCTGACTTTTCGTGACCCCATTTGGGGTTTTCTTGGCAAAGATGCTGGAGTGGTTTGCCATTTCTTTCTCCAGCTCATTTTACAGATGAGGAAAATGAGGTAAACAAGGTTACACAGCTAGGAAGTGTCTGAGGCCAGATTTGAACTCATGAAGATGAGTCTTCTTAACCTCAGGCCTGACACTCTATCCACCGTGCCACCTACCTATCCCAAACTCATATTTGCAGCACCATAGAGTGGTAGGTGTCTTTAAGAATTACTACTAAATTTCATGGATTTTCTCTCATGACTCATCTCTTTCTCTTTTCCTCCATAGCTAACTCTGCCCCTTACAAAGTTTAAGGGAAATAATTTAATGATATGAATCTTTCTCCTTTGTTTGACAACCGGGTAGAATGGTACTTCCTTTCGGGGGGCAGGGAGGAATAGTGCTTTCCATGACTGATAAAAAAGAGTAATTGATATGAGGTTTAATTTTGTCTCTACGTAATATTTCTGTTATTGGCGTTCTCACTTTTGAGCACTATATTTTACTCCTAATTCATGAACTAATTTCTAACAGATGGTATCATAACACTTAGAACTCACTTTCTTTTGCATGAATTCATCACAGCAGCACGTAATTGTGCACTATGTGACCAGAGCTAATAAAGTATCTGGGACTTCTTCATCACCTTTCTAAGCGCTCATGTATAAATCAGCCCATAATAATTTTATCTTTTTGGAATTTGTCCAGTAGCTACAAAAGTTTATTAGAGGATACTATTGCAAAGTGTTTGCTTAAAATCCAAATATTCCTGATCTCTTCAGTGTGAATTCTATGAAATCCATAATTATACCAAGAGGGTACGTGATTGGTTTGACATGGTTTGACATAAAACCAGGATTGCTCATCCTATATTAACCATATTTTCTTAGATTTCAAGTGAAATATGCCTATATGTATATAAATATATATATGGATCATGCAAGTATACACATGTATATATAAAATATACAAATATAATTTGCTTAAAATAGGCACTATATCATGGAATTCACTGTCTCCCTATTCCTCTGTTTTTAGGATGCTGGAGCTATGTCTAGACTTTTCTTTTCTTTTCATATATTAGGTATGCTTCCAGATTGCAAGAATAATTCAGGCTATACCAAGATTTTCTTTCCTAGTTCTCTGAGAAGTCTCTAGGCTCCTTCCTCCAGATCTATCTTTGGATGCCTGCTTCTCTTTCCCTCTCACTTTGTTTACCCTTCAGACTCAGCTTTTGCAGCTATTGTTTTTCATTTCCTGGCTTTTTGAACCAGGTTCTTGAGTTTTTCCTTATCATTATCCTTTTTTGATCAAAAGCTGAGCAAAAGGGCTATTTAAAATTCCTGCCAAATGCTCCTTTTTCTTGCTTTGCAGTGGTCTTATTTTCCCCCACTAATTTTTCTCTTTCTGAATGTATTTATTGAATCCTCCCTGATTTCCTTTAACTCCCCTAGTGAGAATTATTTCATTTTGCTTTTTTGTCTCCTGTATTTTATGTCTGCATCCCTTGATGATTAACATACTGTATTCATTCAATCTCCCTTCTTTTTCTGTTCCTATACAATTCTTTCTTTTATTCCCTTTTTTCACCGACCCTCTTTTCATCCCCCCTTTTTTATCTTCCTTGTATGTTTAATTTGAGGTGGAATTGTTTGCCTTGGGCTTCTTGTATTGTGTTTTTTAAACTCTGCTATCCTGCTTTTTTTTCCAGCTGTAACCCATTTTACAGTAGCTATTATTTTCTTCCTTTTTGTAAAGTTTGCTTTATGAAAATGTAATGTCTTAGAGTGGCTGCTTGTAATTGTAACCATCACTTGTGTCATAAATTTGATTAGGTTGGGGTTGCAAGCTCCCAAATTTCCTCTCACCTTCAGATCTATTTTCCTTGTGGTATAGTTAACACCAGCCTTGGTAAAACTAAGAGTAGTAACAAATCGATATTTATGCCAGTTGAGGGGTGGGGTGGAGGAAGTGGACGGGTGGGGGTGGGGTACTCAGATGGGACTGAAATTAGGTTACACTAAGAATTTAGCTCAGACCCCCTCCAAGTCTGGTGTTCTGGAGCTCCAAGAAGCCACATCCATAAGTGATTCCTTTAGCCCCTCCTATAGGCTGGCACTTTCATTTGCTGTTGTTCAACCTTGGTTCTGGAAGACCGATGATATCAGGAGGGTGATGTCTTGACTTGCAAGTGACTTGGATTTAAATGAGGCAGAGTTATGCAAAGTCATCAGCCTCACTCTTCCCTCCAGAGCCATCCAGAGTCAGGACTGCTGACAGTGGCCCAGGACGCAGTGGGGGACCTTGGACTTTTTAAGTTAAGGTCTTTCCCAGGTCTCTGTTTGTCTGAGGCAACACCCATTCAGTAATTAAAGGTTAGGTAATAATTGAGGCAAAAGGTGGCCTAGTTTGTCTTCATAAAAGAATCAGTCTGGGAGAGGAAGACCCTCTGAGTTTCTGGCCACCTTTCTGCCCTACCTCCAGGCTCTTAGAACAATCTCTCCTTGGTTCAGAATCCAAGTTTCACCATAAGCACATCTCATTGCTGTTCATGGTTTGGTGAATTAAGAACCCAACATCATCTTCCCCTATCTGTAGGATCTGAGAGAGAAACACTGGAAAATGCTACCATTGAGCTTTTCCCCACCATTCCACCCTTCTTAAATCCTTCCATTATCTCTCCTTCTCAGAAAAGAAAAATTCTGGGGTTTGCCTCAGAGGGTGAAAGTCTTTCAGCAATGTTATATTAAATAGACTTGTAATTGTCAATATCCTAATTTTATACTCAAAGTTCTCCTTCAAAACCACCTAGCAAAACTGTCCCAATTATTAGACCCTTAAATACACATTTATTCCGCATTTTTTCTATATGTGGCTTTTTTTTTTTGCTTAACTAGCTATGTTTACTTTCACTCCATGTAAACAGTATTTACTCTTATTGTGACCACAGTGATTTCGGGTTCAAAAATAAAACCATCATTTAAGGGAACTGTTTGTATTTGCACAAAAATTTAAATCCATATCAATGATTAGATTTTTTTTTTGCCAAATAGCAAGAACAACAGAATAAAATTATATGATAAGATGAAATAAGAACTAAGATTTATATAATTCTATTTTTGAATAATCCCCTCCTGGAGAAGGAGAGATGGAAGAGATAGCAGAGGGATTAAAATAAGAAGGATTTTTTTTTTTTTAAATCGAGCCTGAAAAGGAGAAAAAAACCTAGAACAGTAACTTGCGTTACAGTTAATCCAGGGTCTGGTAAATAAAATTGTAGGCAGTTAATAAATTATAAGAATAAAAGACCAGAAATAATATTTTCCAGTAGGATTAGTTCATCTGTGGAGTACCTGGTGCTTGTGGGAAGTGTGAAGGGGGCGGAAGGGGGGAGGGGAAAGAAGAAGGGGTAGAGAAGACACTAAATTACCTTTCAGCTTTTTAAATTATTTCTGCAGATCCTATTACAGTAGAGAAAGGAGAAGAGGCTGAGGAACAAATCATATGAATTCCTGTATCCAGCTGTCTACTGATCCCTTAAAAAAGAGAGAGAGAGAGAGAGAGAGAGAGAATGGTGGAGGCAATAAGAAATGCATTCTGCTCCCATTCATCACCATGTCATCTTCAGATGCAGATATTGTTTAGTGCTGCTATAGAGTTGGGGTTTGGTGCAAATTAACACATACTCTCTGATTTCAGATCTTCCCCTTCCCCCAATTCAGAATATCCCTGCCTTTTATCCCTTCTCATTTTCTAGAGAAGCATTCTATGATTCAGAGGCTTTCTTTTCTCTTTCAAGGGCCTTTTCAAATGGAAGAGGTGACTTCCTTTTGTCTTTGTCCCTGAGGTTATCCCGGGCTAATAGTATTATTTTTCAAAAGAAGAGAAGAAAATTGGATATTTAATAGAAATTTCAGCCCTATAAGGGATCTCAGAGATCACCCAGTTCATCCTCTTAAGTTTACATAAGAAGAAATGGAGGCCCAGTGATGTTCAATGACTCATCCAAGGTCATACACATTAAAAATACACATCAGATCACTCAAGAAGAAAGCTATTCTTTCCATAAGCTCCATGGAGGAAATGTCCTGAAATGAACTCGAGTTCAAATTTCTGGAATGGTTCCACTCTGATCTGAAGAAATTAAAATAGAATTGATTAGAATGTAAATTTTAGCATTTGGAATGGTAGAATTGGGTGAAGAGAAGTCTGACATAAGTGTGGTATTTGTCGCAAAGAATGACTAAGTACCATAAACAAGAAACACAGAGAGTTGAAAAGCATCAGATGTGACAGAGATAAAGTTGTCAGGGCATTATGGAAATTCCAGAGTCCAATAATAAGATGACTTGTAAAGTAAGAGTGAGAAGGCATTGGTAGAATTATATATGTATCAAGCTAGGAAGTACAGTGGATAGAGCACTGGGCCTGGAGTCAGGAAGACCTGAGTTCAAATTCAGCCTTAGCTTTGTGACCCTCAGCAAGTCATTAACTCTGTTTGCCTCAGTTTCCCCAACTGTAAAATGAGCTGGAGAAGGACATGGCAAACTTGTCCAGTATCTCTGCCAAGAAAGCCCCAAATGTGGTCATGAAGAGTTGTATATGATTGAAACCACCAAATAGCAACAAAAGCTAGAAATGCGTCTAGATCTCAAGTACCCAGTCTACTTAGCCGTCTTATTTTTACACTCATACAATTAAAAATCACAGTAAAATTAGTCATCCAATAATTGGACTCTCTTCTCTGGGTTTCCACATAGTGCTCCAAGCAAAATTTGAAATTTTAAAGAGATGAGGCCTATGTAGAGAAAAAAAAAAACCAACCAATAATTTTTGGTTAGTTGATGAAAGCCATCTCGAGTGGCTGGTCCAGGTCACAAAACTTTACTTTCTATTCTAAAAAGCCTAGAGAGAAATGTAATTTCTATAGAGCTGCTGAACTGCTTTAAGTGATTTCTTAATGCTATATTAGGGACTATCTCAAAAACACAGAAGTATAGAATAAATATTGTACATTCTGCATTAAATATTTTAAACCAAATATATCATGCAAATGAATATATTCCCCAATCCCTATAAGAGAAACAGGGAGAATTTTAATATTGCAAAACATTCCCATTCCTGTTCCCAACAAGGCTTCCTACCCTCCCTACTGCCTTTCTCTCCATATTAAAGTAACACAGATAGCTTTGAAATAGATACTTTTTCTTATCTTTTATCACTTCTATGCTACAGTCCCTTCCTATACATTTTTGTTAGGTTTAATGGCAATTTATGGTCATGAAGACTCTATATATGCTCGTCTACAGGGAGGTGCTTCCCCCACTTCCGTCCTTGACAAGAAACTAGAGAACTATGAGGATGGAGACAGGATGTGCTGATTGCATTCATACCTTGGAGATTGTTTTGGTAGGAAGTCAGAAAAAAGGGCTCAGTGATATTAATGACTTGTCCAAGGTCACAAAGCTAGTAAATAACAGAAGACTTGAAGTGCATCTGTGAGACACCTTTCCCGTGATTTCCATACATGTGTTATACATTTCTTTTTGATCTGGGGCAGAGATGGGGAACCTTCAGCCTTGAGGCCACATATGGCCCTCTAGGTCCTCAAGTGTGACCCTTTGAAGTTTGGATTCAGTCAAAGGGTCGCACTTGAGGACCTAGAGGACCACATGTGACTTTGAGGCCACAGGTTCCCCACTCCTGTTTCTGGTCTTATGATCTCATTAGACTAAGGAAGTTATAGTGTGGAAATTCCCTCCCTGACACAGATTAGTAGTTTATCTGCAACTTAAACTCTTAACGAGTAGCCTGGGCCACTGAGAAATGAAATGACTTGCCCATGATCATGCAGTTATTGTATGTCAAAGACAGGATTTGATAGTAGAAAGCAGGTTTTCCTGAATTCAAGACCAGAACTCTATCCATTACACCATACTCCATCTTGCCATATATGAATTTTTTAAAATTGTGATTCCATTGGTATAGAGAATGCCTAGTGAGTAACTACTTCCACCAATGAATTTTTTTTTTATTCAAAGAAATCCATTTACAGAAGTTGATAATAAAACAGAAATCAGAGAAAGTATACATAAGAGAACATGTATTAGACAACACAGAAAAGAAACTCTCCCATTGGGGAGATTTCATCACACAGCTTGAGAGAGAGAGAGAGTCCCCAATCTTATCCAAGGGAAAATTCCCCAAAGTCTCTAGTGTAGCAATTTGAGGATAGGGACGTGATGGAGATTGCCAGCTCTTCTCATGTAGGTTTCTTCCCACAGTCTTAGGATCTCTTCAGCAACCTAAGGTAGAGTTGGAATCATCCATTTCCTCTCTTGCAGCTGGAAGCCAAAAGCATCCAAAGTGACTACAGAGTCCCAAAAGGCTCAAGACACTAGAAGAAAGTGAAGAGACTGAAGAGAGTGGAGCTCTCCTCTCTCTTGCCCTTGCAACTCTGATTTGCCCCCATACAGGTTCAGGGCATCAATCTCCACCAGTGAAGAGAGACTCCCACTTCAATGGGCTTTGGGACTTAAGTTACATCCCTCCCTTGAGCTGAAACTCTTTGTGGTCCCTTGCAAAGATCAGCTGGGGGGAGTATAAAACCTGTAATTTTATAGTATAAACACATCAAGGTTTTAAAACAACAAGGATGATTTTCCTAACATCCTAGGTAACCAACCTTCGGAACTGTTGAAACTATTAAACAATGAACATTAAGAGTGCATGTAGTAGGCATAGCACTATACAGACTGTTATCTGGAAGGACAACATGCCTACAATGACAACATGGTTAACTATATACAGGACATAACACATGCACATTCAGAGGCAACTCCTTTTCTGCCCCAATTTGCTACAGAGATCCCTAGCTATGGAGTCAATTCACAGATCAGGAACAGACTGATAGCCCACCTGGCATGACTGCCAGCCCAGGTATAGACACACAAGTCTATAATGATCCCAATGGTCAGCCCATACCAGTTACTAGCTCAGGTACAGGAGCTGAGAGAGCAGTTGGTGACAAGAGAATTAGGTCTATTAGAGCGGTCACTAGGCTGAATTATGATGTTACAAGAGAACCTGTGTAGTCACACATGGATGTAGATGACAATACTACAGATTGCTCATGTGAAATGCATTGTGAATGTAATTACATATGTTAACTGATGTACATGTAAATTGCTACATGTTTGAACATGCTTATTTTTTTAAATTTGCTGTTGATGTTTATTTGACTGCTTTGTGTTATGTTCATGCTACAGAGATGTCTGCTCATTATTTTGCATATCCACTACTGCTTATAGTTAAATTACATATTGTATATTGGCCTAGTGAAAGTGTGATTGTTGCAGCTAGCTAGCTTCAAATCATTAATTAGCCATAATTATTGGTTTTGATTGTTTTCTACCACTGAAGTCTTAAGAGAGTTGCCTGGAACACTGAGAAGTTAGGTTACTTGCCCAGGGTCACATTTGTTCAGACATTTGAGTCATGTCTGACTCTCCATTACTTCATTTGGGGTTTTCTTGTCAATATTGGAGTGGTTGGCCATTTCCTTCTCCAGCTGATTTTACAGATAAGGAAACTGAGGCAAACAGGTTTCAGTGACTTGTCCAGGGTCATACAGCTAGTAAGTGTGCAAGGCTGGATTTGAACTAATGTGTTCCTCACTCCAGGCTCTATCCACTGCACCACCTAGTTGCCCCAGAGTCACATAATTGGTATTTATAAGATGCATATCGTATGCAGACATGAGGTCTTGAACCCAAGTTTTCTTAGCTCTAAGGCCCATTCTCTATACACTGTCTCTTGTATCTATAAAACAGCCCATGTGAAATTCTTTTTAAAGTACCATGTCAAATTAATGTTTGGTGTATCATAAAAATTTTAATAATTTGATTATTCATACACAGCATAAAACAGGCCTCATTTTATGTACAAAGTTTTAAATGTAGAATGTAAGCTCCTTAAATACTTTGTATTTATGCTTCCAGTGGTTAGCATGGAACCTAGCACAGAGTAGACACCTAATAAATACTTGTTGAATGATTAATGGACCCTGCTATTGGCAGCACTCTGTATATTATTCCAAAAAATGTTAAATGCTGCATTGTCCTTTTTCAAAACAGAATGGGCAAAAAAAAAGAAATCTGACATAATGCAAATAATTAAGGAAGTTCTATAGATCAAGCAGGTCTCTAATTGTGTTAGGCAATAGATGGAGTTGGCAGCATAGCCATAGACATTGGACTTGGAGTTTGACTCCTACCTCAGGGACTTATTAGCTGTGTGACTTTGGGCCAGGCACAGGATCTCTCCAGCCTCAGTTTTCCCATCTGCAAAATGAAAGGGTTGGATACCATGGCCTCTAATACCTATTCTGGCTCTAAATTTATGATTTTCTGAATGTTTTGAGCTATGAGCTCCTGACCACTTCTACCTAACTCCCTTTACCCCAAATAAAGTTTTTAAAACCAGCAATCCACTTTTAACTTTAGTGAGAATACAATGATTTTGGATTTTCCCTAGTGATAGAAGGCACTTACTTGCTCATTGAATACCACAAGCAAGCCCTATGCACGACTTCTTTGCCCAGGTCTCCCTTGTAGCATAATATATGACCCTTTCCCATAAATGCAAGGAAACGGGGAACAAGACAAATATGCAGGACAGGGATAGCAGCTGCATCGGTTGTGTGCACAAGCTGGTGGTGATTTTTAGGGAAGAGTAGAAACTTCTGCCCTTCACTCTGGCGAAGCTCTGACCAGCCCGTCTTGAGCTGGACCAACTAAGTAGCCTCTTCAAAGTAAACCACACAACACCAATGCTGTTTCTGCTAAAGACAAATTAAGAATTTAATACATAGGTTTGCTGTCAGGTCCTAAGGGTCAGAGGTCGATATAGTATATTGCAATAAGGCTATAGGTTACCCATGCCCCAATATTTTATCATAATAAACCAAATGGGGATGAAATACCCAGCAGTAGCCCATAAATCTATTAGCGGTGAACTGTCAATGTCCCATATACCAGGGTAATTTGTTAATTCAAAGCTGGGTCTCTTTTTTTTTTTTTCACTAGACCTTGTAAACTCCTTTCTGAAACATCAATAAGCCATCTGTTTTGACTTGTTAATCAAACGACTTTATTCAGTCCAAAGCAATTTTTTCCTAATAAAAACAGAGTATTTATCTCCATGGCTATAAAAGAGGATTGTTTTCAACTGTTCACTTATAGTTAAGAAGCACATTTAGTTTGGATTGATTTCCAATGCTTTGGTCATATCTTGTCACTTTCCATTTCTTACACACAGCATCTCAGTTTAGCTACTTAGCAGGAGAAAAACACAGCTAAATTCTGGGTGTGGTGTGGGCTAGGGCACAGATACCATAAAAGGGTAAGAAGTTTGAGAGAGAAGAGAGGAGGAAAAAATCTAAGAGAAACTTAGATCAATATTTTGAGCACCTTGATTTCCCGTCTGCTTGAAGGTTTGGGTCTCACACCCAATGGCAGCACTTCCATTAACCACACTGCCTTTTCCTTAGCTGAGATTCCAGATGTTTGCCTCTGAGTCGGAATTCTCTGTTTTAAGTCACAGGGCAGGCAGTGTTTATGTATAGTAGAAACTTTTTATCCTCCCTTATGCTTCATTGTGTCAATGTAAAATATAGTCTGCCTTGCTGAGACAAGATCATAACATGTGAAAACTTGCAAGGCTATCACAGAAAAATGACCTCTTTCTCTCCAGCCAACCAAACTGAGATAAAATGAGTCTTTTGGAGGGATCCGTGGGGATCCCCCTCAATGCTGTGTGAATGAGCATCTTGAGGAATCGTCACGCTCCGTGCACCCTCTGTCCATGGAGCCTACTGCCAGCTGGCAAATGGAGCACAGCCTCCGACCTCTGACCTTGAATCAGCTCCTCTTGGACTGTTAGAAAAATGATGTCTGGAGAGAGGTCTGGGCATTTGAGTTATTACTTGATTCTGTCCTCTTAAAAAACAAAGAAGAAAGTCCTAGGTATCATTAATGACTTGAGGCCCCCCAATGCAACACAAAGCATGGTACATTCTGGGAATTCCTTCTTCTGGGGGCATGGTTGTTCTCCCGATGCAGATGCTTGAACAAAGGGGAAAAATGTCCCGCAAACAAAAAGCTTAATTAAAACATCTCCAATTCCTCCCAGACTCCTTTGGGCTCTCTCGGTTCTGGCAATCTCTGAATTGCTGTGATTCTGTTTAAGTGGGGATGCAGACTGGCCATATCAGAAACAGGCAGTCCTGTTTGACCCATACTTTTGTGGATGCAAAGCAGGAAAAGCTATTTGGGTTCCCAACCTGAATTTGTGCTGAGTCTAAGAAAGGAACAAAAAAAAATGAAGAAACGTGTGACAATCCACGATGGTAGCAGCAGCAGTGAGTTTCTGATGTTGCAGATTTCTCCCACCATTTTCCCTCCATTGTTTTTGACATTATTCCCATAAGATTTTTCACTTGTCTTCTCTATATAAAGTGTGAACTGACTACATTAAAAGCAGCTCCCCTTCAGGCATTGAATTTTGCTGAATTAAATATTAATTATTTTTGAATGAATGAAACAATACTCATAGATAATGACTCCATTTCTTGAATCTCTGGCCATCACCCCAGCATTATCTCTTCTTACCTAACACACAATGGATCTGGGAAGCCTTACCAAAGGAATAATATATGTCATGGACTGTGGTAGTGAGTTAATGCTACCTAGCTTGAGGTCATTACCATGGGGACAAATGTCCAGGAAATAATTGTGCCTTGTTCTAGGAATTCCTGTTTAAAAAACAATCCTTCAGGTGTGAGTAATAGTAATTGGAGACAGAGAAACTGCAGCCATTGTATGTGTGACAGAGAAAGACAGAGAGGGACAACGAGACATGGAACCCTAAGAAACTCAGTCTATATGAGAAAAAAGGCACCAGAGAGTTGAGGATATAGCAACATTTTAGGTGATTTTCATAAACCAGTAGATAGAAACTGAATAGGAGAAGAAACTCATTTCCAGTCTCATCTGTAATTGATGTCCATCTTCTCACAGGTTCTATTTCTAGATACCAGGACTAGTATTGTCTAGGCCAGAAGGGAGCCGTGAACAAAGGAATTATGGGTACAATTTGGAAAAACTTCAAAAGGCAACCTATGCTTCTCTTGAGCCAAGCCAGATGTGGAGCTGAAGGACTTGAATTGTTTCTCAAACATGGCCTCAAATTCTCTGGTTGCCCATATTGTAGCCTCTACTCCACTTTGGAAAGTTATAGGAAAAACTTGCAACCTCAGATACTCACTGCTGCTGCTACCACCATGTAGACATCTCTTTTCTTTTTCTTTCTTATACTCCATACATATTCAGGTTGGAAACTCAAAGAGCTTTTTCCTTCTTACATCCACAGGAGTTCAGGTCAAACCTGATTGACTGGGGATCTCAGTCCTTTTGATACTGCCAGTCACGACAAGCCAACATATACCCTTAAATTGAGCCTTAGTTGAATTAACTTTGCTGGTTCTCTGCCTTTCCAAGTACATTTTTAATTTAACCCTTAAAAATAGTATCTTTCTTTTTGACTCTAAATTTCTTTTTGGTATTCTGTCCATAGTACCGTATGAGCATGTCTATGTATATTTTCTGTCTTCATAAATAGGATTGTTAAAAGAAAGATCAGTTGCTATGTGGAGAGGGAAGGGAAGCTTTCTCCCTCAGAGTAAATCAGTGACTCAGGAGTCAGACACTAGGAGTCTTGGCCTCTACACCTGGAAAGTCCCTTCCTCCATTAGACCAGAGGCAGAGGTGTTCTGTGAGGAGAGACAAACGGTTGGAAGACTGGCAAAGGTGCTGAAAATTAGTGAAGATGAGTGAGGGTTGGGTAGAGACAGAGAATGAGGAAAGGAAAGATGAAATAACTTTTTTTTTTCTTGATTGGCCAAGTAGGAATTCACAAAAAATAGAATATAACTGAAAGGGGCATTGTTGTGTTCATTCCATTCCTTTGGCAAAACCACCCTAGGAAATTGTGTTCATTTTTGAACACCTTGTTAAAAGGAAATTGGAGGAAACTCATAAGGCCATATTTACAGAGATTATGGGGCTATGAAGGATTGATTTACGAGGAAAGATTAATAGAATTCAACATGTATAGCGTGGCTAAGCAAAGACTAAATGAGAATTGGCTGTTTATAAACATTTTAAACTTTCTGGAGAAATAGGAGATGTCTAACCTGGTACTAGAGGTAGTATAACTAGGAGGATTAAATCAAGGAATGAAACTTTTTTTAAAAGGAAATTTAGGCTGATAATAAGGAAAATCTTGATGGAGAAAGTTGGATAGAATTATAAGACTAAAGTGAAAGATAAGATTCCCAGCTGGACTCACTTGTCAAACTTCCTTACCTCCTCTCCTCAGAATGCCCTTTCTCCTTCTGGGGAAGCTACGTGGCACAGTGGACAGAGCACCAAGCCTGGAATAAGGAAGAACTGAATTCGAATCCAGCCTCAGATATTTCCTAGCTGGGTGATCCCGGGTGAGTCCCTGAACCCTGTTTGCCTCAGTTTCCTCTTCTGTAAAATAAGCTGGAGAAGGAAATGGTAAGCCACTGTAGTATTTTTGCAAAGAAAACCCCAAACTGGGTCACAAAGAGTCAGACATGACTGAACAACAACAATGACTTTTCCCTTCTAGTTCTCCTTCATGTGTTTCTTCTCCCATTAACGTGTAAGCTGCCAGAGGGTAAGAACTGCCATGTTTGCTTGTATTTGTATCTGTAATGCCTGGTATGTACCAAGCACTCAACAAATGCTTTATCTATATATCTCTGATTACATTGACTTTTAAAACTATTTGACAAAAAAAAAATCCAGATCTAATTATACTATTAAGTAACAATTGCTGGTGAGCCAAGTGGGGACAAGGATTGTAGGATTTTGAACTAGAAGGGACCTGAGAGATTACTAGTCCAACACTTCAAGCCCAGAGAGGTTAAGGGGCTGAGGATCGTGTGAACAGTAAGTGGTAGCACTGGGATTTCAATGAAGATTCTCTAACTCAGCTAAAGTCCCACCTTCTATAAGAAGTCTTTTCCAGTTCTCCCTAATCTTAGTGCCTTCTCTCTGACACTGCCTTCAATTTATCCAGTTTATACCTTATTTGTATATTGTTGTTTGCTTGTTGTCCCACTGGCCTTGACTCAGTCAACAAATAATTGTTAAGCACCTACTATGTGCCAAGCACCATGGAAACACTAAGGATACAAAGAAAGGCAAAACCCAGTCCCCACTTGTTAGATTGTGAGCTCTTTGAGAGCATGGACCATTTTTATTTTGTTTTGTCTTTCTTTGCAATCCCATCACTTAGCACAGCATATGGTACATAGTGAGTACTTAACAAATACTATTTGAAAATAATAATAGCTAGAATTTATGTAGTGCTTTCAGTTTACAAAGTGCTTTACAAATATCTCATTTTATCCTCTTAATAATCTTGGGAGGAAGGTGCTATTATCATCTCTATTTTTGAAGGGAGAAAATGGAGGCAGGCAGAGATTAAATGACTTGCCCAAGGTCGTGCAACTAGTAAGTATCTAAGGCCACATTTGAACTCATGCCTTCTTGACTCTGAGTCTAACACATTATCCACTGTGCAATCTAGCTGCCTAATTGATCAACAGATTCATTGGCCCTCTTTCCACCGTCCAAGAGTTTTCTCCTCCACCATAATGGCTAGAGGCATTGCTTGGCTGATTTCATAGGGGCTGGTGACTCCACTGTTCCCTCCCTTTCCTGTACCTGCCATCGATGTTTAACCAGGTTTAGCTCTAGGGGAGCCTGAACTCTAATCAATGGAATTAGATCCCTCATTCTCGCATACATAGGTGCATTTCCTCAGCTACCCCAGCTACTGTAGTGAAAATTCCACTTTTGAATCTAGTCTAGGGTTTCCCCTAAAAGGAGAAAAGCAAAAAAAGGTACTCAGTGTACAAACATGAATCTGGCACTTGTTAGGTGATCTGGTCCTACTTGAAGAAAGCCATGATTAGCATAGGAGAATCACAGCACACATTACAGAATGAGCAGAATGGAATTTTTTAGGAACTCATTTATTACTACGAGCACAGTCATCTGGGAGGCCAATATTCAAGCTTCATTAGGATAAAATTAGCAAGACCGCTAATTAGCCACAGGACATTTTACCTGCACTGGCATTATCCAATGAATCAGCCAAGAATCATCTTTCCAGAGACCTTCTCCAATTCCAACTCTTCCCTTGGTCTCAGTCCACTTTGACCAATGCTTAGACATTCTTTCTTCCTCTGCTGTTCAGGCCCCTAGAAAGTTGAAGACATTAACTGTTGTAATGGGCTTCTAGTGCAACATCTCCTGACTTTTTGATGCTCACATGGTCAACACTAAAGGAAGGAAACAGAAAAGAGTCAACGGCAGCTAAGGGCCCAGGTAAAAGCTGCATTGGTTGAGTCCAAGTTGAGTTCAAGGCCATTATGCCAAGGTAGAGAAAAGGCACCCTTCTCCATTCCTCCTTAAAGTCACCTCATCACCTGGGAAGCTGTTGCAAAAAGAAAGGTCTGCATCTGCTATCAAACTGTGCAAAGCCTTTGATCTATCAATACCTCTACCAGGTCTGTATCCCAGAGATTTGAAAAAACAAAAGGGAAAAGAACCTATTTGTACAAAAATATTTATAATAGCTCTTTTTGTGGTGGCAAAGAATTGGAAATTGAAGGGATGCCTATCAATTGGGGAAGGCTGAACAAGTTGCAGTATATAATTGTGATGGAATACTACTGTGCTATAAGAGATAATGAGCAAGCCAATTCCAGAAAAACTTGGAAAAGTTTATATGAACTGACACAAAGTGAAGTGAACAGAACCAGGAGAACATTGTACATAGTAACAGCAATACTGGGTGATGATGAACTGTGAATGACTTAGGTATTTTCAGCAACACAATGATCCAAAACAATTCCAAAGGACTCGTGATGAAAAAATGTTATCCACCTCCAGAGAAAGAACTAATGGAGTCTGAATGCAGATTGAAGAATACTATTTTTCACTCCCTGTATTTTTTCATATTTTTCCTCCTTTTGGGTCTGTGTCTTCTTTTACAACATGACTAATGGTAATATGTTTTGCATGAATGAACATGTATAACCTATATCAAATTGCTTACTATGCCATGGTTGGGGGGGTTGGGGAGGGAGGGAGAAATTCTAGAACTCAAATTTTAAAAAAATGAATGTTAAAATTATCTTTACATGTAATTGGGGAAAAATAAAATATTATTCAAAAAGAAAGGTTTGGCATACACACTCAATTGGGTGTGGAAATCTGTCTTACCCTACAGGAAAATGGGGCGGGGGGAAGGGGACAAGAGAGTAGGGGAATGATAGAGAGGAGGGCAGATCGGGAAAGGGAATAATCAGAAGTAAATACTTTTGAGGAGGGTCAGGGTCAAAAGAAAGAATAGAATAAATGGGGGGGGGCAGGATAGGATTAAGGGAAATAGAGTTAGTTTTTCATAGCATGTCTACTATGGAAGTGTTTTGCATAACTGCACATACATAACCTATATTTAGTTGCTTGCCTTATCAATGAAGGTGGGTGGGGAGGGAGGAAGGGAGAAAATTTGGAACCCAAAGTTTTAAAAACACATGTTTTAAAAAAAAAATGTTTCCTCATGCAACTGGGAAATAAGAAATACAGGAAATGGGGTACAGAAATCTATTCTGCCCTACAGGAAAATTGAAGAGAAAATCTTCTCTTCTGTAAGTACATTTCTCTCTTTGAAGAGAGAATCTAGGAGAGAAGTGGGGGGAGAGATAGAAGGGAAGGCAGGCTAGGGGAATGGGTATTTAGAATGCATGCCATCTTGGGGTGAGGGGAGGGGTGAGATGGGGTGAAAATTTGGAACTCAAAATCTTGTGGAAGTAAATGTTGAAAACAAAAAAAAATAAATAAATAAAAAGAAAGGTTTGCATAGAACCTGCTTCTCTTGAAACCTCTCATGGGTCCTCAGTTCTTCCACTTCATCAGCCAATCAAAGGACTTTCAGAAGAGGAAGAAAGAGGGATAACTAGGTGGCGCGGTGGATAGAGCACTGGCCCTGGAGTCAGGAGGACCTGAGTTCAAATCTGGCCTCAGACACATAACACTTACTACCTGTGTGACTCTGGGTAAGTCACTTAACCCCAATTGCCTCCTCTCAAAAAAAAAAAAGGAGGAAGAAAGGGAGGGAAGGAGGAAGAAAGAATGGAAGAAAGAGAGGGGAAAAAAAGAGCAGGGAGGGTAGAAGTAAGGAAGAAAAGGAAGCCTAAAATGTCTTGGAATGCTCCAATGGGGGAAAAGAACCCCTCAACAATGAGTCTTATGTGATCAGAACTCCCTTGCTCCCCATCCCCGCCACCTGGACTCAATTTCCATGTGGTCCCCAAGAAGGGCAATTGAACATGGTACAAAGAAGAATGCCTCATTCTGATTTTTATGATTGTGGTTATTAGATCTGATCTTTTTTTTTTTTTTTGCTTTTTGGTGAGGCAATTGGGGTTAAGTGACTTGTTCAGGGTCACACAGCTAGTAAGTGTCATGTGTCTGAGGCTGGATTTGAACTCAGGTCCTCCTGACTCCAACACCAGTGCTCTGTCCACTGTGCCACCTAGCTGCCCTAGATCAGATCTTCTTAAAACTTTTCCCTTTCCATTTGTTATTTCATGTGTCCTTGATCCAAAGTTTGTATAGTACAGACTGCGTTTAAGAGAAGAAAACAAAAAACATGATTTCCATTTTATTTGTGTCCCTTTAAAGTGGTAGAGGTACCTATCAATTCAGTAAAGAGAGATTTGCTTTGGTAATTACACGTGTTTGGACAGCAGTTAGATTTTCTTTATATGTTTGATAATTACATTTGGAAGATACTAATTTTCCTTTTATAAGGGTGGAGTTGAAACCACCCCACCCCATGTTAGCCTGATACCTTGACTATAGGAGAACACATCTCAATGAATCACTCTTAAGCCCTTGGACTGCATGAAAAGTCTTTGAAAGCCGTTTATTTGATGAAATGAAATGACTCTAGACAAGATCTATTTGAATTGTCTTTGGGTCTCCCTCTGCACTCTTGGTCCCCTATAAAAGTGCTGAGTTAACCAGAATGGGAGGCTTTTCCTGAAATTGAAGTGCTGAGAAGAAATGGGAAGATGGGAAGGAGAAATCTTGGCTTTGACCAGGTCTCCTGCCCCTTACTCCTTTGACCAGAAAAGAACCTTCTAGTTTCAAAGGATCTGAATGGTATCGGACTTCTGGTCTCTCCGTCGCTATGTCCAGATGAACTGGTGGCAGTGTCTGTAGCACTAGAAGTCAAAGAAACTTTGGATTCTAAGAGACTTCTAGAAACCAAGAGCTGTGAGTTACCCCTTTGCTATGTATGTATCCTCTTCAAGATTGTACCCAATTTCTCCTGGACTCTCTGCACTTGGGAGAAAGCATATCACAGACTGTTCTTTTTGTTTGTTTTTTTTTTGTTTTTTGTTGTTGTTGTTGTTGTTTTTTTTTTTGGAGGCACTTGGGGTTAAGTGACTTGCCCAGGGTCATGCAGGTAGTAAGTACCTGAGGTCAGATTTGAACTCAGGTCCTTCTGATTCTAGGCTCTATCTGGTGCTCCATTCATTGTGCCACCTAGCTACCCTGTCACAGAGTTTTGAGGAGATGTTTCATACCAATTGTTGTCGTACTATCTTAGTAAATAATTCTTCCTAAAAACTACCCAAGACTGGTTGACTGAATTGTTTTTCAGTTGATGATGATGGTGATAGAATTCATATAGTGCTTTAAGGTACACTTTGAAAAGTACTTTATAAATATCTTATTTAATCCTCACAGCAACTCTGGAAGGCAGATGCTATTATTAGCCCCATTTTATAGATGAGAAAACTAAGGCAGCAAGAAGTTAAGGAACTTGCCCAGGGCCACCCAGCTAGTACATGTGAGGCTAGATTTGAACTCAGGTCTTCCTGACTCCAAGTCCAATGCTGTTTCTGCTGACACCTAGAAGCACTTGAAAATCTTGGGGATTAATTTTGGGGGAGAAGCACATTGGTGAATCACTAATGACCCCTCAAAAATACCCTTGTAACCTTGAGGGAGAGATATCGCTGATGACTCAGTAGGAGTGGAAGTTGGGATAAGTATAACTCAGAGCTGGGAATGTGTCGGTAACTGTTTAACAACCAAGTCTCCAGGTTGAGGGGGGAGGGAATGCATACATGACACACTTTTTCAATTTAATCTGCGTTATTCATATTTTCCCCACTGCTTACTTAAGTCTAGATAATCAACAAAACAATAGGTCAAACCCTGATTTGTAGCTTTACTAAATTCTAAGGCATAAAAGCTCACACTGCACATTGAAGAAATGGCTCTCTTGAACTGGTACAAGCTGGCTTCAGTGCACCATCTCAGAGCTTACAGAGGCACTTTGAAGAGTTTTCTGCAGGACAGAAATAACTCAGCTATGAACAGTCATGTATGGTAGTAGTTACTTTGTAATTTAAAAATTTGATATTCGCTGTATTTCAGACTACAGGAGATGAACAGAATTGTTCAAAATGAGTTATTACTATTATGGAGATGCCCCAGATTTCAACAGTACTCACTTTAAAAAAAGCCATTGTTAAAAATATTTTCATGCAGGCTTAATTTCCTACTGGTTTAATTACACAGATTGATGATTCTAGAGGACTGATAAGGCATACTACCCACCTCTTGACAGGAGAGGTGATGATTCAGGGTGCAGAACGAGACATACATTTTTAGACTTGACCGATGTTGGAAATTATTTTGCTTGATTGCACATATGTGTTACTAGGTTTGTTTTGTTTTGTTTTGTTTCAAATCGGGGAGTGAAGGTGAGAAGGAAGGAGGGAAAGGGTAGGGTTGAAAGGAAGGAAGGAAGGAAGGAAGGAACAAAGAAAGGAGAGAAGGCCAAAAAAAAGAAAGGAAAGAAGGAAAGAAGAGAGAAAGGGAGGATGGGAAGAAGGGAGGAAGAAAGAAAGAAAGAAGAAAGGGAAGAAAGGAAAGAAAGAAAGAAAGAAAAAGATGGTCATTGAAACATTTTTTAAAATGTACTTACAGAAGGAGGGCCATAAGGAATCATTGACATGCAAGACAGCCTTGAAAGTTACAGGTTGAATTTATAAATATACTTAAAAGGAAAAGCAAAGGGTATATAGGAGATTTGTAGTTTCACATATATCCTCTTTCTCTGTCTCACTTTGTACTAGGGAATGCTCATTTTATTTGGAGTTTAAATGAAGAATTTTTAAAAATGTAAATGTATTAAAATTAATTATGTAGGCTATAATTTACACCTAGCTGGTGCTCTGCCTTGGACATTCCTCTGAGAGTCACTGAAGGATCGCCCTGAGAGAGTCCAAGGAGGGCACAAAGAGAAGCCTGAGGCAGACAAGTGGAAATCTAAGGTTAATAGGCAATAAGCCCAATCCAGCTATGGTCAAAGCTACTCCTCAGGTGTTGGGGAGTGACAGGGAAAGAATGCAACAAGCCAAATGGTTCTCAGCTTCCAGATTTCCCTCCCAAAGCCACTCTGATTCAGATCCATGCTGGTTCAGCTGGGGGGTCCCAGGGGAGGCGGGGTGTTCCCATTAGCTGTAGCTCTTGTGCATGTTGAAAACTAATCATGTCCCAAGGATGCCCCTGAGAGGTTAGGGGGCTTCTAGTTGCTACCACCAGTGGGTTGAAGGCATTTATCAAGGCCAGGGTCTTAGACCAATTCAAACTGCTGAGCCCGCTAAAACTACTCCTATTCCTTTAGAATTTACTTCATTTCCTAGGTAATGTTAGGAGCAGCTAGTCTGGATTTCTGGGGCCACTGTCAGTGCGGGGGAACCTCAACCTGGGAGCTCTGGGATGGACCAATGAAAATCTGACTGCAAAAGGTTAAGAAATAGCTTTGAACATCATGGGCTTGGTTAGTACTAAGGCACCTTTGGCAGAAGCATTATGACAAATGCATAATTTCTTTCAGGACACTGGGGTTATTGGTTTAATGTACTGAACCTGCCAGGTCCAAGTTAATCTACTCCTCCCAACCCTTCCTAATTCCTTTGGCTGATTCTTAGGATCATAGAAGTTGAAGTTGGAAGGAATCTCAGAAGTTGTCTACTATCAGAGGAGGGGAGCCTGCAGCCTCGAGGCAACAAGTGGTCCTCTACGTCCTCAAGTGCGGCTCTTCACAGAACAAATCCCCTTAATAAAAGGATTTATTGTGTAAAACTTGGTCTCAGTCAGAAGGCTGCACCCAAGGACCTAGAAGCCACATGTGGCCTCAAGGCCATAGGTTTCCCACCCCTGGGTGGGACCAAAGGTCTCTTTTCTAACACTAGAACTTGAGAGCAGGGGCTATTTTTGTCCTTTTATTATATCACAAGATCTTAGCAATGTGTCTAGTACCTAGCAGGTGCTTAATAAATGCTTGTTGATTGACTGACTGACAAGTGGTTATTTAGTGAGGGAAGGCCCATTCCCTGCCTCGGCAACCCACCCACTCTTTGGAAGTTCAGTCTCTCTGTAATTTCCACCTATAACTCCTAGATCTGCCTTCTGGGGTCAAGCCAAAAGAAAAACAGAAACACGAAATAAAAACTCCAATCCCTCTTTTGCATGATAACTGCTCTTCAGTACTTGAAGTTTCTATAATCTAATTTTGAAAATCAGCTATTTGTCCTGCATGGAAGCTATGCCGTATGAATTCCTTAAACTAATAATTAACTGCTTTTCAGCATCACAACTTGTATAGAATTGGTATTACATGGTACAAAACTTGTCTAGGAACTTCGACTGTCCACATCCAGAGGCAAAGCTTATGTTCTGGAGGAAACAGATTTGAAAACACGACTGTCAGCCCTTGGCTGATTCTGTGCTAAGTAATATCCATGCCTTCCAATTGCTAAAGTATAAAATTGTGTCGTAGAAAAAAGAAACATTTTGCATAAAGTTTAGCTTGAACAAGTATCTAGATGGAATGAATCTACTCTGCGTACAGAAGTGTCTATTTTATTTGGGTATTTGTTAGGTTCTGAAGAAAAATAAAATGAAAAAAAATAGATCAAATGACTCTATGGCCAGTCAACTAGCATTGATGAAGTGCCTACTATGCGAAGGCACTGAGTGAAGCACTGGCCAGCACAGAAAGAACAGTTTGTCTAAAGCTTAGATTTTTTAGGAATCTTATAATTTGTTTCTACTAAACTGTATGTTCCATAAATGCAGGGTCTGTCTCTCAGCTAAACTTAATATATTAGGTAGCTAAGTGATACCACGGTGGGCCTGGAGTGAAGAAGACCTGAGTTCAAATCCAGCTTAGACATTTACTAACAGTTGTAAGTATTAGACCTTGGGCAAGTCAACTTACTTGAGGAAGACCTGAGTTCAAATCCAGCTTAGACACTTACTAGCTGTAAGTACTAGACCTTGGACAAGTCTGCCTTAGTTTCCTCATCTGTAAATTGGGGACAATAATAGCACCTACCTCCTAGGGTTGCTGGATCAAATGAGATAATATCTGTAAAGCACTCTGCAAACCTTAAAGTGTGATACAAAGCCTAGCTATTATGTATCCTAGCATCAGGTGCCAAGCTCTGAACATAGTAAGCTTTTTAACAAGAGATTTTTTTTTTAATGAAAGAAAGGTAAAGAAGGAAGGAAAGAAGGAGGAAAGAAATGAAGGAAGGAGGGAGGGAGCGAGGGAACAAAAGAAAGAGGGAGAGAGGGAGGGAAGCAAAGAAGGAAGGAAGAAAGGAAGGAAAGAGGGAAGGAAGGAAGAACATTTGGCTGAGTGAATCAGAAACTCTTGAGTTCTTTCTGCCATGCTAGATGCATTCCCAAACCAGATTTTATTACGAATATTGATAATTTTATTATTTATTTATTATGAATATTGATAAATATTTCTAACAGTTCAGCATTGACTTTAAGTATCAGGAAACTCAAAGATTATGGATATGATAAATAGATCATTTTATTATTATATTGAATAATGTGATAAGAAGTAGCTTGGCATAGTGGAGAGAGAGCCATATTCAGAGTCAAGTTCCACTATTGGTTGTGTGATCCTGGACAAGTCCCTCGACCTCTCCGTACCCCTAGGCAATTCTCTAAGACTCTTTCTACCTTGGTGGAGGGAATTTTCTCATTGGAAATTAACTACACTAAATGAAATCACAGGTCCGGTCCCTAAAGGAATAAATGTGACAGATAATCCATAATATGAGAAGAGTAGGTTGATGGTGTCCAGTGACCTAAAGGGTTAATGCATGAATTATTTGACTCCCACATTTGATCTTTGTTGAAATGGATAAATCCTATCTGATGAAACTGAGGTGGTTAAAGCTCATCAATTGTAACCTCTTCTTCTGTCAGTCCTAGTCAGCTGTCCTGGCAGCCATATCAACCATTACCATCCCCATTCCAGGCCAAAGGCCTCTCCAGTCCTGGGACTGACCATGCCTTTATACCAGCTGTTTAAGGTCTCTTCAGGGCATAAATCTCCTCAGTGTTGCTAATCCATTTAATGGCCTTTATAAAGAAAGCATGTGACTGGTCGACTGATTAACAGGCCATTTTCCACTGAGAAAGAAACGTAACCACCTCAAAATGAAACCCAGCGGAGCTGGAAAAGAGGTGGTTTCGTAACCTCTGCTGATTAGAACTGAATTATTTTGTAAAGATTGTCTACCATTAGGTTTGCCCGTAACCTCTGTGCCTTCACAAATAAGTCGCTCAGGAGACTCTACCTCATTTTAAATTAATTGCCTGCTTTGAGATATAACGAAAAGTCATAGGATCGGGATACAGTATAAGGAAACAAGAGCTGTTTTCCTTTTCATAGATTTTCTGTTAGCCCGTCTCATAGGAGTTGGCCACGATTAGCTTATGTAGGACTTTTCATACCCTTACCTGGGGGTCTCTGCTGGCCTTCAAACTGCCGTTGGGGCAGCTCTGCATTCTGGCTCTTGCTCTATTCTGGGTCTGCTGCCCCTGGCAGAAAGTTTTCTGGTCCTTCAAATTAAAGCTGAGCTGCTAGTCCTAACCTATTCAATCAGGGGTTCTTAACCTGGGGTCTGTAAACTTGTTTTTGTATCATAAAAAAAAAAATTCACCATAATAAGTTTTTCTTATGATCCTATATATTTTATTTTATACATTTAAAAGTATTCTTAGAAGAGATCCATTGGCTTCATCAGACTGCTAAAGGGGTCTTCAATACACACACACACACACACACACACACACACACACACACAGAGAGGTTAAGAATTCCTGTGTTAGAGAACCAGTTAGATTCTAAAAACTGCTGTAGTATTTTAGAAAATTTTCTGAAACGGATTCCTGCCAATGTGATGGTGTTTCCTACCAGACTGATATTGGTGATTTGAGAGTGGGAGGTGAGGAAATGACCGGTGAGATATGAGAGTTAAACCTTTTTGCACACCGGGTAATGTTTTGGTAAAATACCAACCTTGCAGGGTCTCAGTTTTTTTTTTTAATTTGCAAATTAAAATTCAGCACTCCTTGGGCTTCAGTCTTCTCACCCCCAAAATGGGATTCTACGTTCCCTCCTCACCTCCAGCTCAGCAGGGCTCTTGGGATTAATACCCCAATTCTAGAATCATATCGATGTGGGTGCCCTTCCACACCCAACCAAATCTTTTTCAAGCTGTGTAACTCTTGTCCACAACTGAAGAGATGTGATCCAAGGCCTTTCTAGAAAACCTGAGCTTGATTTACAAACTATCCGACTTTGAATAAATCTTTATGGCATCGTACGGCCATTGCTTTTTTGAGACCCACTTACAAGAGTAGCACCTTCTCAAATCACCACCAAGAAAGATTGCCTTCACAAAGGCAAGTTGACTCCGGAGGAGGAATGTACAACATTTGTTTCTCTCCAAAAGAGAAACTCAAAGCTGGGGGAGGGAAAGGAGCATGTCTGTTAGTTTGCTTCAGAGGCCAACCTCCTCTATGTCCATTTATCCATTAAGCACGCCTGGGAATTACTTTGGGGCACAAGGCTATGACCCCAGGCCTCTCTCAGGAGGCAGAATTTTTTTTTTCCCAAGGACTCAACCTTATTGGCTGGCAAAGAAAGCTTTTCATTCTCCCTCTTTTCAGAAAACAGAACACAGCCACAGGTTCATTCACAGCCAAGACCCCCACATTTCTTAAAAGAGAAGTCTCTCTTAGGTGGCGCTCTGACCACGGCTCTCAGAGGCCTGGCTTGTCCAGGGAATGAAGCACAGTCTTTTTGAATCAAAACACATTGTTAATTTCCATTCCCATCTCCGCTCCCAAGAATTCTCATCTCCTTTGCCAGCAAATCATAACCGCCTCCTCCCCATCCCTGTCCAGTGCACCCTGTGGGGGGGAGGGGGCAGAGAAGACAAAGTCATTTATATAATGTGTCTCCCTGCTGAGCCCCTAATGGCCGAAGCTTTTGTTCTACATTCAGTGGCTGCCTGTGATGGGCAGGAAGCCGCAGTCTCCCTTTGTTCCATGGCCTTATTCAGCAATTTAGATCCATCATAAAAATCAAATATGCATGTTGCAATCGCCTTGCGTACAACAGCTTCAATTTTCGCCTTTCTTTAATTTGAACTCCACAGGGGAAGAAGGCAGAGCGAAGGGAGAAAGGGAGAAAGGGGGTAGCAAGAGAATCGCTTTGTGTTTTTGCTCAGCAGACTGTGAAAATAGGCAGTAATGAAAAATATATATATATTTAATCTCATAGACACATCATATTTTTTTAATGCCCCAGGAAACATCCTTTGGAGAAAGTCACCAAACCAAATCACCTCTGGTTGGTTGGGGCTTCACCACTGGATAGAAGATCTTGGGGAGCTAGATAAGAGAAGAGGGCCAGGGAATTCAAGTACACCCATCCTCTTGAGTATAAGAGCATTACAAAAGGGTGAGCAGGAAAGAAGCCCTCTTGGGTTGGAGGAGTCAGGCTTCAGGAACACGAGGCTAATGTCTGCCTTCTGTGAGCACTCCTAATTATGACCAAACTGGAGTGTTTTCTGTTCAGTTGCCATTCATGAGCCCCATTTGCTGAAGAAATGATTCAGGGTAAAGAAGAGTTCAGGAGGGGACAGAACACTCCATTTAAAGACATATTTCCTCCCCAAATAAAAATGAACACCATTGACAGCCAGGGGTGTTTTGTCCACTTATCGATTGTATGCTATATTTTAAATTTTCCCAGAACTTCAAAAGATATGTTCCCTGGGGTTCAAATAAATTTGCATCAGCAGCTTTGATATTGATTACCCAGAGAAATACAGAAACCCTTTTCCAACTCCATTATTTGAATTGTACAATGGCTTTACAAAGGGGTTCATGCCCTAATATAAACAATATGGCCAATATTCATTTGATTTATTAAAAAAAAAGATCTGAAGAGCTGTACTTCTTTCTGCCTGGTTTCACTTATTAATATGGATTTTGAAGGTTCAAGCCAAAGTTGGAGCAAACCAGCTTGAAGACCCTTTGCCTGGGCTTATAAATGGAGGTCTTCCAGGCTAATTCCAGGGAGAGTTGCTGTAGACAACATTAGACAGATGCTAAACATAATGCAGAAGGGATGTGAACTGAGTGATCTTGGGGGGATCATTCAATGCTGAAAAAGCCTTTGATTGCCTGGAATGGAGTGTCTTCTGGAGCATGTACCATATGTCTAGAATGAATCTGGGATCAAAGCCAATTTTACAGGTTTGATCCAGTGGTAATATGGCAATCCATCAGATTCTACCATAACTAATTAGAGATGTGCAAAGAAGGGTTCCCTTCCCCATCGATACCGATTTTCCTTTCTACCTACCCCCCCAACCAGTTTCACTGAGAAAATCTTTAGCATTTAAAAGTGTCCAGTTTACTATAGCACACTGTTGCATGTCATCATTGTTAACCATAGCCTATACTTTCCAGGTATATTTTAGGTTTACTAAGATTTAACTTTGCTCAGCTCTGCCTCACTTAAATTCAATTCACGCACAAGTAAGACGTCATCCTTGTGATGTCATTGGTCCTCTTTGAGAATGAAAGACAAATGGGGCAGCTAGGTGGCGCAGTAGATAGAGCACCAGCCCTGGAATCAACAGATGCTGAGTTCAAATCTGGCCTGAGACACATAACACTTACTAGCTGTGTGACTCTGGGCAAGTCACTTAACCCCAATTGCCTTAGCAAAAAAAAAAAAAAAAAATCAGACTTTTGGGGCAGGTAGGTGACGCAGTTGGTAGAGCACCAGCCTTGGAATCAGGAGGAGCTGAGTTCAAATCTGACCTCTCAGACACATAACACTTATTAACTGTGTGACTCTGGGCAAGTCACTTAACCCCAATTGCCCCACAAAAAGAAAGAAAAGAGAACGAAAGACCAACAACAACAAGATTTAAGGTGAAATCAAAGATGCTCGTAGCACCTCAGAAACCTGAAAAATCATATATCTTTATCATTATTTAATATCAAGTGGATATATACCCACTCCAGATTTACCATGGCGGGTAAGAGATTTAGTATTTGGATTTCTTAATAAAAAAAAAAAAAGAAGTTTGGTCTTTCTTGTACTTCATGAGAAGTAGACAGCAAACCCTCATCCACCAAAAAGTACTTCCAATTTTCAAAAACAAAAGTGATCTTACTCAACTTAAGGCCTGTGTAAAAGTCAAGGTATTCATCTTCTTTTGGAGAAGTAGATGAATCTGGTGGAATATATGCTCCTTGAGGGCAGGGCTATTTTCACATTTGTCCTTATTTCCCCAGCCCTCAGAATAGAATCTGAAATAGAATAAGTGTTTAATAAATAATTGTTAAATTGAATGGGGTGCTTAGACACTAGCACAAGAGTCATAGGAGGATAGATTCTGAGCTAGAAGGGAATTTAGAACTCATTTAATTCATCCCTCTCATTTTCTAAAAGAGGAAAATGAAGTCCAGAGATTCCTAGGTTGCACAAATTATAACCGACAGAGATAGGATTTGAACCTAAGCCCTTTAGCTCCAAATCCATGCCCCTTTCCAGTATGCTATTTCTCCTCTAAACAAGGTAAGGAGAGAAAATGCAGATGAAACCTTGAGAAACAATGGGAAAAAATGAACAAAATTTAAAACTCCAATTTAAACACTAAAATAGAAATTCTGAAAATCAAAAAGATAAAATTAAAAGCAAAAAAAACTATCAAGTTAGATAAAACTGGGAGTTAGCTGGTTTTTTTTTTAAACCAATAAAATAAAGGAATGATAACATGAGTGAAAATTGATGGGAGTCAATTGATAAATGGTCAAAGGATGTGAACAGGCAGTTTTTAGGTGAAGAAATTAAAGCTACCTACAATCATATGAAAAAATGCTCTAAATCACTATTGATTAGAGAAATGCAAATTAAAACAACTTTGAGGTACCACCTCACACCTGTCAGGTTGACTAATATGACAAAAAAGGATAATGATAAATATTGGAGAAGATGTGGGAAAATTGGAACACTAATGCATTGTTGGCGGAGTTGTGAACTGATTTGACCATTTGGAGAACAATTTGGAATTATGCCCAAAGAGCTATAAAACTTTGCACCCCTTTGATCCAGCAATATGACTACTAGGTCTGTATCCCAAAGAGATCATAAAAAAGGGAAAAGGACCCACATGTACAAAATACTTACAGCAGCTCTTTTTGTGGCGGCAAAGAATTGGAAATTGAGGGGACGCCCATCAACTGGGGAATGGCTGAACAAGTTGTGGTATATGAATGTAATGAAATGTTATTGTGCCATAAGAAATGATGAGCAGACAGATTTCAGAAAAACCTGGAATGACTTACATGAACTGATGTTGAGTGAAGTGAGCAGAATCAGGACAACATTGTACACAGTAACAGCAACATTGTGTGATGATCAACTATGATAGACTTAGCTCTTCTCAACAATGCAAGGATCTAAGACAACTCCAAAAGACTCATGATGGAAAATGCTATCCACATCCAGAGAAAGAACTATGGAGTTTGAATGAAGATTGAAGCATACTACTTGCTCTTTTTTGTTTTTTCTTTCTCGTGGTTTTTCCCTTTGTTCTGATTCTTCTTTCACAACAGGACTAATGAGGAAATATGTTTAACATGGTTGTACATGTATAACCTATATAAGATTGCTTACTATCTTGGGAAGGGGGAAGGGGAGGGAGGGAAAAAAACTCAAAATCTTGTAAAAGTGAATGTTGAAAACTGTCTTTGCATGTAATTGGAAAAAATAAAATACTATTAAGTGGGGGGGGGAGAAAATTGATGGGAATTACGGTTCAAATCTGACAAAGGATTATGTTATGTCCCGTTATGCCCCCAGTCATCTGAGCACAGCTTTATATCTCTCAGTTCTTGCAGACAGCTGTCATGCCCAGCCTTCTAGGCCTATATGCTGGTGATATTTTAGTTTTTAAATGCTCATTTGAAATGAGGAAAGGGCCCAGGCAGATGCCCCTCAAATGAGAAGCACTTTCTTAGGAGAAAGGAAGATCCTGGGTCACCTTAGAATTAGGATAATTTAATACTTCAAATATTTGTCATTCAAGGTAGTATTTTCTTTTTTTCCAGAACTTTTCATCTTCATGTGGATGATTCTCAGATCTACTTTCTCTTGCTCTAATCTCTCCAGTGTTGCATCTATTAAACGTCTCAAACTGGATGTCCCATATACATCTTAAACTCAACATGCCCCAAAGAGAACTCATTGTCTTTCTTCCACAAATACTGCCCCCTTCCAAATTTCCTTATTATTATCACAGACAACACCATCTTTCTATTCCCCTGGGCTTAATCTAGGCATATTCCTCAATTCCTCACTCTATCTCAACTCTAATATCCAGGTGGCTGCCAAGGCTTGTCCATTTCACATTGGTAAGATCTCTCACATATGCCTCCTTCTCTTCTCTGACACTGCCACCATCCTATGCAAGCCCTTATCACCTTATGCCTGAGCTATTGCAATAACTTGTTGTTAGCTTGCCTGCCACAAGTCTCTCCCCATTCTGGTCCATCCTGCAATCAGCTGTCAAATTGATCTTCCCAAAGCACAAGTCAGATCATGTCACCTCTCCCTTATTCAATAAATTCCAGTCATTTCTATCACCTCCAGGATCAAATATAAAATCCTCTGTTTAGCATTCAAAGCCTTCCTACCTTTCCTGTCTTCTTATACCTTACTCCCTCCATATAGTCTGCAATTCAGTATCACTAGTCTCCTGGCCGTTCCAAGAAATAGATACCCTCACTCTGCATTTTCTCTGGCTGTCCCCCTTGCCTAGAGTATTTTTCCTCCCTAACTCTACATCCTGGCTTCCCTGATTTCTTTCAAGAGCTAAAATCCCCTCTTCTGTAGGAAGCCTTTCTTAATTCCTCTTAATTCTAGTGCCTTCCCTCTGTTGACTATTGCCAATTTATCCTGTCTAGAGCTTGTTTGTACATAGTTATTCGAATATTGTTTCCCTCCATTAGATTGTGAATCCCTTGAGAGCATGGACTGTCTTTTACTTTTCTTTGTATATCCAGTACTTAACAGTACCTGGCACAGAGTAGGTGCTTAAGAGATGTTTGCTGACTGATTAATTTCAAAACTTTGTTTTCAGGTGCATTTTTCCCCCTAAATAAATGGTTTGGCTCCAGATCTTTGAAACAAATTTTTATGGCTATTTTCCTGACTAGTCTCCACCCCTCACACCCAATTTCCCAGTTCATTTTTCTCAGCTATTCCAAATGTCACTATCATTCTTATTATTTCATATGCTTCAATTTTTTTTAAATATTCCAAAGTCTTTGTTTTCTTCTTAGTATTAAGTTCATGCTAAAGTTAGATTTTGCAGGCTATTACAATTTTTAACCAATAATGCCTTTATATTTGACCACTCACTCCAGATATCTTGCCCTGTTATATTTCTTTCCCTCTTTCATCAGGAGACCTGGTTTGGAGTCATCCCTCTGTGACTTTGAGTAGGTAAGTCACTTTCCCTCAGTTTCCTCCTGTGTAAAATAGGAGCAATCATATTTGCATTGTTCATTTCCCAAGTTATTGTGAGGATTGGGTAGGTAGTCAAAGAACTCTGTAAAGCCTGAAATACTATCAAAAAGTCCAGGAAGGTCAAGAATGTTCTTTTCATGTCCCTCACAAATATAACTTCTGGCTTACACTTCCCATTCCTTCTGCATCTTTCCTCCCAAGGATCCCTCCATTTTCTTTTTTTACTTCCCTGTGAGTATTTTATAAACTAGGTTTGGATTAGCTTTCCTACTTTATATTCAGTGCATCTGCAAGCTATTAAGGCTTAAAAGCGCATGAAGACTTTGGGGACATCTTCTTTCTCCTTCTTCTGAACATGGCCAGCTTTTCATTCCAGAGATGAGAAGGAAGTGCAACTAGTTAGTCACTCTCTCCAAATACATGAAGGCTTCCTACAGAAACAATGGTCACTAGGTCTTCTATGTCTCCATCAAAGGTGGAACATCTTAAGTATAGAATATATGGAAATGAAGACCTATTCTTAGTTTAATTTAAAATAAATTAGATTCTTATCTGTCCTGAATAGATTTGGCATGTTCTTGCCCTGCTGCAAGATAGAGCTGTTTTATTTCTATCTCCTGGTTGATTATAAACTCATCAGAGCAGAGATCTTGTCTTTATTTGGTCCAGTTGGTCCATTATACAATGGCTTGGATATAAAAGATTAAGAGGCAGCTAGGTGGTGTAGTGGATAGAGCACCGGCCTTGGAATCAAGAGGACTTGAGTTCAAATCTGGCCTCAAATACATAACACTTACTAGCTGTGTGACTCTGGGCAAGTCATTTAACCCCTTTACCTAGCCAAAAAAACAAAAACAAAAGATTAAGGGAAGATTCACACGTAGTAGATTTTGGTACTATGTTATGTTCAAACACAACTAAGTGGTCTCTTTTTTTGGGGGGGGGCGGTTAGGCAATGGGGTTAAGTGACTTACCCAGGGTCACACAGCTAGTAAGTGTTATGTGTCTGAGACCAGATTTGAACTTAGGTCTTCCTGGATCCCGGGCCAGTGCTCTATCCACTGCGCCACCTAGCTGCCCCTAAGTGGCCTCTTTTAAAAAAAATGAAGTTGTTACTTTGGTAGGAATTTGGTTTTATAATTATTACCTTTATAATAAATCATGTAGAAAATAATTTAATTTAAAGGTATGGGGAGGGAGGATAACATGGAGAGAGGAGTGGCTCAAAACAGAAACAGGAATCTGTGGGAAAAAAAGAAAAGGGAAAGCTGAATTTTTGGAAAGCTAAACTTCTTTTTAAAAAAGACTATTATCACATGACAATTAAGTAAACAGTATAACTTCAAAAATACCCATTAATAATGATACCAAGAGTATATGTTTGATGATAGTCAAAAGGGTGGGCCGGCACAACCAGAGATCTGGGGAAGCCCTAGGAGATCAGCTTCAAACCAGTGATCTAAGATCAGGCCACTTCAGGTGGCAATCTCCAGAGCTATGAACTGCCAGGATGTGACTGCACAAGGAAACAGACAAAGCCAGCATATTCAGGGAGTAGGAAATTTGTAGGAGTTGGAGAGTAGCTACAGACTATGGCAAAGTATGGAACTTGGTCACAAAGCTAATTCAACTCTGGCCCCAGGTCAGAAGAAGACAGAGAGCCTCCTATCTAGGTATCAATGTCTAGACTACAGTATGTAGCCCCATACAACATCTTTCTACTCTGGAACTAGTTGTAGAATGTAAACTAGGCCTAGTCACCCTGTCCAAGACTGTGGGAGAGATCAGTGCTTGGTTTTGTCATGAAGTGCTAATGTAAGGACTGAATGAGTAGACATGAGCAAATTAACAAAAACTCCTTAGTATAATGAAGAAATACTATGGGTCAAAAGAATTCCATATAAAATGTCAGAAGGAGATAATTCCAAAATGATCACAAATAGAACTTCAGAAAAAAAGAATGGATTGATCACAAGGTCTCCCAAAATGGATGGAAGAAACAAAGGAAGAACTTAAGCAAAAGATAAAAATGATAAACATGAAGTTAGAACACTTAAAAGGAGAATTAACAGCATAGAATAAAGAGTGGACAATATTATCCAAACAGTTGACACTTTAAAAAAATAGAATGGAGCAAACAGAACTCAGTGATTCAATGAAGTAATAAGAAATATAAGAAAAAAGTCAGATGATTCAAGAAATTAGAAAAATAAGTGAGATATCTACTATCAAAAAGAACTGACCTAGTAATCAGGACAAGGACAAATAATTTAAGAATCATCAGAATCCCTAGTGAGACTTATGACCAAAGAAAAAATTTGTATATCATATTTCAAGAGATTCAAGAGATCATAAAAGAAAACTATCCAGAACTACTAGAACCAAGAAGCAAGTAAAGAGAGAGAATCTACTGGTCATTTTCTCAAAGAAACTCAAAATTGAACATATCCAGAAATATCATAGCCAAAATCCAGAGTTCCCGTATTAAAGAAAAGATACTGTAAACAGCCCAGCAGAAAGAGATCAAGTTCCAATGAACCACAATCCAGATGATACAAGACTTAGCAACAACCATATGAAGGAAAAAAAATCTTGGAATATCATATGCCAAAAAGAAAAAGACTTGCAACCAAGAATAATTTATCTTGCAAAATTGAGTATAATTCTACAAATGAAAAATGGATCTTCAATAGAATATAATATAGAATATTCTATAAAATAGAATAATATTCTAATGACTTAGAACAAATTAAAGGGAAAGGAAAAAGAGTACACAATGGAAGAAAGGAGGAAGAGTAGGGAACTTACTATTTCTCATAATTGGAATATATTAGATAAAGACTAGACAAACATGGACCTAGGGATGGGAGAGTGGGTAAATAATCAAGGGAAGGAAGTTTGAACCCACAAAGAATTTGTGTATATTTATACAGGGGACAGGTAGCGTGGAAGGGACAAAAAAATGGGGACATAAACAGGAAGAGGGAAGAGTGGGGTTTAAGACAAAGAGTAAAATTGGGGAGAGATTAATCACAAACAAAACAAACCAACAAATGAAGACAGAATACAGAATTAAAAGGAGAGAAAGAAATGGTAAAGTACAGGGGCAGCTAGGTAGCCCGGTGGTTAGAGCACTGGCCCTGGAATCAGGAGGACCTGAGTTCAAATCTGGTCTCAGACCAGACACTTGACACTTACTAGCTGTGTGACCCTGGGCAAGTCACTTAACCCTGACTGCTTCACCAAAAAAAAAAAAAATAGTAAGGGACAGCAACTGAGGTCTGGGCTAGGTAAAGAGAAGAAGTACAAATAATATAGTACATCAACTTTTTCTTTGCAAAATGATGACGTGGGAGCTGAGAGGGAAAATTGCAATTTTATATGACAAAAGAAAAAACACATCTAATAATCATAAGCATAAGTGTGAATGGGATAAACTCACCCATAAAACAGAAGAGAATAGGAAAATGAATTAGAAAGAAGAATCCAACAATATGTTGTTTACAAAAAACATATTTGAAACATAAAGATTCAATGCAGAGTTAAGATGAGGGTCTAAGATTAGGGAGTAGAATGTATCAGTTAAATCTGAAAAAAAAACAAACCAACAGGGGTGACAATCATGACCTCAGATAAAATTGCTCTAAAAATAGACATGGCTACAGGAGAATTATGCCTACAGGAAACATAGGTAATGAAACAATATAAATAGTAAAAATATGTGTATGCTCTGAATGGCATAGTATCTAAACACTTAAAGGAAAAGTTAAGTGGACTAAAGGAAGAAATAGATAATAAAATAATAATTGTGGGGAACCATAGTATTTCCTTTTCATAAGTAGACAAATCTAACAAAAATATAAACAATAAAGAACTTAAAGATCTTAATTCAGTTTTAGAAAAGCTTAGGTATTATAGAGCACCGGCCCTGAAGTCAGGAGGACCTGAGTTCAAATCCAGCCTCAGACCAAACACTTGACACTTACTAGCTGTGTGATCCTGGGCAAGTTACTTAACCCCAATTGCCTAAAAAAAAAAAACAAAAAAAACTTAGATATGATAGAACTCTGGCAACTATTGAATTGGAATAATAAAGAGTATACACACATATATGCATATATACATGCATATATTCTTTATATATTACATTATTTATACCCATATAAATATAAAATCTTAGTGTGACACCTTTACAAAAACCGACCAAGCACTAGTGCATCAAAAATTCATAAAAAATCCAGAAAAAAGATAAACATTTTTTCCAATCGCCACACAATAAAAAGTATGATCATTAAACACAATTCAACGATAGGATTAAGACTTAAATGGAGACTAATATAATCTTAAAAAATGTGTGGGTCAAAGAACAAATAATAGAAAGAATAGATAATTTCATCAATCAAAATTATAAAAATGAGACAAAAATTTTAGGATGCAACCAAAGTATCTCTTGGGGGAAAATACATATTCCTGTAAGTGTGCACTCTTGTAGATTTAGCATAAAGCCAACTTTACTTCCTGGTCCTGCTTTCAATTTTATACCAGGTCCAGTAACTGGAATCTTGCATTGTTCCTTGTAGCCCAGCTCCCACTTGTCTCTCTTCCTCTGATTGCTCCTCCCTCCACCCAACTCTAGTACTTTTTAGAGAATGGAATCCTGCCTCAACCTCAATCATCACATCTAAACTCCCAGGACCTACTACTGTATCTTCTTGACAATTGACTGTCTGGACTTTTTGCTATTGCCTACTATCAGTTACCTACCCTTCCCTGCAAAACGATCTTGTCTATGCATCTCAGAATGCTATGGTCTAATATATCCTACCATTAATTAAGCTTTGGTTATGACATGTTTAGTCTATCATGGACTAACCCATTACTACTTTCAGATTCTCCTGCACCTGTCTCTCAGTTATTCCTGCTAACTATTGTGCTATATCTCTCCTCCCTATAGCGACTAAATTCCTTGAAAAAGTCATCTACAGCTGATGTCTTCACTTCTTTTCCTCTTACTCTCTTCTTAACTCTTTGCAGCTTGGCTTCCAACCTCATAATTCAACTGAAGCTACTGTCTTCAAAGTTACCAGTGATCTCTTAATTGCTAAATCTAATCTTTTCTCAATCTTCATCCCTCTTTTAATTCCTTAGCCCTTTCTGTAGTCTTTCATACCGTCTATCACATTCTTCTCCTTGTTACTGTCTTCTCTCTAAGTTTTTAAGACTTCTGTCTTAAAATAGACTTTTTAAGACTTTGATCTTTCCTGGTCTTCCTCCTACCTGTCTGACCACTCCTCAGTCTCCTTTACTAAATTTTACCCAAGTTACATGTACTAATCATGGGTGTCCCTCAAGGCTCTGTCCTGGGCTTTATTTGGTGATCTCATCAGGGTCATGAATTCAATTATCATCTCTATACTGATGATTGGGCAACGAGGTGGCACAGTGGGTACAGTACCAGCCCTGGAGTCAGGAGGACTTGAGTTCAAATCTAGCCTCAGACACTTACTAGCTATGTGACCTGGGCAAGTCACTTAATTTCTGTTTGCCTCAGCTTCTTCATCTGTAAAATGAACTAGAGAAGGATATGGCAAACTACTCCAGTATCTTTGCCAAACAAACCCCAAATGGGGTCAGAAAGAGTCAAATGTGACTAATTGACTAAACACCAATAAAGTGGTAATGATATTGTATCAAACACTTCCTCATGCATATGTCATCATTGATAATATACTGCTGCCTGCTTGTATCTATCATGTTTTCTCCATTGTCCTTTGGGTTTAAATCTTGTCTCTGATGTTTACTACATGTATAACCTTGGGCAGATCATTTAGTTACTCTAGGTCCCAATTTCTTCATCCAAAAAAATTAGGAACTTAGACCTATAAAAATATGATATTATGATCTTATAACAGAAAGGAGACAAACCAGAAGAGAGTAGAGTCGTGGGAACCAAGGGAGAAAGGGGTATCTAGTAGATGGAGTGGTCAACAGCATCAAAAGCCACAGAGAAATCAAGGAGGATGAGGACTGAGAAGAGGCTATCAGGTTTAGCAATTAAGAGACCACTGGTAGCATTGAAGAGAATATTTCAATAAAGGGGTTGTATTAGCAGACTGGGAAATGAATGGGTAGTGAGGAGGCGAAAGCACTCACTGAATGTAGCTAAGGCTTCAAGGAGTTTGGCAGGGTAAAGGAGAGATATTAAATGGTAGTGTGAGGGGATGGTAGGATCAAATGAGTTTTTTTTTTTAAAGGATGGGATAGATATGTATGTTTGTAGGAAGGGGACAAAACCAGTGTATAGGGAGAGATTGAAGATTAAAGAGAGTGAGGATGACTGTGGGGGCGCCTGACTCCAAATCATATGCTCTTTTTTCTATTGTCTCCCAGGATTTGGGGAAACCCTGGTAGGTTAAAGAGAAGGGGAGTGAACCACGTATGGAGAACCACATATAATTAAATTAGTTAACTAATTGAGTCCATGAAGAGAGGAGAGTGAGGCCTGAGTAGGATTCCTGAACTAGAACAAGGAAGGAGAGGACTAGAGGGTGTGGCAAAGATGAATGGGTTTAGGAGAAGTGAAGCAGAAGGGGAGATAGAAGAAAAAGAAATTTCAGGGCAATTTCAGAGTTTAAAATGGTGGAAGTGGCACCTTTATTGATGATGGTGAGATCTAGGTTGTCACCATCCCACTAAGTGGCTGAAATAGTAAGTCGTGGGATATAAGGATATTGATGACCTGGGGCAGGGTGTTTGAGGGGATATTAACTTGGATACTGACACCCCCAAGTCTTCAAACAGAAGTATGAGTGGAAAGAGACTATAAGTCAGATACTAGACTACTTGAGGAAGGAAAGAGAGTGACCTGGAGGCTAATAGATGATAGCAACAAAGATCTAGTCAAGAAAATCTAGGTCCTAAGAGTCAGAACTAAATTCACCTCTGCTACAGTTATGAAGTCTCCTCAGGTCAGCCCTTCCTGAAGTATCACAGTCAACTGAAACCTTCTAGCTACTGGAATTGTGGGAAGCCTCCCTTCCCTCCCTCCATGTCAACAGTCAGTATAAAGGTAGTTTCCAGTGGGTCACTGATTAAAGGGAAAATTTTCTAATATGAATAAGGTTGGTTCCCCCTTGATTCAAACTTGTGGTTGCTTAATGGGTCATGTGGACTGGATTGAGGGAGTGACTTTGTGTTCCTTAATGAAAGTAGGTGCTCCTTCTACACAAAATGGACTCTTTTGCTGGCAGTGCTTGGAATATAGAAGAACTTTTGCCTTACGCTTGGTGCTTGGAGACTAGTAAAAAGGCACATGACTTAGAGTGTGACCACATTTGAACAGAAATAGTTTCTCTTCTGGAAGTCACAGGAGTGGCTACAATCTTTTCCTTTCCTTCTCTTTTCTTCTCTTTTCCTACAACGAGTTGAGAGAAATCTGTGTGACCTCATGTCACAGTATACCCAGCTAGAGAAATCTATTCTTATTCTCTTCTCAGGAATAATTATATGTCTTGTATTTTTGGAATTTTTAAGGATCCTCACTTCATTATGTAATCATTTTCCACTGTTGTTGTTCGTCCTTCATTTTCGAAGAGGACCAATGGCATCACAGGTGATGTCTTGACTCGTTCATAAATTCAAATTAAGTGAGGCTGACAGATTCATATGTTTATACCGAGCTGGGAATTTCTCCTGATAGTATAGGAGCATGATAGTTTGGGCTTGAAACTGAGTTTAGGTGGTCATTGAGCTAATTACTACCACTGCCACTCTGTGGGCAAGGCAAAAATGTGGCCACTTGGTAATTTTTACAGACTCTCCTCTGGACTGGCTGGCCCAGCTCTCCCTCCCAACAAGGTTCACCTTTGCATAAAATACACCTAGATAAAAATAAATGTTTTGACCAGCGCCTCATTAACTTGGGTGACAGGCAATACTAGTGATTTGCCTTTATTGGGGAGGTGACTTTGCTCACACTTGGCTAACCTGAAAGGATTTACCCTGCTATGCAGAGATGCATTCTTGCACTGCCATTCTTTCTTTCTTCCATTGACATTTCCAGATACCATTATTGGGCTTATGGAGGGTTTCCCTGGCACATTGTTTATCCATATGCAGTTCACTAAACACTGCCCTTCCTACTAATCCGATCAGCTGCTTCTTATCACCTTGCACCTGCTCTGCAATGTGATAAAGAAAGAGCCAAGGGCCTCCTGGAACGAATTTTACACGCTTCCATTGAACAGTATATCGCCTTTAAAACTCGGCTTTATTTCCAGGGGAAAGAACTATATTGCAAAACTTTTTTAGATGAAATCACAAGAAATGAGTCCAAGGCAAACAAGCCGCTATTGAGACGTAAATCCTTTAAAATTAGCAATTGATTAATACATAATGGGATGTCCATTTGCACAACAATAACACCACAAAAGAGGGTGATTAATAATTTGCCCACAAGTGCTCTTCCTCCAACTGACTGCAAATAGCCTTGCCCCCAAAAGGGGTTGGGAGCTTGTCTCTCCCACTAGATACTTCCAAGGGACTAGACATCTGTTTTCACTTCCTATACTGAAAGAAGCTTCTTGAAATGACTTGTAATGGCCTAAGAAATAAAACAGAAGTACTTGCTGAATTAAGAGCAGAAGCCTGGATGTAAGTCAGCAAAGTCAGCGTGGACCATGAGCTGATTCGTCTTGTTGAAAAGGGACGGCTTCCTAAGGCAAAGCCTTCAGTCATCAGCTCAGGCAGATGGTTGGCATCCAGAGAAGAGACAGCACTGGGGAGACAGAGGAGGCTGGAGAAGGAGAGAGAGTAGCTTCTATATTGATCCCCAGGTTACAATTTCCCTTGTTACTTACTATCGAGGTCTAATTGGCAAAGGGGAATGAACAATGAACTAGAAAGTAGTACAGACTGGCACGTTTCAGTCTTCTTGAAATATCAATAATGACTTCTCTTGGGTGTTTCAGCTCTGAATCAAGCTGGGTTTCTGCTATTTACAGCGGGAAACAAAGATGAAAGCAGACAGCATCTTTTGTAGTATAGGGCCAAGGGATGCCTGGGATCACAGATTTGGAGCTGGAAAGGCCATTGAGTTCAACCCACTCACTTTACACATGAGGAAACTGAGGCACAGAGAGGTTAAGTGACTTGCACAGAGTCACACAGGTGGTAAATGTCTGAGGTACCAGTGGAACCCAAGTCTTGAAACTCAGCACTCTATCTCACTGCACCATCTCAGACACAGAACAAGTTGGGGTTAGTGAAAGTCAAGGTTCTTAACCTTTTTGGGGGTAGGATTACCAAAAGGAAACCATTTATATTGAAATACAGTTATCAAAATAAACCCAAAAAAAGTTGATAGGCCTCAGATTAAGAACTTAATTACTGTTTAATAATTAATTAAGAGTAATCTTAATTACTATTTAATTATACAACTTTCATAAGAGCATCCATGTACTGACTCCTCCCCACCAAAGACCTTTTTTTGGAAAACCTGGAAATGGATGCTACTTAATTCAAGGAAGGAAGGCCACTTGTTAGAGAGATATTTTCCCCTCAAGTCTTCCCCAGCTAGGTCAGACTGGGTCCTATGATGAGAAGAAGAGAATGGGGTTCTTTGATCTCTAGGAATTGTGGAGACCTGAGGTCACGAAATGCACAGCTCCTTTTGGCCCTCTGAAGGAAGCATGTGCTAACTGCTTAGCATAGTAGGTGTTTAATAAATATTTATTGGCTGACTGCTACTTGTTGCCTCCTTTGTGTATTAGATTACAGAAAAAGCAGCAGAGCTGTACCTAGAGCTGATGGGGTCCAAGCCCAAGTCTAGATCCCAGCACCTTGCCCCAAAGGGAATCTGGCTTTACAGGTCCCAGCTCCTTATCTCCCTTTGAAAGCCCTGGCCTTACCTTTTGATCTTATTCAGATGCACCTTTGCCCCTATCCCTAAAAAGAATCTGGCTCCCATTTGTCTACAAGCCCCAGACAACCCTTAAACTTTTTTACTCTGGTCTCTGGTTCCTTATCCACTTTCCTTATCTCCCTTTGAAAGCCCTAGCCTCACCTTCTGATCCTTTCAAACTTCTACCTTCCAGATCCCTTCATTATCTATTCCCATGGACTATTCAATCTCTTAGACCTTCCCATCAGAATTCTCATCTAGACCCTTTCCCCAGCCCCCTCCTCTGGCCACCCAAAGTTACTTTAGTGTATATAAGACCCACCCTGGCCCCCATTCAAATGCTGAGATTTTCTCATGCCCAAAAGGGCTGAGACTGCCTCATGCCAGCTTGTCCCTACAGGGGTTACTAATCTTCAGGTTCCTTAAGAGTCTGGCCTATATGATTTATCTCTAATAAACTTTTTCTCTGGCTGGAAGAAGATTTGAGTTGAATTCATTCAGTCAGGGCCCGCATCGGGATCTTGGGGTTCCAAGTGCCCCAAAACCTCTAGCCCTCTTCAGAGCAACCAAATGAAGCATTTGTTTTGGGAATGCAAAAGTCAGGGGTGTAGAAAAATAAGCAAAATATACATCTAGCTATCCCAAGCAAACCATAATATTAGGAAGGAGAAGTAAGGTTCCCAATGTTCTGTTCTTGCTAATTAGGGTGCTGAATATGAACTTTCAGGTGCCTGACTTGGAAACTTTAGCACTAGACACTTTCTGCCCTCCCTAAGCTCAAACGCCCAGGACATCAAACACCCAGGAAGTCAAGTCATCCCCTATACTTTTCAAATCACCTGTAGGCCATAGCCATCATGGCTATCCACAGTCCCCTGTCTTTACTGTTCTTCAGAAATAAGTTGCAGAAATGGCTAGTTCCATCTGTTACCCAGAGATATTTCTGACTGGAAATACCAGGAATCCCTACCATCCAGTCTGACGCAGATAGCAGGGGAAACATCAAGATTCATTGCAATCATTTCCATTTTGTTACCCTTCTGCATCTTATTTAACAGGGTCTTTTTGCCAAAACTTTGTTATTAATGATCCTGGACAGAGATTGGAGCTCAGCTAGGTTTCTCCAGTAGTTTGCCAAGAATTCCTACCTTTGTTCCTTTGTCTTAGGCCAAATCGAAATATGTTCCCAGTTCTGGAATGAACCTTTCCTAGTGTACTAGGCTGCATTCTAAAGTTCCTGCCTTCATTCCTGGATCCAAGTCTTTCCCTGCCAACCTTTACCCTAGGGCTTAAGCCTGAGGCTCACCATACTTGGGGGTTAATTGTTTGACACAGCTGGTGTCAAACTCAAAAAGATTCAGGAGCTGCTAAGAACATAAGGATCCATTAGGCCAGCATGGCGACTTAGAAAACCTCATATGAACATCACATATGTTTGATTTTTTAAATTTAAGTTACGAAATATTTCTCAATTACATTTTAATCTGGTTCAGCCTGTTAGACAGCGAGGTGGGCTGCATGCAGCCTGAGTTGGACACCTCTGCTCTAAACTACCCTAAACCCCAGACCCACATTTAAGCTCCAGTAACGGCTTGGGGCTGGGAGGTCAGGAGTTGTGGTGGTATTGAGCCGTAGAAGCATTAGAAGAATGGGTCTTGGCTAAAGGATTGGAACTTGGCCCAAAACTGTCCAATATCCACCTGTGTTTGTTGCCATTACCCAACAGGATCTAGGGAGTGAGAAGAGAACCTAAACAGGGGGATTATGCCTCAGGTGTTGGGTAGAAGTGTTTGCATGTTTGCTCTGCTATATCTTTGTAAAAGCAAATCTGATGTTAAGTTTAGATGGAACTGGGGTGCTTGTCACTGGGTTCCCAAAATGGGGGGAACACAGCTGGTGGAAGCTGGAGCCCAGAAGAGAGACTCCCCAATCCCTTCATGCTACTGACAATAGACTGTTTTCTTTTATTGTTTGTTGGTTTTTTGTTTTTCTTCATATCTCCCCTGCCCCACACAGTGCCTGGCACATATCAGGCACCTCATATGACTGTTGATATGAATAGAATTGAATCTTCTGCCTCACAGCTCGAATAGATTGTGGGAAAACAATGTCCAGTGCCACCATCTCTGTTCTCATTAACAGTTAGGAGTAGGGTGTAAAAAGGCGAACCCTTTCATAAAAGTAAGAGATTCCTAACGGGTTATTACCGTGACTCACAGACATCCATCAGAGGCAGAAAATGGTCCCAGTGGACACGAGAGTAGGAAGTGTCTGACTCTTGGACTGGTTCACGTGGTCTCAATTTCAGAGACTGTCCAGTCCCCAGTAGTTGATGGGGTGATTATGATATAGGCAGAGCTCTTCGTGACATGTTCACTTTATAGAACCTTGCAGGGGAAGGGAAGAAAAACAGAAGATAAAACTTATTTATTCCTGGTTTTAAAATTTTATCTTTTACATAAAGTCCCTCAAGGCTAGAGAGACTAACTTCAACATTTTGAGGGGAATGGGATTATCCTGGTCTTCAGTACTTCTCCCCAATGATCCAAAAAATATTTTCCACATCATAATGACTCCCTTTCTTCTCTGTACTCCTCCCCTCTTATAAATTGTCTCTGGTTGAGGAGGGAATGGGGGGAAAAAAAAGATATTTCTGGCTTTTGGAGGTAAACACTTTTTAAAAAAAAAAAAAAAATCTCCTTATTTCTGCCACCAGAGGCATCTGGTAGCCCAACAGATAGTCACTGGGCCTGGAGTCAGGAAGACCTGAATTCAAATCCAGACTCAAACATTTGCTAGCTGTGGGTAAGTCACTTAAACTTTGTTTGCTTCAGTTTCCTCAACTGTAAAATGGGGATAATAATAATACTAGCTTCTCAGGGTTGTTTGTGAGGATCAAATGTGATAATATTTGCAAAAAAAAAAAGTGCTTAGCATAGTGCTTGGCACACAGTAGGTGCTATATAAATGCTTATTTCCCTTCCCTTTCATCATCCAAGACTGAAGTCTACATAAAAAAGAAAAAGTGGGAAAATTCACCTTCTTTAAAAGTAAACTGTCTTTGTTAGAATAGAATTTAGGCTGCATGTTTGTCTGGTAAATGGAGATCAGATGACTATTTCCATTTCACCCTCATGGTCACTTAATAATGTCAGCTGTTCTTCTGCTCCAAAGGGTTTTACAGTCTTGTTTTCAGATCATCCCATGTGTGTCTTGATGTTGATTCCTTTGTTCTTTATGCTGTTGACTCAAGTGTCTTTTTTCCCAGCGTCCAAACTGAAGTCATCATATATTTCTAAGCCCTCTTATCCACTGATAACAAAAATGTCATTAGGAAGGGTCTATTTAATACCTAAACACACATATGTACACATATTATTGACTTAACTGGGAACTCAGCAAAGAATATGTGACAAAGTTTGCTATGGAGTCTCTAGTAATACCCAGGATATAAAAGAAAGGTGAAAACATATGGGTGTGCAGCCCTTGATCTCATGAGCTGTATTTGGCAAGACTCCAGTCATTCACTTCTATCTAATTAATGACATTCCTGGCATATGGGGACCATATAGCACAGAATGTGTCCACACACCCCCAACCCAGCTTTGTTCTCTCCACCTGCAAAAAATAGGCCACCTCTGCTTTTCATTTTTTTTAATGAATCCTTTTTTGAATGCAATTACATACATATATATTTTAAGTAAGGGGGAGCCAGGAAGAGTTTTGTGACCATTGAACCGGGCAATTGTCCAAATGTTGAAAGCTAACACAATCATCTGCACTCTTCAGATTGCATTGGAATCCAAGAATGGTCTGCTCCAATCAGTTCAGTGACCACAACGCTCCCTAAACAGACCACACTCATTTCCAGATCTACTTGGCACCTACTTCTGGGGATATTCTCCTTGCCTTGGATAGGTACCTTTTCTATCTATCCTACCCATCTGTCCAAACACATCTCAAAATTCACATGTTTCATAAATCTTTCCTGAAGAAGCCTGACACTTACTGTCTATTTCTCTCTCTGACCTTCCCTAGGACTTATTTTCTGTAATATAACTGACCTCCCAAAGCAACTACTTTCTGATTGATACTGTGGTTTGAATTTTTTCTTAATGTAGGTAAATCTTGCCTCCCTAACTAGCTCTCCAGCTAGGTCCCTTGTAAGGGTAGAAATCATTATATATGTATATATTTATATACATATATACACATACACATATATAGTATGTATGCATGTACATATATATGCATATATATGTGTGTGTGTGTGTATAATATATATATATATATATATATATATGCCTTTTGTATCCATTGGGAGTATGTACCTAGTATGGTGGCAGGAATATGAGGATAGGGACTAGATCTCTGATTTCACTGTTTTAGGAAGTTTCTGGTGAAAAACTCCCTCTACCCACGCAGGTCAGCATCCTGTCTTCAAACTGTAGACTTAAAAAGTTGCTTCAAGTATTGAAAGGTTAAGTAACTTGCCCGTGGTCACATAAATAGTATGTTCAGAGGCAGGATTTGAACCCACACTCCCTTAGCTCCACTGTCAGATCTCTATCCACTATATGTTGTTTATATATCTCTTATAATAATAACATATGTATATGGCACTTTAAAATTTGAAATGCCCAATTTCATCCTTATAGTAACCCTAGGAGGTTGATATATTGACAAAGAAAACTTAGCATAGGGGTGAGACTATAAAAGACTCTCACTGTTAGATCAGATCAAAGAAGGGAGGGATGCTCTATAAGGTAACTTAACTGATTTGCTCTTTTTCCTATTTTCTTCGAAGGAAAGAAGGAAGGAAGGAAGGAAACAAGTCTTGATTAAGTGTCCGTTGATGTATCAGGTACTGTGCTAAGAGCTTTACAAATATTATCTCATCTTGGTCCTGATAATATCCCTAAGGAAACTGAGGCAGGCAGCGGTTAAGTGATTTGCCTAGAGTCACGCAGCTAAGGCAAGATTTGAACTTCTGATTCCTTCTGACTCCAGGTCCAGTGCTCTATCCACTGTGTCACCTAGCTGTGTCTAGTTTAGACAACTGGAATCTGGCAACATTAAGACTGGCACGACAGGCACGAACATTTTCTTTCTATCCATTAACTACAGCACCCGCTGTTAGATTCAGGTTACTCCAAGAGGCATCAACATTTCCCCACCAAAACTTCACTGTGGGTTTGGAAGCTGTTAACTCATTGTGTGCTGTCCAGGAAAAGGTAAGCCATCCCAACCCAACCCAACCCAACCAAAGCAGTCCCTGTGATTATTTTTCAGACTGATTGGATCCTTTTAGGTCTGACACACAGAATCATTTTCCTCCTTATTCTTATCACCACCATAGCAGATGAGTAATAATTTCAAAAATTAAAAGAAACACTAGGCAGAGTATTTTACATCTTAAAAAAAACAACAAAAACATATACCGGTGGCTGTCTTCCATCATAGTCATTTCCAGTTATTCCCCTACTTCTGCTCCCCCCATACCCCACCAAGTGAGATTTCTCTTGTAATAACAACAAAAAACAGGTGAACAAAACCAGCACCCCCAGTGACCACCACGTCCACCAGTGCATACAGCATTCTGTACCCAGTCTCTCACCTCTCCAAGGAAAGGAAGTATATTTCCTCAGCTTGTTTCTGGGGCTAAGATCAGTCATTATAATGAAGGTGTTTGCCTTTGTTATGGTATGCTTATATCTATTGTTTTCCTGGATCTGTTCATTTCATTCTGCATCATTTCATACAAATTGCAGTAGGAGCAATATCTATGTGGGTCTTTGCCTCTCAGTCTGGGCTAGTTTTTCCTGTTTCTGGCACATAGGTTGGGCTTGGTTAATCCTGTCCCACAAAGGCTAGGCTTTGTGCCTTGTCTCCACCAGATGCAAGGGCTGTCTCCCACATGTAGCATGGGGAGGGCGAAGGGGTGGGGGGAGGTAGTGTCATTGTATGGCTAGAGGGGAGGCAAAATAGACTTGTCTAGTCACTTCTCTCCCCCTACCCCCAGTCACCTTCTCCAAGGGAGACTTTCATTCCTGCCAAGAGTGGAAACAGGAAGTTGGGGCCAGGTGCGGCCACTTTGCTTTCCTCAGACATAGGTGGTACTGGGCTAGAGTTTTATCTGTTTGCTCCCTTAAATATTATTAGTCTAGATTCTAAAAGATGTGAGTTTAGGGTTCAAGCAAACTTCTAATCACTGTTTCAATATTGGGGAAGGAGAATTCCAAGTTCTATATCCAAGGCTTGACTCCTTTCTTTTCATATACCAGTTACACAATGAACACAAAATAGTAATTTTAATAAAAAAAACAACAACCCATTTTTCCAAATTGGTAGCAAAACAGACATCAGAGATGGTAATGTGTGTAAACACACAAACACACACACACACACACACACACACACACACACACACACGAAACTATATACCAAATGATACAGAGTAAAGGAGATCTTCCATAGAGGAAAGTAACTAAACTCAAGAGAGAGAGAGAGAAAGAAAGAGAAACAGAGAGAGAGAGAGAGAGAGATCTCACCCAAGGGGAAATTTCGTGAAATCTCTAGTGTGGTAAGCTGGGAATAGGAACATGATGGCTCCTCTCATGTCTATCCAAAGTCTTTTCCTTTAGCAACTTGAAGTGAGGTTGACATTTTCCATCTACTCTCTAGAAGCCAAAAGTGTCCAAAGTCCAAAGAGACTCAGGGACATGGAGACAATTGGAGAAGACTAATGAGACTGAGTAGACTAAAGTTCTCTCCTGGTCTCACCAGCTCTGTCCTGCCCCTTAACACAAGCAAGAAGCATTGCTTTCCACAATGAGGAGGGAGTCCCATATCAATGGGCTTTGGGGCTGGAGTTACACCTTTAAAAAAATTGAAACTATCTTTAAGTGATTGTTCCAGGGGGCTAAGGACTGAATCACTGACATGATCTCCTGGTGACTTAAGTACAGAACTCAGGCTCCACACCAATAAGCCACCATGGCAAATTCAGAGGCAGGGAAATTGAACCCAACTAAATCAATGTCATGTCCTTGCTGAATACAGGTAAGTGCTGACAATGAATCCTTTGAAGAGGTTGCACGTATTCAAATTCATATTATTTGAAGTTATAATTATATAAAATATGGTAATTGGTTCCAGCCCAATGGAAATCTGCAGTGCAAATTCAAATAATGCCACTACTTTAGGGGTATTTATTATTTGCACTAATCAGGATCCTTTTTATGTTATAGCTAAATAAAGTCTCTTTTGTTAACCATCTTCAGTCATCTCATTTGGTCTCAATCCCAAGCCTGAACCACCAAACCTGATTGAGTCCGGCCTAGTTTACAACAGATTTTCCCCAAATTTCTCCAAATTCCCCTTTTTTATGGCACACAAATATTTCATTATATAGCTAGGTCCTGATTGGTGTGAATAATGGATTCCCCTGAAGTGGTCGCATTATTTGAATTCACACTATACATTTCCACTGGGCTGGAACCAATTACCCTATTTTACATAATTATATAAACTGTCTTTAAGACCTAATGGAGGGAAATGAGCTATAATTATAACTTCAAATAGTGCAAATATGAATGCATGTGGCCACTTCAGGGGATTTATTACTCCCACTAATCCCACTAACTAGGACCTAGCTGTATTTGCATAGCACAATTTGTTTAGCCATTCTTTAAACCCATTTTGCTTAATTTTTTACTACCATAAATAGAGGTTCTGGGAGGAACCAACCAAATAGTGGGACAGGCCAAAAGGGTAGAGAGTATTTAATAAATGCTTTTTCATAGATTAGTGACTTTTCTCTCATATTTCCAAATTGTTTTTGAGAATGGCTGAACTAATTCATAGCTCTACCTACATTGTATCAGTGTTCTGGTCTTCCTACAGTCTTTTCAATATTGAATATTTCCATCTTTGTCACTGACAATCATTCATGATTTGGGGCAATATCTCACATGGTTGTTGGTAATTTGCAATTCTTTTGAAAACTATTTGTCCATATCTTTTGGACATTTATTTATTGGAGAATATGTCTTGGTCCCTTTATATTTGCATTAGTTCCCTATAAATCTTGGACACCAGATTTTTATCAGTGACATTTGATGCAAAAATTATATCTTTCCCCTCCATTGACAGTTTTCCTTCTTATCCTGACCGCATTGATTTTGTTTCTCCAAAGCTTTTTAATGTTTTACAGTCAAAATTATCCATTTTCTCTCCTATGATCCCCTCCGTCCTTTGCCTGATTAAGAATCACCACCTTCCCACCTATGAACTATAACTGTGAAAGTTAGGTCATTTTTATTTCTTGTTAGAAACTTTTAGAAAAGCTGTTTGGGTACACACACAAACACACAAATATACACATAGGTAATTTAATATGAAATAATGAGAAAAATGAAGCGTAGTGATTGACTGCGATTTTCTTTATCCATGCTGTCCCCTAATGCCATAGTTAAGTGAAAATATGTCAATAGCAGATTAAGGAGCACAAGAAGGACAATATCTACCACTTCCTGCCCCTGGAAGAAAACAATAAATGTTGTTCAAGGTAGAAAGCACAACAGACTCTAAAGAGAATATGTAGCACTCATTATTATTATTATTATTTTTTAGCTAAAGAGGAACTAAGGAATAACGCTGAAATCCTGAATAAACAGCTGGTCCAATAGATGAAGGTATCTATGGTGGGCAAGTGTACCCAGCAACCCAAGTTTGAAAAGGAAGGGGAGAAGACAGGCTGTGCTGAGCGAGGGTCCATATATACCTGGATGTGCTCTATTAAAAGAGGCACTTCATTGCTCAGTAATTGCAGAGCTAGGCTCTTGGGGAGGCCTTTGTCATCCTTTCTCGGCTGACACTAGACGATAGTGTCGCTCTGTGATAAGAAACGGAGGACCAGTGTCTCCATGGTAACTAACCGAGCTCTATATATTATACCTCATTACAAATGAGGATAGATAGTCAAAAAATAATATATTAACAGGGAGGGAAAAAAATATATATCCTGTCTTCTATCTGGAGAGTGAATAAAATAAGATAAGTATGTGATTGCTTTGAAAGAAGAAGGTGGATAGGTTTTTTTTTTCCAGTGGTACAGGTAAATATTTCATTTTTCAGTTCTTCTGATGGTTTTGTTCTGAACCCACCCAGCTGTAGCTTGAATGATTAATGATGGGCAGCAAAAGAACTCTAAGAAGGGGCAGCGAAAATAGAATGGAAACCAGTGGTGGAGAAGAAAGAGAACTGCTTTGCCTTGGGGATAAATAAATAAGGGATTTAGTAAGTCTGTTAGTCTTCTCTTCCTAGTCAGGAAGCCTGGAACCCATTAGAATGGAAACCTAGGGACTTTTACAGCATAATGAGTTCTAGAGTACCAAGCGCATGTGTGACTTAAGTGCCAGAAAACAAAAAGAGAAAAAGAAAATCAGCATTTTCCCTTGCTAATTTTCTCTCTATAGCTATTGATTTTACTTTAATACAACAAACTTTACTGCGTTATTCCCACATTAAGACTATTACACTGAAAGCATAGGCCTTTATTAGGTTAAACACATTCCTCCAGACTTCAGTCTGCCTTGGATAAATGCATTTTAAGGAAAAAGACCAAATTAAGTCATCAGTGAGAAAACCATTATCATCAGAAATTAAAACTTTTTATTCAAGACACAGTATGCAAATATTTAGTCTGGGAACAAAGACTTTGGAGATTTTCTGGCTAATATAATACCTTCGCTATCTTGGCTCATCATTCTTTAAATGATGTCCTTCAATGTGTGACCCAGCAAAGATCTCTTCAGGTTCCTGCTATACACTGTCTCCCGGTCTCTATTCCACCCCTACTATAACTTCTGCTGAAGGGACTTGGGTCAACTTTAGTAAGTAGGTAAGAAGGAATACAGAAGAGAAAAATCAAGATAGTATTACCAAAATGTCAATTAGAAAATGAAGGCAAAGTTGATTATTTGATCTCTGCCAACATAGGTGAATGACTGGTAAGAAAATGGCCAAAGTATCTGGCACTGGGTTCCTCCCACCAGATGAGTAAAAGGGGAAAGGAGGATGAGGATAGAAAATTCAGAAGCAAAGAGTAGAAGTAGCTCTGCTGTTGAGGAATGTGTGAGAGAAGAACAAAGAAGGTCCTTTTCTTCTCTTTGGATTATTTCAGAATCACAGTCACAGAATTTGAAAAGTAGAAGGATCCTCAGAGAGCATCCAATCCTACCTGAAACAAAAACCCACTATAACATACCAGACCCATGGTTAGCCATCTTCCACTTTTAAACCTCCAGGGAGGAGGAACACAGCACCTCTCCAGGCAGTCCATTCCATTTTGGACAGCTCTAATTGTTAGAAAAATTTCCTAACATCAAGCTTGGATTTTTTTTTTTTAGTGGCTTCTGCTCACTATTCTTGATTCTTTCCTTTAGAACCAAATAGAATAAGTCTGATTCCTCCACCTGACAGTCTTTCACATACTTGAAGACGGATGGCTATCTGGTGTTACCAAAGCCTGAGTCTTGGCCTCTGTAGGTTCGACATTCCCAATTCCTTCAAGTGATCCTCATATGATATGAACTGAAAGCCCTTCACTATCCTGGTTATTGGAGTCTCGCTAGCTTATCATGTCCTTATTAAACTGGTATGATCATAACTAAATACATTACTCCACATGTATCCTTACTAAGGCAGAGTACGGAGGAACTATCCATCAATAAACATTAAGCACCTACTATATGCAAGGTGCTGTATTAGGAGCTGAGGATTCAAAGACTAAAAATAAATAATTGTTGCTCTCAAGAAGTTTATCCTCTATTGGAGGAGACAAAAGATGCATACAGAGGAATGGACAGCAGATATTTACATATAAAATAAGTACAAGGTGATTAAATACAGGGTAGAATATAAGGGGACCAGCAGTTGAGGGAAAAAAGAAAGGCTATAGAAGGTAAAGCTTAAGTAGCATGTGGCAGGAAGTGAGGGATTCTATGGAGAAGGAGAGAATGGGAGGGAGCGAATTTAAGGGACAGGAGATAGCCAGCTTGAGACAGAGACTGGAGATGGAATGCTGTGTGTGAAGAACACAGAGAAGATGACTTGTGGATAATAGAATGAAGGAAAGGGCATAACATATGAAGCTAGAGAGATAAGTCAGGATCAAATTGTGAAGGCCTTCAAAAGTCAAACAGAGGAGTCTATATTTTAATTTAAGGCAAGGGTCCATGGATAGATTTCGGGAAGTTAGTGAACTTGGTTGGGAAAAAAAAAAAACAAACGAACTGAGTAGCTCTATCTTCTCTTTGTTGTTTGTTATCGTTGGATTAAATTCATTAAGTGATCCCCTGGACTCTCAAAGTACCATGTATGCATCCAGGATAAGAAGGAAAAATGTCAATGGAGGAGGGAGATTTGATCTTTGAATCTTTGTCTCTAATAAAAGTCTGATGTCCAAGATTTACAGGGAACTAATACAAATATAAAGGGACCAGAGACATTCTCCAATAAACAAATGTCCAAAAGATATGGACAAATAGTTTTCAAAAGAATTGCAAATTACCAACAACCATGTGAGATATTGCCCCAAATCATTCAGGTGAGAAGTGAGGAGGACTAGTGTAGTTGTGGTATGAGCTGAGAGAAGTGGATAGATTTGAGTTGATGTTGAGGAGATATAGAATAGCAGGATTTGCTCCTAGATGATCAATTACCTCTCTCAAAAGAGATGCTCAAAATTAAATTCCAAGGTACAATCTGGTAAGAGTATCATTTCCTCAGCGTAGGACAGTATATCTCACTTAATGAGGTCTACGATTGCATTCACTGTCTTGGCTGCCATATTGCACTGTTGATTCCAGTTGAGCTGGCAATCCACTAAAATTCCCAGGTTGTTGTCATTTTTTTTTGTTTGTTTGTTTTCAAATGAGGTGATTCTGAAGTTGATTTTTTTGAACCAAAGATCAAGGCTTTACAATTATCCCTAATAGCTTATATCTTCTTAAATTCAATCCAGGGTTCTTATCTGTCAAGATTTGTTTGTATCCTTACATTTCATTCAATGATTATAGCTACCCTTCAAAATTGGATAAATGTGCAGGGGTATCACAAAGGTCAACTCAACTAAGAAATTTTCTCTCTCTCTGTGTCTCTCTGTCTGTCTGTCTGTCTGTCTGTCTCTCTCTCCCTGTTGTTCCTATCCCCAACAGCTCAAAGATTGATCACATAGCAGTGATTTATACTTTAATATGACTCAGCTTCAGAATTGAGGGCTCATTTGAGGCAGCTAGGTGGCACAGTGGATAAAATGCTAGATTTGAAGTCAGGAAGATTTGAGTTCAAATATGGCCTCACACACTTACTAGCTCTGTGACCTTGGGCAAGTCACTTAACTTCTATCTGCTCACTTTCTTCAACTATGAAATGGAGATAATAATAGTACCAGCCTCCTAGGGTAGTGGCATGCATCAAATGAGACAATATTTGTAAAGTGTCTGGCACAAACTAGACACCTAACTTAATCTTCCTTCTTTCCTTGTTGGACTTTATTCCCAGGAGCTTCTAGGACAGATGAGTATTTTTTAGGGGCAAAAGAGGGAAGGAAAAGAGAAGCATTATTATTTTTTGATTTTTTTTTCAGGCTGTGGAGCCTGGTTCAATTAAATGGTAGGGTCATAGATCTAGAGTTGAAAGAGATTTTAGTGGTCATCTAGTACAACCCTTTTTAAATAACAAATCCCAGGATTTGTTCTGTAAAATTTGGATTCAGTCAAAAGGCTGCACTTAAGGACCTAGAAGGCCACATGTGGCCTTAAGGCCACAGGTTCCCCACCCCTAGTCTAGGCAAGCACTGATGGATGGCCAGAACTAGGGTGGTAACTATGTGAATAAGAGGAGATGAATGCAAGAGATATAATGGAGGTACATAATGTACTCAAAATCTTAATGTAGTTTTAGCTATTAGACCTTGCAGACCATATAAAATAGACAAAATTTGGCAACTGATTGGATATTGAGGTTGAGAAGGAGAGGAAAGAGTTGAGGTTAGCCCTAAGGTTGCCTAACTAGGTGATTGGAAGGATGGTGACACCCTTAATAAAAAAAAAAAAGTAGGGGGATGTCTAGAGGTGAAGAAGATTGTAGGTTCAATTTTGGACATATTAATTTGAGATCCTGATGGGACATCCAAATGGGAATCATGGACTTAGAGTTGGAAGAGTCCTTAGGTATCAATTAGTTCCACCCCATTAACATTCAGCAGGCTATTGATATCAATACTATGATATTGGAGTTCAGGAGAGAGATAAAATCTGGATATATAGATTTGAGAAGTATCTGCTTAGAGGTAACTGAATCCCTGGAAGCTGATGAGATCACCAAAAGAGGATGTGGAAGAGAAGCAGAGGAGGACCAGAACAGCCTTGGGGAGTGGCCACATACTATTTTTTTTTAGAGGATGAGAGATAAATTTTGAAATAGCTAAGGAGACTAAACAGACTGAGTTTAAATAGGTAGAAGTATTATTTATTTAATATATTTACTGCTGTAACCCAGCTCCCACCCAGACAAGATGATAGAGGGACAGCCATTTTAGAGAAACCTGGGAAGACTTATAATGAACTGATGCAAAATGAAGTGAGCAGAACCAGGAAAATATTGTACACAGTAATAGCAATATTGTAACGATGATCAGCTGTGAAAGACTTAGTTACTCTGATCAAGACAATGATTCATGGCAATTCCAAAGGGTTCATGATAAATAATGCTATCCACCTCCAGACAGATCTGAGGAACTGTGTATGCAAATTGGAACTTTATTTTTTTTTAACTTTCTCATCCACATACTACTGCATACTTTGTAGGTGGAAAGTGACATGACTCCTAATGGGTGGAGAATGGTGCAGACTTGCATCAGGGACTTACAAAGCTGGATTCAGACACTTTTTGGGAGAACTTCAGGGAGGTGGTTGAGAGAGAGACTTTCAAATGGAAAACATTCATGAAAAACCTATTCAATTATGTCCTAGCATTTGTTTGGAAATTCTAGAGTTTGCTGAGAATGGGTTTCCTTTGGATGAGGTCATTGCCTTGCCTTGGTTGAGCAGAGATCTTCTCTTGCTTCCAGCTATAGATTTCATTCGCCTGTATACCCTCTATAACTTCTCCAGTTTCCCTTTGCTGTTTCATTCTTATAAATGGGTTTATTTACTATTCACTATTTGTGACAGTTTTTGTGTGTATACCAGGAGTGTGCTGGAAATATCTCAAACCAACTCTATAGAGAAGATTGTGAAATTTTCAGGGTGAGCATTTATATTTTGGAAATCAACAAATACTACAAACCAGAACTTGATTTATTATTTTATTAATTATCTAGACTTAAAAAAAGTGATGGAGAAAATGTTAATAATGCAAATTAAACTTAAAAACATGCCATGCATATATTTTTTTCAGTTAAAAAAAATAGAGAGAGGTTGTTAAATCCTTACCAGCGAACCCTTGTGTGTAATCAGTATTTGATGGAAAGAAACTAAGCTAGTGAGTATAACTAAGGACTACCCTACTCCTTGCAAAGGATCAGGGAAGCTACTTGTATTTTGAACCTGTCATACCCCTAGAACGGACATTTTTGAGGGGTGGTGCATAGATACAATTCTATCCTGGAGACTGAAGTAGATGTTGCCCAGCCCTGGCTGCCCCAGAACTTGCCTGTCTTTTCTCCCAGTTAGCATGCTGGCAGTAGAGGCATTGCCCTTGGCCCTCCTACTACTCTCTGCATAAATAGGCCAATCAATCAATAAACATTTTTAAGTACCTCCTATGTGCCAGGCACTATGCTAAGTACTGGGGACCCAAAAAGAAGCAAAAGACAGTCCCTGCCCTCGAGAAGATTATGAATCTAATGTGGGAGACAGCATGCAAACAAATAGCAAAGCAAGCTATACATAGGATAAATGAGAAATAATTAACAGCAAGAAGGAAGGCATTAGAAATAAAAAGCGTTGGGGAGAAGCTTCTGATAAAAGCTGGGGTTTTAGTTGGGACTTAAAAGAATTCAAGAAAACCAGTAGGTGGAGCTGAAGAGGGAGGGCAGTCTAGTTAGTTGTGGCAGAGAAGATGCCTGGAACAGAGAAATGGGGCATCTTGTTTGTGGAACAGTCAAAAGGCCAGTGGTGTAAGAAGATTGGAAAGATGGAGGTGGTAGTGGTGGTAGCGGTGGGTAGGTCACAGAGGAACACCAAACAGAAGATTATGTATTTGATTCTGGAGACAACAGGAGTCACAGGAGTTTATTGAGTAGTGGAGTGCCATGGTCAGACCTGCACTTCAGGAAAATGACATTAGTGGCTGAATGGAGGATGGATTGGAGTAGGGAGAGACTTGAGGCAGGCAGACCCACCAGTGGGCTGTTGCAATAGTCCAGGTTCGAGGTGATGAGGGCATGCAGTAGAGTAAGATCAATGTCAGAAGATGAGAGGTGCTGCAATGACAAAATTAACAGGTCTTGGTGACAACTTGGATATGGGGGGTGAGAGGTAGTGAGGAATCCAGAATGACTTCTATGGTGGGAGCCTGAGGGATAGGGAGGGTGGTGTTATAAACATATACATACATACATACATACATACATGCATACATATACATATATGTATATGTGTGGGCTTGTGTGTATTTTGTGTGTATATGTATATATGTACATATATACATACACACATATACATACATATATGCATGCATACACACATATTATCTAGACTTTAAAAAGTGGGGATGGAAGGATTAAATGAGGCTTCTCCGGAATACAGGAGACATGGGTACCTTTGTAGGCAGTAGGAAATGGACCAATAGAGAAGGAGAGATTGAAAGTAAGTGATAGAGTGGGGCTGACAGAGGGGGCAATCTGTTGGAGGAGACAGGATGGAAAAGGATCACTTGAACAAGTAGAGGGGTTAGTCTTGGTAAAAGGAATAAAGCCAGTTCATTATGGGAGACAGGGGTGAAGAAGGAGAGAGTGGCAGAAGTCATCTGAGTATTGGGAGATGAAGACAAGGAGAGAAAAAGAAGATCATAGCAAATGTTCTCAATTATTTCTGTAAATGATGAGGTAAGATTCTCAGGTGAGAGGGTGGAGGGAGAGGGAGCCATGGGAGATTTGAAGAGGGATGAGAAGGTCTGGAAGAGATGTTGTGATGAATGGGATGGAGAGCTGACAAAGGAGGCATAGTAGGATTGCCTTGCAGCAGTGAGGGCTCAATTGAAGTTGTATAAATTTGTGCGGTAACAGTGGACAGAGTACTGGGCTTGGAATCAGAAAAATTCACCTTCATGAGTTCAAATCCAGCCTTAGATACTTCCTAGCTGTGTGACCCTGGGCAAGTCACTTTACCCTGTTTACCTCAGTTTCATCACCTATAAAATGAGCTAGAGAAGGAAATGGCAAACCACTCCAGCATCTCTGCCAAGAAAACCTCCAAATGGAGTCACAAATAGTCAGACATGACTGAAAAGACTCAATAACTAAATTTGTAGTGGACCCAGTTAAAACAGTTGGTATTATTTAATCTACCTTCATTCTGTAGCACATGTGTAGAAGTGAAGATGACAAATGGTGGGAGTGATCCAAGGCTGTAACTTGGCAGGCCATAATTGGTGATGTCACAAGGAGGCTGGGCATTCAAGAAAAGGAAGACAAGAGAGAGTTGAATTGACTCACTAAGGGGCCAAAATGGAGAAAAGAGGAAGGAACAGGTACTGCAGGGGAGACATCATATCTAGCCATGCCATCCTTGAACCAGATGTATATATTTAGATAACCCACATATATGCTACCTATGTACATGTTACACTAATAGTCAAAAACATTGAGAGTTGCCTTGTGCAGCAAACATCCTGAATACACATTCTTGTAGTGTTTTTTATAATAAAATATCATGACACATCAAGGCAAAGTAATTTTTTCTCAGTTGACCAAATTGCTTTCATTGATATCATGTTTTCTTCCTTTAAAATAACTTAAAACAAAACAAAACAAAACAAAACAAAACAAACCTCACTCTGAGTATTCTTTCCTAAAGACCCCAAGCATTCTGAATAGCATCCTACTCTATCCAACTCCTTTTTATATATAGCTGCCTACCTTGGGCTTTAAGGAAGGGGTTAACAACTGAGGAAAAGAAGACTCCATAGTCGAATTCACTTTCTTATGTTTCACTGAGCAAAGAAAACTCTAAAACCTTCCATCTTGAGCACATTCTTTTTCAGGACCTGTGTGAACATTTTTAGTATTTTTTAAGATTCCTAATTAGCTGAGAGACATTCAGGAGAGTGTTGCTATAATTGTGTAAGTAATCTTGCCCAACTGAAATTTAGCTCATTACTAAGCTGTTCTTTTTTATTTTATTTTTTTAAATTGGGGCATTTCACCCATTCCACAAATATCATTTAGATTCAAGTGGAATGTCTGAAAAACTCACACTTCCTTGAGGTACCTCATATTGTAATATTGCTCCTTTAGACTAATAAAGAGTGTCTAAATGTGGTGGTTCGGTCTGCCATGCTCTGCTGCCTCCATCTGCAGTCTGGACAACTCAATGTGACCCAATATAGAATGGTGGGGTAAATCTTTGAGAAGCCATGACAACTAAGGATTATGGCTTTAGTCTGGTGGTGGAGATTTATTTAGTAGGTCAAGAAAAGCAACAGGAATTGGAGGTATGTAACAAAGAAGAAAAAAACTATGGGAAATTCCAGGTAAATCAGTTTCATATGGTGTCCTCAGGCAATAAAATCTAAAAGGGGAGTAAGGCTTAATGGTGTCAAGAACTGTGGGACTAGATTGAGCTATATTATATAGAAAAGGTACCAGAAACACAACAATTTCCAAGGCAGAACCACAATTTAGAATTATTCTTACATAGGAAGACAAACAATTCTAAACACTGGAAATATGCAACCAAGGTTGCAGGTTGTTGGAATGAGGTTTGTCATGCAGGGTCCAGGTAATTGGGGCACTTGGGGGAGTATTGTGAGAAGTCTTCCAATAAGACACATGGTATCTCCAAATCTTTATCAATACACTCGGTAGATTACCTATTGACTTCTTTTTGGTACGGAGTATTATGCTTAACATTGGGTATATGGCGGGCACCTGATACATATGCATTGATTGAAGGACTCTTCCTTAGAAGGGTTTGTCAAGCAGCTTGAGTTCAAGAGCTAGTCTGTGATCAGAGGTTATAAACCCTGAATAATGTGAGATCTCAATAATGCTTAAGAGATTTGACCCAAATAAACCTGAGTCAGGTAAATAGATGGATGGATGGATGGATGCATAGATAGATAAAAAGAAGGAAACTCTTTTGAGGTAACAACTTGAATCAGATTAATTCGTGTATATAGTTTGATTTTACAACTTAGAATCTACTCTAAGTAACCGCTAATCTGTTCTAGCATTATTTAGATTAAAGGTAGAGGGGCCAGGAGTTCTAGATGAACTCTGTGGGGTCACCACCTATCTGCCTTAAGCATGGCCTTCTTACCCATGGGGGAAGTTATTTGCATTTTACAAAGCATGTGAGCTATAATTGTCAACAGTGCCAGTGTGATGATAATGGATGGTGTTGAACTTGTTGTCAAGAAGACCTAGGTCTAAATCTCACTTCACTAATTAGCTGTCTGACTTAGGAGTAGCAACATAACCCCTCAGCCTCAGTTTCCTCCTGTGTAAACTGGGGATAATAGTAGCATATACCTTACAGGGTTGCTGTGAAGAGCAAATGAGATAATGTATATAAATGTACTTTGTTAACTTTAAAGCACTATCTGTATTAACAATGAGTTATTGTTATCATTAATTTTATTAGTAATTATTAAACACTGAGTCTCCCTATCTTGCCCAGACTGGAATAAAGTGGGCCACTCATGGGACCACTTACAGTACTGATCAGTATGGAAGCTTTAACCTGCTCCATTTCTGACCAAGGCTGGTTTTCCCCTCCTTAGGTAACCTGGTGCCCCCATGTAGCATGGGTAGACACATAGGTGGAGGGCCACCATATTGGTGCTGGACTAAATGCAGACACATGATCAGTTTTCGCTCTTCTCAGAACTCCTGAACTCAAGAGATCACCAGCCCCAACTTTCCCTAATAGCATGGGTTATAGGCATGTACTACCACATCCAGCTACTATTATTGTTAATATTGATCACCTTCCTCACTTGAAGATGGCTTTGTAACTTGAATCTTCCCTGTTGGAGTTTCTGCAATGAGGCATAACCAGAAAACAGAAATCAAAGAACTAAGGGCCAATTTGAACACCCTCCCATGCCAGCTATATCTTCTGGGTTTATCCATAATCTCTCTCTTAACTCTCGTTACTCTAAGAAGATGCATTTTGTGAGTTCATTTTATAACTTTTTCACTCTCCCAGATCCCAGCAACTATTGTGCTAAACCGCGCCTTGCTCTCAAAAGGTGCTTCATAAATGTTTATTCAATTGAAACTCTTCCTGGGAAGAGTCATCTATAATTGATCCATATCCTGATGATCCATTTATTCTTCAAGTCCTCTTGCTGAGGTTTAGGGGCTTAGGGGTGCTGGGACCCCCAAATCCCAACACGTGGGTCCTGCCTGAAAGAATTTGACCCAAGCCTTCTTTCAGCCAAAGACAAGGTTTATTAGAACATCCGTCATATTGGGCAGACTCTTAAGGAGTCTGAACATTGGTGAGCTATTGGCTAGATTATAAGACTCTGAGCACCTTAATGGAGGCCAGATGGACCTTATATACCGAAAGACTGTGGGAAGAATCTAGGAGTAGCCAAGTAGTTTGGGGTGACGGGAGGAGGGGTCTAAGGAGGATCTGGATGGGAGTGGCCAGTAAGCTGGAGTGAACAGAACCTAGACCATGTGGCCAAAGGAGAGTGGAGCCTAGCTAGAATGAAGGGTGGGAAATGGCCAGGGGCCATAGGGAGGTAAGGCAATGGAGGGCTAGGCTAGATTAAGGGTAACAGAACTGGGAGATTGGGAGCGGCCACAAAGAAAGGCCAGTTGATAGGATTATAGCCTCAGGTGAATGCCAGAGATTTGGCCATGTGGGAAAGTCCAAGGTTTTTCGTTTTTGGGGTCTAGATCCCATCCTCATCCCTCCGACTTCAAAGACCACTCTTCCACTGAAACTATTATTTCAAAGGTTGCTAATGAAGGCAGCTAGGTGGTTCAGTGTCCAGAATATAGGATTTGGGGCTAGAAAGAGCTGGGTTAGAATCCCACCTCAGAGAATCACTAGTTGTCTGACTCAAGTCATTTAATCTCTCCTATTCTCCATTTCTTCACCTCCAAAATTGGAATAATAATGGCACTCATAAAGCAGTTGTGAGGTGCAAATGAGATAAATACGCAAATTGCTTTGCAAACCTTAAAGCGCTATGCAAATACTGGCTATTGTTATTATTATTGTTGTTGTTAACACAATCACCACAATTACTGGTCATTGCTTTTCATTCTACTTGACTTCTTGATAATGCATTGTTAAGCACTCCTTCTTTTGTATACTTTTCTCCTGCCTTTTCTTGCAGTAGGACATTCTACTGGTTCTCTTCCTCCTCTCTTCTTTCAACAATCATCTTTCTTCTTCTATCCCTCCTAACAGAGGGGTTTTTCCACACTCTCTGGGGCAGTTTGGTGGCACAGTGGTTAGAGTGGAGGGCCTGAAGTCAGGAAACAAAACACTTTGCTCAACGCTTCTAATAATCCTTGTATCCAATTTGCACTTTTCTTTGTGGCTTTGCTTGTAGGTGTTTTCAAATAATTGTTATCTTCTGAGTTTATGTCTTGGGCTTCCCTATCACCATAGCAGTTCTTTAGGGTCAGTTCTTTTTTTGTTTTCTCATTCCTCTAGCCTATTCTTGACTTTGGACTTTATGTTAGTGCCGGGTTCTGCGTACCTCTTGGGAGGAGGGGATGTCTAGCCTGAGCTTCTGTTCTCTTATGTCCTTCTACTACTTTCACAGCTTAGGGTAGGGGCCTGTAAGCTTTCAGTGCTTCCAAAGTAGTATGATCTGGGGAGGGGGTGGTGTTCTGTTTGTTTTCTTCCTGGTCTGAGTTTTGCAAATTCCTGACTCTAGTTGTGTGAGTGTGTGTGTGTGTGTTGGTTTCAGTGTGTGGTCGTGTTTCAGTACACTGCTGCGGGACTTATCATTGGTAGCCCACTGGAAAGCTCTGCAGGTTCAGAGCAATTGAATTGCTAGCTCGCTTTTCGTCTGAGACACTCCCCTGTGAGGCCATATGCTGGGCTATAAGCTAGAAATGTGTGGCTGCTTTGCTCCTGGACTCACACCCACACTTGTTCCTTACTCAGTACACAACAAAGCCTATGGTTGTGACCACTCTACTCTCCTGGGTATGTGACCTGGAACTTGGGTGATGGGTGACAGAGCTGCCAGATGTGACCTGTTCCTGTACTTACTGATGGGTCAGGGACCCCCAGGATCTCCTTCTAGCTTGGTGCCTCTGTCCTTAGTGCTCTGCCTTGGCCCCCTTTCTCTTCCTCAGCACTGGGATGCTCTTTACAGCAGTTGTCATTGTGTGACTCTGATCAGCCCCCACCCCGGTGCTGACCTCTCTGTCAGTCTTCCTAAGCTATCTTGCACTGGAAAAATGACTCCCTGAAACTTTTTCTTGGCTTCCCCAATCAGAATTCAGTCTGATACATTTTCTAAGTTGTTATGGGGGAGGTGTGCTTGGCGAACTAGACAAAAATGCTTCCTTTCCTTCTGCCATTTTGACTTCCCCAGAGAGGAATTTACAGTGGAGGAAGACTATCGGTAGTTGGAAGAAGGGGTCAAGGAAGCTTTCATTCAGGTGGAACTCAAGACAAACTTTGAAAGAAGCTAAGGATTTTAAGAGGCAGAAGTGAAGAGGGAGGGCACAAACAGGAGAAGGAATTTGGAATTTCGTGTAAGCAGAATGGCAAAGTAGGCCGGTTTGGCTACAAAGTCTAAGGACCTGGTCTAAGACGAGGTAACAGACTAGATATGAAGGACAAGAGGGAATGAGGAGCTGAGGGTGACATTTAGCTTGTGAGCTGGGGCGACTGGATGATTGCACCGGTTGCTTGGGTTGTTGTGTTTTGTTTTCAAAGAGCACCAAAATGCCATCACTATGCTCAGGTCAAGTTACAGTGTGTCCAAGTAGGGCTGATCAGACCAATATGAGCTCGGTACATTCTACCACAGGTAGGGCACAAATAGTCCATGCTAGAGAAGTTAGGAAGAGAGGCAGCTTTTGGGGAAATGATAATGAGTTGAGTTTTGGACATGTTGAGTTTGAGATGTTTATGGGACATTCAGTTTGAGATGTTCAATAGGCAGTTAGAGATGTGGGACCTCTAGGTCAGGAAAGAGGTTAGGCCTGAGTAAGCAGATTTGAGTATCATCAGCATAGATATGATAACTGAATCCATGGGGCATGATGAGGTCACCAAAAGAAACAGCATAGAGAGAGAAGAGAAGATGGAAGATGGAATCCAGATAAGAGATAATGAGGGCCCAAAGTAGGTTGGTGGTTGTTTGTATGGAAAGAAAGGGATCTATACAAGAGATATGAAGGTAGAATCAATACTGATTGGATATGTAGGGTGAGGGGGAATGGAGAGTTAAGATTGACTTCAAAGTTTGAATCTGGTTGGCTCAAAAGGTGGTGGCACCCTCAACACAAATAAGGAAGTTAGGAAGAGAAGTAGGTATTGAGGGAAAGTAAACAAGTTCCATTTTGAATGTGTTCATTTTGATGCCTTTCCAGTTTGGGTGCTTGGAAGAGAGACTTTCCCAGCATATATAGATCTGAGCATCACCTGCCTAAAGATAATAATTGAACCCATGGGAATTGATGAGGTCACTCAGAGAGGATGTAGAGGGAGAAGAAAATCAAATGAAAGTGCTGGGATATTATTGTGCTATGATTAACAATGAACGTGAGGAATTTAGAGAAAATGGGAAGACATGAATTGATGCAGAGTGAAAAAAGCGGGTCTAGGAAAGCAATATGGAAAAGGAACTCAACAATATAAATGAAAATAACCATACAAGACAATAGAATTCAGGTCAAATGTAATGACCATTATTGGTTTCAGAGGACTGATAATGGGACATTCTTCTCACCTCTTGGTTGAGGGTTGGTTAGACTGCCCATTTAAAATATTCTATAGTTTGTAAGTTGTGGTCACTTGCATTGAACAGTCTTATTTGCCTTGAATAGATATACATACATACATATGTAATATACATATATACATAATATATACATATAATACACATATGTAAAAAGGATATTTTGAAGCAGGGTATCAATAAAATATAAACTGTATCAAATAAACAAAAATGAAAGCATGCAGCGGTATTACAAAAGTAATAATAAATATGTTATTGGACCTAATTCCTCTATTTCTCTAATTGGCATTATTGTTCTCCTGGCTCATGACTTTGAAATCATCTTTGAATCTTCTCTATTTTTAGACTCTAAGTCCTGCCATCCTTAGCTCAATGATATCACTCATATCCATCCTCCTTTCCACCACATTCCAGGTGCATCTCATTACCTTCTATCTTATACCACTCTATCAGAAAGGCAGTTTGATGCAGGAGAATGTATTCTAGATGAACAGTCAAGGCTTTGCTCCTGTTGGGTGGTGCAGTGGGCTGAACAATGGACTTGGAGTCAGGAAGACCTGAGTTCAATTCCTTCCTCATTCATTTATTAACTGTGTGATCCTGGGCAAATCACTTACCCTCCATGAGACTCAGTTTCCTCACGTGCAAAATGCAGATAATAACAGCACCTACCTCACAGGGTTGTTGTGAGGACCAAGGGAGATAATACATGTAAAGTGCTTTGCAAGCCTTAAAGCACTAGATAAATATTAGCTATCATCATCTTCTTCTTCATCATCATTATTGTTGTCTGATAATAGCTACGGAATCATGAGAAAGTTGCTTTAAGTCTGTTTTCTCATCTGTAAAATGGAGATGATGTTTGTAGTACCCATTTCCCAGGTCAAATAAGATTGTATCTAAAGTGCTATGCCAATGTCAGCTATTATTAATAGCCCCCTAACTCTGGGAATGACCCTTTTCTAGCCTTTCCATTGCTGCCTGATTCATTTTGCTAAAGATAGAGCTCTGATCATACCATTCCACTGTCCAAAAACATTTAACTGTTTCTCCACTGCCTACCAAGTTCCAAGCTTTTTAGCCTGTCAGTCAACAAGCATTCATTACTCGTGTGATGTATAAAAGGTTTGTGAGACATAGTTTCTTGGTAATTAATCATTTTATTAATCATTGATGATGGATAACTAATAAAAGGGGTCTGCGGTGCTCCCTAATGCCAAAGACCCCTCATGGAACACACTCAATGCTTATATGCCCTTGGAAAAGTGGATGTTCCTGAGGATAGCAATCAAATGTGATTGATTAACAATTAATGGGAAGAATGAATATTATAATGAGAGGTGGGCCCATTCTAAAGAGGGTCTGGGGATGTGCCTTGATTACTCTTGACCCCAGACCACCCACAGCCTCAATCTAGACAAAGGATCTACCCCTATCCAAGCCTGAGTAGAACACAATGGACCAGGAAATCACTATTTGGGTGGGGTCTCCCACCCAAGATGGAAAAGCATGTACCCTGGGGAATTGGGCAGTCTTATCCATCAACAATGTCCTTCAGAGAATAAACAACCTACAGGTTTCTGAAAAAATCCTGTTCTAATTCAATAATTGATTGTTAACATGAGAGAAATAACCATTTCTCTCATTTCTGCTATATTCTCTCATTTCACTATGCTAAACCTTATTTCAATTCAAGGCATTATGCAATATGGAACCCTCCTTTTCTAGGCTATTCCATAGATTCTGCCCTTATAAAGTTAATAATCCAGTAGGGGAATAAAGCCCTCATAAAGATAACTATGACACCAAATAATTCAAGGTAAGTTCATAGGGTCTGGATTTGTTATTTCATTGAGATAAAGAATTCCTGGATGCAGAAACTCTCTCATCCAATGAAGGTCGGCACCATCTCTAAAACTCATAGTCTTAGGCAGGTGCCTAGAGCACTGAGAGTCTGTTATTTGCCCAGTGCTTAGTACAGTGACTAGCACATCGTAGGCACTTAATAAATGTTTACTGAATTGAAATGAATTCTGAGCCTAGAAAGCAATGTGAACAATGATGCAGAGGTAACATGCAGAGCTTCTTTGGGAAATGGATTGGCTAAATCACAGACCATGTGGAAAGATACAGTATGAAATAAGATTGGAAGGATATAGGAGTATCTGACTACACAGGGCTTTGAGAATCAGGCAAAGGAGGGGAACTTTAATCAGTAAGTAAAAGTGAGTTACAAAAGATCTTTGAAATGAGAATGATATGATGGAAGTCATACATTAGAAATATTCTTCTGGCAGCAATATGAAGAATAGATTAGGGAAAGGCATTACTGGAAGGCAGAGAAAGAAGACCTGTTTAGAGGCTAATGTCATGTGGTATAGATTCTGGAGACAGAACTGACAGTTCACAGGTAGAAGGGGAGTGGTGTATATGGGATGCTCAGAGAGGACTAGCACCTTTTCAGGGCTGTTCACCCACCTGTGGTGTCCACCTGTCACCCAATTCTCACCAGTAGCTCCAAGAAGCTGTAGCACACACAGCTGCCACACACTGGGAAACCACCTCAGTAGATGGATCAAACCAGACTGAGGGCAACTGACAGGTCTATGTCTACCCCAAGTACGTGAAGACTTACCTCGATGGGAATGGGAGGATGAGAACAATTTGTTCCAATGGCTAGGAAAGTGGCTGAAGCAGGAGCTGTGGGGTGCTTAGAGCTTGGTCAGACATGGAAGATGCCAAGGTCATCCACTGCATCCCAGGCCATCATCAGTTGTCTTGACTTTTGTCCTGCCACTGGACTCTGATGACTCTGGAAAAGAGAGTAAAGCTGATGACTTTGTGCAGCTCTGCCTCACTTCAATCCAATCCACACACAAGACATCACCCATTATGTTATTGGTCCTCTTCGAAAACAAAGGACCAACAACAACTACAATAGCAGGGGAAGTACAAAGGAAGGGGATGAGGATGAATAGTGCAGAGGAAGAGTTCACAGGACTTGGTAATTGATTGGGTATAAGAAGTAGGGAAGAGGGAAGAGGGAAGAGGGAAGAGGGAAGAGGGAAGCATGAAAGGTAATACCAAGGCTTTAAATATAGGATAATGAATGGGTGGATAGTGGACACCAGAAGGAGAAACAAGTTCAGGGAAGAGGAAATAAGCTCTGCTTTGGACACGCTGAGTTTGAGATGGGAAGAAGTCTGAAGTCTCTGCTATTGATAGGATACAAAATGGAAAACCAGTGACCAGCAATGGCTTCATTTGCCTTCGGATCCTGAGTTCATACCACCTGAGGTCTCAAGAAAAAGTTGAGCTCCAGGTCCAGAAATTACCTAAACACTTGTCTGACTAGAAGTAAGCAAAACATTGGTTGGTAGCTGTGTTGTTTCTTACACTCTTTTGCCTACTCAAAGGAGTGACCTTGGGTGACTGAACAGACCGAAATTGAACCTTCTCTAAAAACCTTGGGTTTTGAGCAACATCTATCTATCCATCCATCATCTATCTATCTATCTATCTATCTATCTATCTATCTATCTATCTATCATCTAGGGGGTCCCGGGATCTAGGAGAGACCATGGACATGAAGCCATGTGGCAGATGATTTATTATTCACTATTTTATTGCTATTATTGATTCTACAACAAGAGTAAAACATGGGATAGAGTATCGAAACATGCCTTTCCATTCCTAGGATGGGGGTGGGGGTGGAGGTTAACTTCATCCTTCCAAGGTGGTTTGGTTAGGGCTCAGTGACATGTAATAAGTTCAGGGAAGATTTGGATTTTTCCAGTAGGATGAGGGGCTCAGAGCTAATCACACCCACTAAGATGACACTGAGAGGCAGAGGCTGAATGAAGGAAAAAAAAACATTTCTTAAGTGCTGACTTCATGCCATGCATTATTCAAAGGGCTGGAGACATAAATGGGAAAGTAATGACAATCTCTGCCCTTGAGGATCTGGTATTCTAATTAAAGAAGACAATACACATCATGGTATGGTGGTCAGAGATGGCCATTTGGTTGAGAGAGTTAAAGGAATAATGAGAGGGGCATAGAGATGTCAATGGATGGGACAATGGTGGCTTCAATTTTATCATAGTTCCAGAACTGGAGGAGTTGTGATGAGGATTGGAAAGGGTATACACAAGGTATCAAGAGGGCTGGTGAAGATGGGGAGAAGATGACTGGGAAACATAACTGGAGCCTGGGAGAAATCCTGAATTAAAGGGCCAAGAGAGGCAGTCACTAATTAGGATAGCAAGGCCCCAAGGCAGAAGTTCCAGAAATGAACGAGTTAAAACCTCCTAGGCATGATGTTACATGTGGGTGGCAAGGCAGCTGGTGAGGCCAGACAGAAAATGGCATAAGATGATACGGCACTTCCCAACACTTTTGCTCAGTAGAGTAGAGATGCCATGGTGATGGCGGGACTAGCCCAGTGGCTGGTCCTTGCTGAAGAGAGTGAGATGAGGGGCTAGCTGTACTACCTGGCAGTTAAAGCCATTTGCAAATATATTATGTCCCCAAGTAGACTGCAACCTCATTGAAGGCAGGGACTGTGCCTCATTTATCTTCATATCTTTTCTTTTTTTTTCTTTTTGGTGAGGCAATCGGGGTTAAGTGACTTGCCCAGGGTCACACAGCTAGTAAGTATCATGTGTCTGAGGCCAGATTTGAACTCAGGTCCTTCTGATTCCAAGGCTGGAGCTCTATCCACTGTGCCACCTAGCTGCCCCTATCTTCATATCTTTTCCAGGCCATAGCACAGAGCTTTTTGCTCATAGCAGGTGCTTGGTGGCACAGTGGATAGAGCACTGGGCCTGAAGTTAGGAAGACCTGAGTTCAAATCCAGCCTCACTCACTTACTAGTTTTGTGTCCTTGGGCAAGACACTTAACTACTGTCAGCCTCAGTTTCTTCAACTATAAAATGGATATGATAATAGTCCCTACTCTGAGGATTGAATGAGATAAATTCATAAAGTGCTTGGCACATAGTAAGTGCTTAGTAAATTCTTATTTCCCTTCATCAAGGCTTCCCTTATGAAATGAATATTGACACTACTGTGCTGCTTAAAAGTCCTATTTCCCCTTTCTGAACATTCCATATTCTGTAGAGGAAACAGTGGGGCTGGCCTTCTGATGGGTGGCACCCTGAGCAGTTAGAAGATGGGAACGGGAAACATAGAAGGGAAGAATGAGATACAATGGGCACTTTCTGGAAGAACAGAGAAGGACAGGGGTCAACTGAGGCCCTCACCAGAAACTAACTGTAAAGACAATGAAACAAAAGCTACCAAGTTCTCCTCCTTAGGAATCTTTCTCCTTGGAACCAAATAGTGACAGAGAACAAGAAGGACTGTGCGAAGACACATGACGCATGAAATAATCCGGAGGAAACACACTGAAGGAACAGTCAAGGCTCTAGTTTGAGGCAGTAATTGAATGAGGCCTAAAGGTTGAGGTTGTTAACGGGATAAAATAAAACAGTCAAAATCCTAGTGGAGAGGGGAAAGGGCAAAAGATACGGTCCCGGCAAAATGGACCACGGGCTCCTGTTTCAGGCACCTGGTCCCCATTAGTCTCCCATCACTATAGACCCTTCTCCCTCTCCCAGCCTTGTCTTGAGCTGGTATGTAAATTAAACTAGCAGCTTTAATCTTTATATCACTCCAAAAGAAGGGGAGGAGAGAGTAAAAGTCGAAGATGGAGCCAGAGTCTGTGAGATCCAAATTTGCAATTGCAAGAGTGACCCAAAGAGGGGAGGGGGACAGAGAACAAACCACCACCAAACCAGATTTGATTTCCTTCTTTGAACCTCTATTACACTCCCCCCCTTCACCCCTCCAAATCTTCCCTCTCCCCCCACCCTCTTTTAAAATGCACACACAGAGATCGTGTTAAGAAATCCCCTTGCAATTGGCCATTTTCCAAGGCTAGGGTACAGCTGGGCCGAAGGGCCACATGTTGAAGTTATTAATATGCCTATGTCCTTCTCCCCCACTGAGTTCACTGATCAAAGGCCTTGCCAGAACAGGAATGGATAGCCTCGCATAATGGGAACTGAAATTCTACTTAAGAAACCGGCTTTGCCAAAACACACTACCTTTTTAAGTGAAACATTCCATGCACATATTAACCTGATTACAGAAAGGAAGGGGGATCTTTTTTCCCTCTGTACCCTGCTAATAATTTTCTGTCAAGTCTGATTTGGCTTCAGCCTCACTCCAAGCCCTTCTGATGTGCCCTGTTCACTAGTAAACTGAAAACAGAAGGTGCTGCAAAAACTAAGAGACATGATACTCTGGCCGCGGATTACGGGCGCTTCAGAATTCGGTTCCCTGCCAACATAGAAGACCAGTGACTTTTCCAATCCCTGTCAATCAGTGAACTGCATCCGATTCATATAGCCAGTTAGGGAAACACAGGGGGAAAGCTGTGGAAATAATTAGGGCTCTCTCTAGTTAACGGGAGCATTAACTCATTACATGGAGTCACTGCTCACAGTAGAACAGACCATAATGCCTATTAAAGAAGAGAGTGCCAACAGGACCTTTGGAGGCTCCTTCCAGTTGCACTCATGGGATTTCCATTGGGGAATGGGGGAGCCAGTGTCAATGGAGGGCCAGGCTAAAGGTCTGGTTGGGTGGGAAAAAGGGGAAACAGATCCAGTTCCAGGAGAGTAAGACTTTCTGGGACTTCTTGTCAAGCCCAAAAAGACTCTTTCCAAGTCATGGCACAGGATTCAACGGTAGCCTCATTCATGCAGAGCTAAGAAAGTTTAATAACCCTGGCTGGGGACCTAGGTCCTTGGAGTTAAATACTTGACTGGGGCTGGAAGACTTGTTCAGAAAGGGCTTTTTGTGCAGCATAGAGAAAATGGGCAGCCTTCTTTCAGGGATAGTTTGATTGAAATCCTTTAGGATGGCCTAAATGTCTTCTCAAGGGTCCTTTCAACCACAGAATGCTATGTGTCTGAAACTTCAGAGAATGTCAGTCAGGCTCAGGAAGAAATCTGAACTCTCCTGGTGCTCCGGAAACGGCACGGCTCTAGATCCTGAGTTTTTAACCCAGGGGTCTGTGAACCTATTATTCTAATATTTGGACAACTGTATTTTCAATAAAGTTAGTTTCCTTTGTAACCTTGTGTATTTTATTTTATGAATTTAAAAACATTCTAAAAAGGGGTCCACAGGCTTTACCTCACTGGGTCTGTAACACAGGAAAGGTTCAGAATTCCTGCTTTGGAGTCAGGGGGCCTGGGTTCGTACCCCAGCTCTGATACTTACCAGCAGTGGGACTTTGGGTGAGTCAGACTCTCTGGGCCCAAGTTTCTTTATGTATAAAATAAGTGGGTTGCACTAACTAGCTTCTGAGGTCTCCTCCCAGTTCTAGATCTGTTTACAAGATTTATACACATGGAAAAAAGACTCTCCAGGAAACAAGAGCTTCTGCAACAAGGTCTTAACCCGGACTCCACGTTCCAGGCAAAGCTGACATTCCCTAATCTCACCGTGCATTCTCTCATCTCTGCACATTCATACAGGCACACTCCAGGGATCTCTCATCAGCTAGCATGGGTTCAATTATCATCTTTCTACATAGACTCCCAGCTCTGTCCATTGGGTTCTAGTGTCTCTAGTCCCACGTCATTGGGAATTCTGGGATTTGTAGTCTCAGAGAACATGCCTGCTCTTGTCACATTTCTAAAAAGTCTCCATCATCTCCTCCACCTCAATCTGGAAGGTACTGATGAGATGGTCTGTCATAGATTATGAAATGTCATAAAAGGCCGCAATGCCCTCCAATAAATGAAAATAAGACAACTAGGAGCGAGAAAAGGCAGCAGGGGCCTCCGCCAGCCACTGACTGCTTGCTTTTGATAACTCTAAAAACTATTTACCTCCTAATAAGGACTGAGGGAAATCCCCTTCAGGGCTGCCTTCTGCAAGACATCAGGAAGGCATCCTGTCAAAACACAATGACATCTTAAGGGTGTCTCTGCCTGAAGGAAGGGGAGAGCCCCTACTCTAGGCATAGACACTATTTACAAAACTCATCGAATCTGACTATTAAACACACCAAGAAGAATGGTGCAACATCTGTAAACTGTTTATTAGAGAATTTCTCTCATTATGTGTAGTCAGACTCAGTTCAGAGTGAATTAATTGCATATCCAATTGGGACTTAGCACTTCTTTTGCTGTCTGCTAGAGCTACTAAGCAGCTTCTTTTTTCGACTGTCTGCCTCAGAGTCAAAGATGACCCATGGCCTTGCTAAGAAAGTCTCGCTAGCTCTTCCGAGTAGCTCATAATAGGGGCTGTGACTAGCTTTGTGCTCTCTGCCTCCATGCTTTCCTCTTGGGCAATCAGGGGACCCAGACTAGATTTACACAGTTCATCACTTTTCAAGGAGCAGAGCAGAGGAGAGAGGAAGGGGTGGCGACTCACAAAAGGGCAAATGGATTCCGATGCTGCAGTGTTCACTGGTAGGAAATGACTTGTTGACCAAGTTCACAACCTGGAATTAATCACCTCTCCCTCACCTATAGGGTCACTTCAAGTAACAACAATTTAAGGAGGAAGAGTTGGAGAGTTAGACTGCTGATTCAGTGGCAACATTTTAACCCTGAAATTGGCCAGCAAATGTGGGTCCTCCGGTACTAAGTATCAATCAACTCTCTTGGATTTCAGTTGTAATTGCTTCAGTTAGATGTCAGAACCAAGGAAATGATTGGGAAAAACTGTTGAGTCTTTGAAGGGAAATCAGTTTCATGTTTAATAATAGTGCCACCCCATACTTCATTTGTGGACCTTTATATGAAAAAATATGACATTCAAATGATAACATTTCTTTTTTATGTTGCAAAGTGAGATAACTAAAAGATCACGTTTTCTTCCATAACATTGTTACTTTCTCAGAATGATCATTTATGGCAAATATTTTGCCATACTACCGCAAATGCTCGGAGTGATCTTTGATGACTGCCTCTCACTCACCATATGCAATGCTCTGCTAAGGCCATTCCCTCCTACCCATTTATCTTGCTACTACCCTCATGTTCCTCCTTATTCCCTTTCATTTATTCAAGTGTAATAATTTTCCTGCCTCCAAGTCTTTTGCATCTCCAGTCAATCCTTCATACAGACGCAACAATGGGCCTCCTTAATGTTGGGTTAATCATATCCCTTCTTGACTCGAAAAATGGTCAGTGAATTCCCACTGCCTATAACATTGCACGTCTCTCCAGTGTAGCTTTATCACCTATTTCCAGCCTGATTTCATACGACTCTCCCTCATACACTCTCCACTTTAGGTAAAACTGGCCATTGGATGATCCCTCATCTTATTTTGTGGTCGCAAGTCTCTGTGCATTGGACAGGTAGATTCTTTGATCTTTCATTTGGTGATCTCATCAGTTCCCACGGTTCAGTTATCATCTTTATGCAGATTACTCCCAGTTCCATACATCCAGTCCTAGTCTCTCTCCTGAGCTCTAGTCCTATATCACAAATGGCACACTGTACAATTCCTGTGGGCAAACCTCAACATGTTCAGAATGGAACTCATTCTCTCCACCCACAACCCCCACCAAACCTACTACTTTTCTGAACTTTCCAACTACTCTTGAGGACATCACATCCTCCTCTAAGTTTGCAACCTTGGTGGCATCCTCGGCCCCTCACTCTTGTTTCCCACACCCAATCAAGTCATCAAGTCAACAAGCATTTATTAAGAGCTTACTACGTGGCAGGCACTGGGCTAAGCATGGGGCATACAAATACAAGCAGAAAGAGATCGTTCCTGCTCTCGAGGAGCTTACATTAGATGAAAGAAGACAATACATAAAGGGAAGCTGAAAAGGAGGGGGGATGGAAGAAGGTGCCTGAGCTAAGAGTACTAGAGAAAATCCAGAGAGTCAGTCAGTAGTAGAGCCTGGAGAGATAGATTGGTTGGTTGTTCCTTCACTCTCAAAGAGGACCAAAATGGCATCACTATGTTAGAGTCAAGTTACAGCACATTAGACTGTCGCTGAGCAGACCCATACAAGCTTGAAAGGTTCCACCACAGATCAGGCTATTTATAAATAGTCTATGGGAACACTTGGGGTGAATTCTCTAAATTCGTGCATCTTGAGTTTCTTTTGCGCTACCTCAATTATGCTTTGCTCATAGAGCACAGCACCTTCTCTGATGAGGGCACACCATGCTGGACGGTCCTGTGCCAGTGTCTGTCATGTCACACAATCAATTCCAAAGTTCTTAAGAGGTACCTTGAGAGTGTTCTTGTATATAAGTGCAAGGTAATCTCTTTACAACTTGACTTCTTCCCTTTCCAGTCTTTTTTCATATTATTCCTTTTGGTGTAAGCTGTAGTCCAACTATACTGACCTACTTGGTTTTGCTAACAAGGATGCCTCATCTCCTGCCTCTCTTCTTCTTCTTCTTTTGAAGGCCATTGGGATTAAATGAATTGCCCAGGGTCACACAGTTAGTAAGTGTCTGAGGCCGCATTTGAACTCAGGTCCTCCTGACTCCAGGGCTGGTTCTCTACCCACTGTGCCACCTAGTTGCCCCATGTCCCTGTGTTTTTAAAAGAACTGTCTCCCATGCCTCAAATGTTCTCTATCCTCATCTCCACCTCTTAGAATTCCTGGCTTTCTTCTGAAGCACCAGCTTCTGCAGGAGCTCTTCTCCTCCAAGGTTACCTTGTATTTTATCTCTGTAGAGATGCCCATATTTAGAGGTGCATGTATTCTCCCCAGATCCTCCTCCTCCTCCTCAGCTCATACAGGACAGGGACTGTTCTCCTTTTTTGTGTTTTTGTTTTTTGTAGCCCCAGTGCTTAACACCAGGCTTGGCACATAGTAAGCATTTAATAAACACCTGTTGATTGATAATAAAATTCTCTTCCTTCAAGATCTTACTCAAATGGCATGTGCTCCATGAAACGTGACTCCTCCAGTTCCAAGTTATCCCTTCCCCAGAGATTTGTCCAGATTTCTTCTTTGCTTTTACTCTATTTTACTTGGCACTTATCCTGGTGAGTAGGTATTATTTCATTCCTTGTACTAGCATCACCAGGGCCCAACACATAGTAGGCACTTAATAAAAGCTTATTGATTGATTATAGGTATGCCTATTGTATCCTACTCATTGGAAGTTCCTTAATGTGAATGACTTAGCTGTTCTCAGCAATACAATGATCCAAGACAACTCTGAAGGGCTTATGATGAAAAATGCTATCCACCCCCAGAGAAAGAACTGATGGTGTCTGAATACAAATTGAAGCATACTTTTTTAAAAAAAACTTTTAAAAATTTTTCTTGAGGTTTTTGTCTGTTTTCTTTTACAATATGACTAATATGGAAATGTTTTGCATGACTACACATCGTATGACGTATATTGAAGTGCTTGCCTTCTCAATGAGGGGGGAGGGAGGAAGGGAGAGAATTTGGAACTCAAAGTTTTAAAAATGAATATTAAAATTTTTTTACATATTACTGGGGAAAATAACAATAAAATACTTTAAAAAGAAGTTCCTTAAAAGCAGAATTGTAATTTTTCATTCTTGTATCTCAAGTGTCTTGCCCATAGTAGGTACTTGGTAAATGTTTATCAGAACGAATCAAAGCAGAGGTTTCATGAATTTGTTTTTAAAAAAAAATCTTGATTACTATATTTTGCTATACGTGGGTTCCTTTGTAATCCATGTATTTTATTCTATAAATTAAAAATCATGATTCTGAGAAGGGATCCATAGGCTTCCCCAGACTGACAAAAGGGTCCATGACACAAAAAAAGGTTAAGAACTCTTGAATCAAAGGATCATTTCAGTACCAGTTTCAGCAGGGAATAGAAGCCTGAACCGAATAATTTAGCTGAATTATGATCAAGAACAGCATGGGAAGAGGGGGAAGATGGAAAACACCCTATATCCCCTTGGTGTCACCAAAGGAAAGACTTCATAGAGAAATTGTGATTGGGACCAGACTGAGATGAGGCAAAGAAGCAAAGAGAACTGAAGAATTCAGGCTCAGAAAGGTCCGTGTAGGTATCCAAGTTTGTGGGAAGAGATGTCAATAATGAAGTTAAAAGGAAGAGGATTAACATGTACTGTCAGCCAAACTAACTAGATATATTGAGTTAGATTTCCTTACCTTTCCTGTATCTTAAATAGCAACACATTCTGCATTCAGACCTTTCCTATATCTTAAATAGGAACACATTCTGCATTCAAACAATCTTAAACACACTTAGGATTCATCTTTAGATGAAATTTTTTTTCTTCCTCCTGTGATCACTAGGGTGTGGGAAAGTTTCAAAATATGAGGCTGAAAAAAATATAAGAAAGGTGCCTCAATGATTCATATGGGTAGTCCAACCCTCAAAGCAAACCTAGACTTCCACCAGGTTTTACAGACTAGGACCAGTGGTGCCCTGGCTCTTTCAACACCGAGAGGCAGGTAGGAGGCACAGTGGATAGAGTACTGAGCATGGGGTGTCAAAGAGATCTAAGTTAAAATCCTCTCTCAATCACTTACTAACTTTGTGACCCTGGGTGAGTCTCTGTTTCAGTTTTCTCAACTCTAAAATGAGGATAATACTAGCACCTACCTCTCAGGGTTGTTAGGAAGATCAAAATAAGATGACATTTGTAAAGCTCTTAGCATAGTGCCTGACACATAGTAAGCCTTCCTTCCTTCCTTCCTTCCTCCCTTCCGTCCTCCTTCCCTTCTTCCTTCCTTCCCATTTTTTTTTTGCCCTTGTTTGGATCCTCAGTACCCAGCACACTATCTGTCACATATTAAGCATTTATATGTTTCTTATTAATGATGGCAGTACATTGGAGAAAAATCTACTGGTTCTGGAGTCAGAAGATCCAAGTTCTAATTCTGCCTCTGCTGCTTACTACTTATATGTCATGAGGCAGATTATGAAACCATGTTGGGCCTGTTTCCTCATCTATAAAACGATGGAGTTGAACTAGATGGTCTTTGACCTTCCTTCTAGCTATAGCCACAGTCCTGTCTATGGCTTATATGAAGCAGCCACCTCATGTTTCAGGGTATTCATTTCCATGAGAGTTACCTCTGTTTTGGGGCAGTCTCTTTCCCATAGTCCTAGACTCTGGTATTTTATCAGTAAATGTTTTATAAATACACATAGAAAATATATGTGTATATATAATTATGTTATATAATATGTAATTATAAAATATATAACAGTAACATATATTAATTAGATAACATACAACATACATAATTATATAATATATATTATACATACATATACAGACACAAATATATATTAATATACTTCACTTAGGGCAGATATATTAAAAAATACAATTCCTGGTCTCAGCTTAAATCAATGTTGCCTTTATCAGTTCCTCTGAGAGAGCTGGCGGTAAACTGCTATTTACCCCCTCCTTACTTATTATTCCCTCCCTACATCTAACATGTGGAAAGGAAGAATTTGATTATAGCAAAGACTGGCCATTGTTGTGTTTCTTTTCTCTCCCTCATTGTCCATTATGTAATAATAATATGCAATCATATTTAGCAGATCAGGGCTACACCTACCTTTGCATCAAAGAACGGATGCTTTCCTTGGACCACATATAGCTGACCTGGCAAATTCACTGCCTAGAGGGAGCCATAAGAAAAGTCTTTTTTATACATCTTGATAACTTTTTGAACATTGATAACTTTACAGTTAAGGACGGAAGAGGAAACAAGAAAGTATTGAAAAAAGCAGTCAGCTTTCTGCTTGCAAGGACTAGCAAGAAAAGGGGAATGGTCCTCTTCCTTTGCCCCAAACAGAGCAGACTACTTTCCTTCTTACATTAATCATTGGTCAGTGCTAGAGGCAAGAGGCTGTATTACTTGCTACCCTGGCTTCGAGAAGCAAGATATTATTTATAATCAGAACCATATCATAGCCAAAGAGAGTCTGAAAGGGAAATTACAGACTCATCCCTTAATTCAAACCATTTGAGAAATTTCACAGGGTTTGGCAGTACTTTGGAGAAGGTATGAAGCCCAGAGCACAGTTACATGCTGGAAACATTTTCATTATCTCCAAATTAGACTTGAGAAGAGCTACCCAAAGAATGAAAGCAGACAAACCAAGGGACCCCAACATGACCTCATGCCTATGCAGTGCACTCCCCCTAGAAATTACATTTATAGGATGCTGCTACCCTGAGAGCAGAGAAAAAATTTAAAAGATCATACATTCAACTTGAATGATTTTTACTGCCAAAGATATCCCCATCATTGTAGTCTAACTTCTAGACCAGAGGCGGGGAACCTGTGGCCTCGAAGCCACAGTTTCCCTACCCCTGTTCTAAACTGTTCCCCTATTTGGTTATAAAAATGGCCTTGATCATGTGGACTTGTCAGGACAAAATTATTTTGAGCAAAAGTCACTTCTGCACTGTAGGGACAAATGTCTTTATTAGATAGCAGGTTGGCTACAGTATAGAACTGCTGACTACCCTGGCTTCTCTCTCTATGCTGATTTAATCATTGCATATGGAAGGATTATTTCTTCTCCAAATATTTATTTATTGTTCTTTTTCTGTTTCCCATAGCAGCTGTTTTTACTCTTCCTCTCTTATGAACAGCTTCTCTGAGGGAAAACGCTCTGATTGCTTTCTTTCCTGGTTCTCTAGCTTTTCTTCACACATCTGGGGCACCTGTGCCTTCACTATTCTCGGGAGGTTTTTAAAGATGTTCCTGCTCCTGGTGGGGCATCTGTATTGGCTTAATTTAGACAGAAGCAGAGGGAGGAGTTAACAGTTGGTAACATTTTCTCCATCATGGCGGACTCTACTAAAAAGCACCCTTCACATGGAATTAATGAACCATAGGCGATGGGTATTCTTGCCTATGGGCAGCTAGGTGGCACCATAGAGAAGAGAACACTAGGCTTGGAGTCAGGAAGACTCATTTTCATGAATTCAAATCTGGCTTCAGACACTTCCTGGCCCTGTGACCCTGGGCAAGTCACTTTACCCTGTTTGCCTCAGTTTCCTCATCTGTAAAATGAGCTAGAGAAAGAAATGGCAAACCACTCCAGTAACTTTGACAAGAAAACCCCAAATGGGGCCATGAAGAGTAGGAAACAATTGAACAGCAGCTCCTTGCCTACCTGTCCAAAGGAAAAAATATATATATCTTTTGCTCACTCCACTTATATCAGCCCTACCCCTATGTTTGCAACTGAATGAAAATTCTTTCCCCAAATTCTTTGGGCCAGTGCAGCACTGTGCTGGTATGAATCAACAGACTCCTCTGAAATGCTGTATAGAAAGGAAAGTTGTTGTTGAGTTGTTCCAGTCATGTCTGACTCTTTGTGACCCCATTTGGGGTTTTCTTGGCAAAGATACTGGAGAGGTTTACCATTTGCTTCTTCAGCTCATTTTACAAATGAGGAAACTGAGGCAAACAGGGTGAAGTGACTTGCCCAGGGTCACACAGCTAGTAAGTGTCTGAGGCCAGATTTGAACTCAGGAAAATGAGTCTTCCTGACTTCAGGCCCAGCGCTCTGTGCACTATGGTGCCACCTAGCTGCCCTGAATGCTATGAAAGAGACCCAAATTCCTTAACCACAGCCCCCAGACTCTCTGTGCAGCTAAACTCTTTAAGGGCTAAGTGATGGAAAAGATGACTGAGGCACAGCCAACTCCTCCCCCTACCATGCCCACATTAATTGCAGCATGCCAATTCAACTGATGAAGACAGAGAGTTAAGCCATTTGGGGAGACAGGGTAGGAGAGGAGGGGATACAAAGTACTAGCTGCTGGGATGTTAAAGCCATAACAGAGAAGGGGCTTGTGGGGGAAGAACAAAAAAAAAAAAAAAAAAAAACGAAGAAAGGAGGAAAAGAAAGAGAGAACGAGAGAGTGCTGTAACAGTGTAAGCTTCTTTTAAGAGACTGAGGAACTACTGATCCCTATTTCAATCACCACTCCTGGTCACTTTTCAGGGCTCATTTTCCAAACCCAGGAATCCTAGGCCAGAATAAGACAGTTAATCCCAAAGTTGCCATTCCCATGTTAATAAGAATGCCAAAAGGTGGATTAAATAGCTCCTTCCTCTGTACATCCCACATGGGATAAGGAATGAGTAAGTCATAAAGGATCAAAGGGAAATTTATTCTTGAGCCTATAATCACAATTTTTGAGAAGGCTGTATATCCACAGAACCCAAGTTTGGTCATAGAAGCATGGGCTTTTATGATGTCTAAGCTAGTTAACTGTAATGGGGGCAGGCTGCCTAGCTTAATGAAAGTTCTCCAGATTTGTTTTTCAGTGAAAAAAGCTGAAGGTCAGACTCCCAGGTGGCCTGATGCAGATGCGGGGGTTGGAAAAAAAGAAAAAAAGGAGGTGTTGGGTGAGAGATTGAAGTTAAAAGCAGGGAGCCAACATGGAAAACTTAAGTTTTCACTGAAGGGAGGAATCATCACCAGCAACAATAGCCATGGCCATCAACCATTATCCTAGGAAGCCACTCCTGCAGAAATGCAGCTTGGCGACTGCTCCTTTGGATGCCCCAGATCTAGTTGCTGAAGACCCGGAAAAGAGAGTTCTTATCTTACCACCAAAATCCTTGGCATCATTGAACGGTTCATCAACAGAAATAGATATTGATTTGAGAAGTGGAAATGATATCAGAGAAGGGCCATCTACTTTGCCGCTGCATCCTAAGGGCCATGGGACCTGTCCACCTGACTTGAAGTGAAAGTCTTTCATATATGTTGATGTGAGGTGTGGAACTCAAGTGGACATATGCTGACTTAGAAAACCACAAATTAACATTATCTGTCTTGTATTTTATCTTCATTTCGTCAAACATTTCCCAATTACGGTTTAATCTGGTTCTGGCCACTAGTACATGGGCAGAGAGTTTGACACCTCACTCCATTAGAATGTGAGCCCCTTAAGAAGAGGGATCATCTCACTTTTCCATCTGTATCCCCAGTGCTCTGCCCATAGTAAGTGCTTAATAAATGCTTTATTCCTTCATTGATTCAAGAGGTAAGCCTCAGGCTGGGCTGGAGAAAGTACTCAGTAAGGGCTGACAGCCTGCATTTATTATAGAAGTTAAAAAATTTCACTACAGGGGCAGCTAGGTGGTGCAATGGATAGAGCTCTGGCCCTGGAGTCAGGAGGACCTGAGTTCAAATTTGACCTCAGACACTTACTAGCTGTGTGACCCTGGGCAAGTTACTTAACCCCAATTGCCTCACAAAAACAAAACAAAACAAAACAAAACAAAAAAAACCACATTCACTACAGAGTTATAGGGAGAACAATGAAAAGTTGTCCCAGAGCTAAGGGCCTAGAGAACAGTAATGCCTCGGCCAGGCTAGTCATGGCCTTAGCAGCCTTGGATGGAGGCTGGGGTCTTAGCACATCTGTCCTGCTGTAATTAAATGTTGGGGAGCAGCAGGTGCAAACTTCTCATCTTTCAATTTGACTCTTAAGCTGCTTGTACTCAGTGTAACTCAAAACCTACTCTCTTTTTAAAAGTGAAATTTGGAAGGTCATTAGCGTGTTATGTGGGCTAGCCACTGCAGACGTTTCTTTAAAGCAAAATTAGAAACAGCCACTTGACTAAACAGACATGAGCCTTTTTCAGATGTTACAATTCCATGTTTTGGAGATAAACCTCTGGTAATTCCAAGATTAATATCCACATCAGGACAATATTGAAGCCAGATTGGTAAGAAAGTCTAGATAATCTTTTTTTTTTTTTTTTTTCCAACTGAGAAATGTTTTACCACGGATAGTAAGAAAAGGGGCCTATTTCACACACTCCACCCAAACTTAAAAGTTTAGAGAACCCTAGTTTGGAAGGGACCATCTGGTCCCATCGTCTCCATTTTACAGATGAGGATACAGAAGTCCAGAGGTCAAGTGACTCCCTCCAGGTCACAGGGCCAATATTTAAAGCCATATCCAGCATCCTTGCCGCCTCTCCTCATTCTCTCTATTCAACTATTATTACCAAGTATTTTCCTAATGTAGCATTTGGAGGAAGAAGACTGAAATTTATATTTTCCACAAGAGCTGAGGCAGCAGAACTTCTGTGCAAAAGTGAGTTCTTTTTAAAAAATTCATTTAAAAAGTTGCCGTGTTAACCTGTCGGATCCTGAAATAATTCTGGCCCAAGGCAGCTGTGCCCTTGGACCCAGGCAGATCATCTGTGCTTTGAGGGGTACAGCGTGAGCAGGAGAAGCCAGGGATGTTAACTCTTTGTGTGCTAAGACAACCCAGTGAGGTCTAGAGTCTTTTCGAAGAACACTCAGAGGCATGCGTTAGGCAAGCTTGAGCCGTTATCACTTTCTTGGCACTACAAGGTTACCTGACCCCTACTCAAACTGGGTTTCTAATGGACAAACAGGTAGGGAACCTGACCCCCAACACTGCCTCCTTGTCATAGTGGCAACAACACTGAGCTGGGGGTCGGGACCCTGGCTTCTCATCCTAACCAGCTGTGTAACCTGTTTCCTGAACTAGATGAGGACTTCAGCTGGATTCATCTCTCTGGAACTTAATGCTAGCTTGACCTTGGGTCAATCAATTTATGTCTGTGAACCTCAGTTTCCTCAAATGTAAAATGGGGGGGCAATAATAATAGTAGATGGTTTCTGAAATCAGTGTTCCTGTGAGCTTGAAGATTCACTTCCAGCTCTTAAAGAAAGAAAAAATCCTATGAAATCCCCAAGTTATTAGTAGGGTTGTTTCCTCTCCCCTACTCGTCTTCTGGATCAAGGAAACAAACTGGTACGGCTATGTCTTGCTGAGCCCCTAGGAGCTGGTCAATCCCAAGCCCCAGGGAAGAAAGGGCCCCCTGCTGTCCAAGGGCAGATAATGGTGGCCCTTCCAAGGACAGAGCCTGTTCAGGAGGCCTTCCAATCCCAGCTGCAGTAGATTTGTAAATTATTTATCAGCTGCAGCTATAAATTAGAGATGAGTGCAAGGCCTCTGGGTCTCATCTTGGATGGGCTCCTTATTAATGAATTTCAGGCATTTTCTGCTGTGAGGGGTGATTTTTTTTTTTTTTTTTTTGATAAGAGGAACGGGTATAGTCTTTTGGAATCTGGCATTACCAATTTCAGCCTTTCCCAACCTCTGTTCTGCAGTGGTCCACTAAGCTGGGCTTTGCTTAGCAAAGGGAAATGTAATCAAGCACGCACTTCTTCGACTTCCCTTTCTTTTTCTCTCCTTCCTTCCTTCCCTCTTCCCTCCCTCTCATAATCAGAGGAAAGAAATGTCACTAACCCTAGATCCAGTTTGTTTCATAGAAGTTGAGTGAATTTCTATTTTTTTTTTCTTCCTCCCAGCAATCCTGTTTTCCTTGGCATACAATTACATAGCAAGGGGTCTGGGATTCTTACAGAGTTCCTTAAGTCAAACGAGGGTCATTTCCTTCCAATTCAACAGATGGTGCCATGGCCATGTTCTCCGCTACTTTCTCCACCAGTGCCAGGGGATGGGGAAAGACAACCCATCCTTTATGGTTGGTCCCTAAGTACTTGGGCGCAGGTCTGTGTGCCTATCGATTTCATTTCATGCACACCCCCCCCCCCCACCCCCACAGAGTCAAGGCCGCCCACTCAGCCCCACCCCCACCCCATTCCAGAGCACACACCTGGTGACATCGGAGACAAGAGCTTTTGCTCATTTTTTTTTTTAATGTATCACAATGAGCAGGAAACATACTTGATGAAATATTTTCAAAGGAGTATATTCAATTACCATCTACAATCAACTTAACTATGACAACAAAGTTTTTTTGTGACAAATTTTCTCTTTTTTTAGGTTTTGAAAGTTCCATGTGGTTTCTGTTTCTGTTAGTCTCCATGTATTTTGGTACAGTTCGAGATCAGCATTGTTACAGTAACAAAAAAAGCTAACAAGACTACATTATAGAAAAACACCAAGAACATCATTTTTTGGTTTCATTTGCTCTATTTTTTTTTTTTTTTGTACATTGCAAAGGCTGTTCATATACCTCTTCACCTCAGGGTAACGTTCATTTACGTTTTCTGTCCTACCCAAACTCGCCCCCCTCCCCCCCCACAAAAGAAAGTAAACAAACAAAAAAAAAACTAGTCAAAGCTTTGTGTTTCACAGTGGGCAGTATCTCAGCGCCAACAAACCAACCAACCAACTCAATTTCTGCTTCTATTTAAAATGTTTTAATTTATTATTTAAAAAAAATATATGTCCATGAACATCAAGTGCACAGGCTTGGGTTACTGCCTCTCTCTTTCCTGCATCTTCCTGACAGGCCTGATAAATTCAGGTTTCTTTAACACATGCCAACTGTTTTACTTTATTTTCAATTGTGTAAAACTTTGGCCACATTCATCTCTTTAAATAGCTTTTAATTTAAAAACAAACGAAAAACCTGCTAAGTGTTTTAAATCTTCTCCTTGTATTGTGAGGATTTAGGGGTGGTGTGCATGGGGAGGGGACTTGGGAGATGGAAGGCTACCTTCTCCCACCTTTTTCAAGGGGTGGAAGAAAGAAGGGGAACTCCGAGGATCCACTTGGTACTATGACAAAAATAGTCCCAGCCAATCCAGGGTCATCACCCTTCTGGCTGGGGTGAAGAAGATGGAAACCATGTTCAGGATTAAAAAAAAAATTGGAGGGGTGGGCTGATTTCGAAAAAAAGGGGTTACAGAATAACACTCATCCTTCTACCAGGCAGCAGACAGAACTAATTCCCAGATGGAAAGTACTCTAAACTGAAATCAAGATATCTGTTTATTCACAAATAAATTTGGAAGTTAATTTGTCTACTTATAAAAACCAAAAACAATCACACTGGTCACTCGGCCACCTTGGGTAGAAGCATTTTAATTTGCACTCTTTAACTATCACTGTTCTGCTATTCCTGGGTTGGCTTCCAAGTAGAGAATTCTTGTGACTAAAGAAAAATTATTTACTCTGTGCATCCTACTCAGGGTTGAACTAAGTTGGGTTAGTCACAGTAATATCTGGGAAACAATCATTAGGTGGAAATTAAGGCTTCCCCAGCCCCACTGCTGTTTGCCAATGCTTGCACAGGCCAGGGAAAACCAGGAAGAGTGCCTGGTCCTTGCCTGCATACTGGGCCCGAACACCATCCTTCTGCATCTGACCTGCCAGAGAGGAAGGATGTAATCTCTGGTTTTTTTTTGGGGGGGGGTGGTGAGAACACCCAAACACCCCATCTTCCAAATCCTGAGGGATGGAAAAAATTCAAGGAAAGGAATTAAAAGTTGGGGGAGGGGGGTAGAAATTGCACTATTACCAAGCAATATCATTTTAAAAAAAGTTTCAGAAGAGACCTAGCAGAATTTGACAGATAAAGCTAGTGTTAAATTGTTAACTGGTATCACACAGAGAACCAAAACAAACAAAAAATTCTATATGATACAGACACAGAGTAACATACAACAGTTAAATGGCAAAAAATATATATATATATATTTCATAGAATTACAAACAAGATAAAATAATGGAAAACAAAAAAAACTGTACAACTTTAGAATTTAAAAAATGTTCATCTCAAACACAGGGAGAAATACAAGAATTTCTGTTAAAAGAAAACAGCTTGTTAAAACAGCAAATGGTTTGTGTACTTGTTTTTGACACCTTATGCTACAACTGGATACTGGTATGAATATTTAGATGGTACTCTTTAGTATTTCCTACTTAAAAAAAACAATTAAAAAAAGGAATTTGCACTGTGCATCAGCCTAGTTAGAAATATGTACAACAGTTCAGGATCTGCTCTTTCATTAAACTAAAAACAAAAACCTCATAGAAATAAAAACAGTCCCGGCTTAAAAAAAAAAAAATGAAATCCATTTTCCTATCGTGGAATGCTCCAGTCTTTTGCAAAGCCGATGAATGAGTGGCTTCAGCACTGGGGAAAGCAGCCGGAAAGGGGACCAACCAATGGAACCTGGTTCACAGTCTTCAAAGTTCCCTTTTGAAACATAAGGAGTAGAAAGAAAAGGGAGGTAGGGATGGGGATGGGGGGGGTGGGGAGGAAGGGAGGATCTCACACTTTCCAGGCAAAGGGGTGGGGTGGGGGAGATTGTTTCTGTTGACTTTTGGCTACGAAAGTGAAACAGCAAAGCATTTGTCTCCGAAATCTACATTTTTAGCAGCACAAAGTTTTCCTTTCAAAGTCCAGACTTTTAAAGATGAGAAAGGGCGCGTTGCATTGTGTTGTGTTGTGTTACAGGAATACAGAGATTAACAAACACAAGTGCCTTATGTCCGGTTCCTTCTTTTGTTTGTCTGTTGGGTTTTGTTTTTCTGTACACTGCTATCTGATTCTTGGTTGGCTGCCCCTTCTGGATCATTCACCCCTCAGACTGCCTAACACAAGGACAAAACTCTGAAGTAAAAACGTGTCTTTTGGTATGTGGAATCGTCATTAACAGCTGCCTCTCTGCTTGCAGAAGAAGCACAGATAACAACCTGGGAAATCTTTTTCTCTCTTTTTTTTTTTCCTTTATTTAAACTTAGTCTTGTTTTGTTTAATTCAGAAACAAATTCTCAAGTAACAAGAACCCTTTCCCCCTCTTCCTGCACCAGCAGTGAAAGGGTGTGTCTTTGGATTTTATTTAAAGCATGAAATTTCTTTTTTTTTTCTGAGAGGAAAAAAAAAAATCCAAAACAAACCAAAACCAAAATAAACCCCTAACCAAAAATTTGTTTGGGAAAAAAAAAGTGCACAGCCCAATTACACAAACAGAAATAAATGCTTTTGTTTTAGGAAAAGAATCTTTGAAGCATCTACCAAACAAGGAAAGGAAGACGGGAAGGAAGAAGAAAAAAAAAACAGAGGAGAGAAAAATATAAGATAAGTGCATGAAGGTAACAGACATAGGTAACTAGGATGTATACGCCTTAAAAAGTTTCAACTCCCCAACCAAAAATATTCTGTGAGGATCCTAGTGACCCCAAAAACCCTTTGAACTTCTTTCTTTAGTTTTTATAAAATAATTATGCAGCCACCCTCTAAGAAATGAAGGCAGCCACCTTAAGTGGAAGATTACAGGATGGGGGATGGGGGAAGAAAGGGACAAAGGGGAGAAAAGCTTCGGCGAATCAACGGATTGCAATCTATCTGCTAGGAATGAACAAGACAACATCAAATGAGGAGCTGTCAGCTGGACCATACAAAAGCTAAATGTACACAAAAGGTTTTTTTTTTTCTTTTAAATCTACCATACTGCTTCAGTTCATTTCCAATGCAACAATCTACTCAACACCAAAAATGGTCATATCTATCATAAATACAGAAAGTCAGTTTTTTTAAAACTTATTTTTTTTAGCTACAAGTCCTCAACACTCTTTGTGTGTTTATTATTATTTTTTTCTGAAAAGTGGGAGTGCTTAACTTTTCCCCTTGAAATTGGCTTCAGCAGAAAAGCTATCCTTAAAATCCCCAGAAAGCTAAAGCAGTTCACATTGTTTTTTTTTTTCCTCGAATACTTTCTGCCCATTTTTAAATTAACAAACAAAAAAATCTTTTCTGGAACAAAAAAAAGAAAATATATATATTTATATATATATATATAAAACAATGATTCTGAAAACAGAACAAAGTGTGAGCGATTGACCTGAGAATAAAAAGACATTACATTTCTTTTTTCTTTTAGCAAGCCATTGGTATCTGAATGCTAAGATAGCAAGAAATTTAAAACTGTAACAAGGTGGACTGCTTTCCCATACAGTGCATGCCGGACTCTGCTGTGCTATCAATTGGGGCGTTATTGAAAAGGGGCAATATACAAGGGGGTGTAAGCTCCAAAGACAATGAGGAGGCCCTACGGACTTCTGTCTCCCAGACCAATAGTACCTTCAAAAGGACAAATGTAACAGAGTTGGTATTTTATAGTAAAAGAAAAAAAAAGGTAAGAATGTAAAATCACCGGCATAGATAGTTATATGGGAAAACAACCCACTCTTTTTCTTTTTTTTTTTCTTTTTTTTTCTTTTTTTTTTTTTGGTTAGAAGCTTTGGAATTGCAGTTAGTCTATTTTTGAAATTGGTTTGTTATTAATTTTTTTTACTTAAATTCATTTGTGTGTGTGTGTTTGTGTGTGTGTGTGTTTGTTTGTTTTAAATCGTTCATCTTCAAAGCTTACAATCTGAAGGGGTCCATTCCTACACTAGCTAGACCAGGGTCCTGGGGGGGGCAGCTGGGGGCCGGGGGCCCCTCGGCCGGGCTGGCTGGCCCCTCGGACTTTTGGCTAAGATCCGTGTCAGACTCCTCCGAATAGTCGTCTGTTGGCATCGAGGGCTGAACCCCTGAGGTGCTGCATGAACTTGAGGTAACCGTTGAAGATGAGGAGAGAGGAGGAAAAGAAGCAGGCTTCCCAACCGAAGCCCGAGGGACCCCTGGAGGCCAAGACTTTCTGGAGGAGGCGTGGGGGGAAGCGGAGGAGGAGGAGGAAGAGGAGGAGGAGGAGGAGGAAGAGGAGGAGGAGGGGGGCGGGGGGCTGTCGTTGGAGTGAGCGGCAGACTGCGAGGTAGATGCGGTGCCAGGACCGGGGAAGCAGGCAGAGTGAGGTAATAAACTAGGGTGCTCTTTGGCGTTTCTTGCTGCTCTCGTGATTGTTCTGTGTTTGTGCAAGGTCGACTCGAGATGTTGACTCAGCGCCTCGTCCCCACAGAGGGTGCTCTCGCAGGCTAGGCAGTGGTAGGGGCCCCCGCCGCCCCCGCCCCCGCCGGACCCCCCGCCGCCGCCGCCGCCGCCGCCCGTGGGCACGTGGAGCACCATCTCCTGCAGGCTCGCCGCCGACTGGCCCAAGAAGCAGAGGGACTTCAGGTGGCTCGTGGCCGCCTCCTCGTCGCCGAAGCCCGCCTGGCACTTACGGCAGACCAGCTTGTACTGCACCTTTGGAACAATGAAGGGGTCGGAGAGGGAGTCCACACTTTTGCTTTCTGCTTCTGGCTCTTCTGGGGGTTTCGGCAGGTGGGGGGGCACCTCGCAGGGTGCGCTTTTCTGCTCTTCTGGTTTGGGGGATTCTTTGGCAGGGTCTTTGTCGGGGGAAGCAGCCCCCGGGGGGGCTGGTGTTTGGCTTGCTTTGGGCGCTTGCTGCTGCGGCTGCGGCTGCTGCTGCTGCTGCGGCTGCTGCACTTTCTGCGGTTGGTGCTGCTGCTGTTGGGGCGGCTGCAGCTGTCGCTGCTGCTGCTGCAGCGCTTCCTGCAGACTCTGCTGGTATTGCTGATACTGCTGCAGCAAGGAGCCGGGGGACAGCCCCATCAAGGCCTGCGACAGCGCGGGGCTGTAGGGGAACAGGCCCTCCATGCCGTACATGGGCTGCAGGTAGCCGCTCTGCAGGGCGCCCGGGATCTGGGGGGCATAGTAAGGAGAGAAGCCGGGGACGAAGTAAGGAAGGAACTGGCTGGTGAGCAGGGCGGTGGGGTCCGAAGTCAAGGCTGCCTGCAGGGCCTGCAGCTGGGTCGGGTCCACCGCGTACTCCATCGTGGGTAACGGGGCAGAGAGGGTGGCCGCGGGGGCCTCTCCTTTGTCCTTCTTGGGGCCCGCCGGGGTCTCCCCTTTCCCTTTATGTGCCTTTTCTTTCTCTTTCATTTTCTCTACTTCCTTGTCCTTTCGCTGCTGCGGCTGCTGCGGTGTTGGCGGCGGCGGCTGCTGCTGCTGCGGCTGCTGGGGCTGCGGTGTTGGCGGCGGAGGCGGCGGCTGCTGCTGCTGCTGGGGCTGGGGGGGTTGTTGCGGGGTCACAGCCGTAGTGGCTTGTGCTGGGGTCGGGGAGCTCAGCGAGGCTGACGACTGTTTATTTGGTAATCCAGATGTCGGAAGGCCAGGTGAAGGGACCGTGGTGCCAGGCAGACCCATCAGGTTCGGTTTGGGAGACGTTAAAGCTAAAAGAAATGGAGACAAAACGAGGCCATCAGCCGGGTTGGAAATGACGAGATGAGGGAGACGGGGCAGGGTTCCAACATCATAATGTTGCCCGTGTCAGCCAGCACAAGCTAAGGCCTCAGGGTTCTAGCCCCACCCCATCCCCACTATGCATGAATTCTAATCAAAGTATTAGAAAAGAACTTGGCATAAATAGTTTTGGGTCTCAACCTTTAGACCCGAGAACCTCTGGCTGATATCAACCAAGGTAAGCATAAGCTTTCTTTTCTTCCCCAGTCTTCCGAAACATGGGAGAACTCGGCACAAGGTTGCCCAGCCCGGTGTGTCCCATCTGAGAAGGCGCCCTGCTCCACGAGTGGAGCAGAACTGAAGCAACTCAAAGTAAACCCAAATGTCTACAGGGACTATTTGTGCCCCACCGTTCAAGCCCATATTGGTCTGATCAGCTGCGGTCGGAGACATTGTAACTTGACCTTAACACAGTTGTGTCATTTTGATCCTCTTTAAAAACGGAGGACGTCCCCAATTATACGGTCAGTAAACTAAAACTCTCCACTAGCCCGGCCAGTGTGTGAGGCCCACGAGGTTCTGGGTGTCCCACTGTAACTGCTCTGGCTAGCCCACAGCCTTGTGGCTTTCCGGTGGCACCACGTGAATCAAAGAAGGTCTGTCGGTTGGGTCAAGGCATTAGGATAACACGAATCAGCCACAGACGAGCTCATAAGCTGGTGAAAATGGAAGAGAAGAGGAGGCCAGGACCTTGTCTGGTCATCGAGGCCACGCAGCTTTTTAGTGCCAGGCTGGTAGGCTCTATGTGGGCTCTTAACCTTGATCCCCCATACTGCTGCTGGAATTGGGAGGGAGGGGAATCACTGGAGGCTGGGAGCAGAACAACACAATTGGGGAAAAAAAGGATCCTGCCCCTCACCCATCTAATCTACTTAAACAGCTCACTGGAGAATTCAGTACATCAGGACTGAGGGCCAGGCCGAATTTCCAGACTTAAGTGCCTACTCCTCCAACCCCAGCTTCTGGTTGGGCGTTTGGCAGAAGAGTTGGGAAGAACATCTGAGATGCTCTCCTTCTGAAGACAGCTTTTTGATGCCGGCACTAGAAGACACAATATGATGGAGGTGACCAATCTGAAAGACAGCCTTTCCCTGAAGAGCAGACATTTCTCCCTAGGGCAGAACTCTCCGCGTGGTAACCTCAAAGGCCAGATGGGACCTACCAGGTTCTAGGGTGACTTGCTCCAAGGCTTACCCTGCAGGGCCTATCCCCCCCCCATCACACTTGGCCCCGATTCCTATTCCTTTGCCATTGGTTTAAACAATTCCACTAGAGTAGTTTCCTTCGGTAGAGTACCCCCCCCATCACACATTCCTTTCTTCAATTGCCTCATCTGATCATTGCTGATTCATTTTGGTCAGTACCCAGTTGTAGAATGAAAGCCATACTCCCAGCTAGGAGAGAGCTGGGGATCAGAAAGGGAATGAAAAGTACGGTGAAGGCGGGAGAGAAGCAGAGGCGTCATGGAAAAGAAGACAAATATAGGGGAATGTGGCTAGTCTTCTAACATTGCTTGCCTCTACCTGGTACAACCCGCCCCATTAAAGACTCTGGCTAGGACTGCACCGCTCTAAAGCCGGGGTTCTCAGCCTTTCTTGTGCCCTGGACCCCTCCTGCAGGCAGTCTGGTGAATGAAACCCATGGACCCTGTCTCAGAATCATGTATTTCAATCCATAGAATAAAAATACACAAGATTATGAAGGAAACTAATTCTATGGAAACACATATTAAAAAAAATTAGAAAAATAGGTTCATAGACCCTAGATTAAGACCCTCTGTTTTATGGGATACAGGAAGAGAGGAATGAACTCTGTCTTTCCAAAATATCAAATAAGTTCTCATAAATACACAATGTGCTTACTCTCTCCTTTAGGTCCCTTGTCTTCCAATGAAGCTGGGACAGGAATCCACAGGATAGTGGGCCCTGAAAAGGAAAACTACTTTTTGAAGGGAATTCTCTGTGTCTACGCCTAGGGCCAAAAGGGAAATCAGCCCACTGGCCACTTTAATGCAACACACAGTGGACTGTCATGCCTCACTCAAAATGAAATAGATGAAAATAAAAAGATGGCTTGAGCGTCACATCAGAGAAAAACAGCTGATGTTTTGGTAGGCAAAGGGGAAGCATCTCTGGATGTTACATCTTCACTCAAATTGAGGGGGCCAGGCATTTACATATGAGACCATTCAGGCAAGTCACTCTATGAACTAAAAAGGCATTTTATCAGTTCCAGTCCACTCTGAATCTGAGACAGAGCAAATCTAAGTTAAAAATGTCCATTTGTTGACATGTCATTAAAGAGACACTTTCTGCCTCCAAAGCACGCGGAGAGTTTTGTTTCCCATAGGGCAGAAGGTTCTCTCAGTCATCATTTCAAGGCTTGGCATAGACCAGGCAGATTTCCAAAGGCTTATTCCCCCTTATTCTTCCCTTGTCATTCCACTTTGACCCAGGATTTGTTTGGGCTTAAGCTCTTTAGGACAAAATCTGAAGGAGACCTCCAGTGACTTCCCACTGTGCAAGGCCAGCATCCACTGTGAAAGGTCCAGAGCAAGCCGCCAGTAAGTGGGCATCCTCTCAGCCAAGACGCAGGAAAGAAGAGCATCTAGATTCTCTGAAAACTTACAGGGCATTGAGCTAATAGATAATTAGGGGTGGGAGGGGCCTTAGATATCCTGTCATCCAATTCTAGCACTTCACAGGTGAAGACCCTGAGTCCCATCGAGGGAAAGTGACAAGTTCACGTAATGGGTTAATGGCGGAACTGGGTGTTGGGGGAGTGCATCTTTCTAGTAAACTATGCCAAACATTTACCTATATGAAGTTTGCTGTTCATTCTACATGTAGAGAATCTGGCCTGGTATACTGCTAGGGACATACTCTACAAATACCATCTGCTACTATCCTTCGCCTGTCTCACATGTGCCCTTCTCCTTGCCAGGGCAAACCCTTCCACGTTCACAAGTGATCCCATTCCAAGCTGTCTTTCCCAGTGGATTGCCCCATCTATCGTCCTGACCTTCTCCCTTAAATCTTCATTCTCTCCCCATCTACTGGCCATTTCCCTACTGCCTAAAAACATATGCATGTCTTGTCTATCATCAAAAACCACTCACTTGATCCATCTCTCCCCACCGGCTATTGTCCTACACCTCCTCCTTTCTGTGGCTCAGCTCCTTGAGAAGGCTGTCTACAATAGGTCCCTGCATTTCCTTTCCTCTTGTTTGTTTAACACTTTGCAATTTGGTTTCCATCCTTATTCAATAGAAACTGCTCTCTCCAAAGTTACCCGAGGTCTCTTACTCACTGCACTTAAAGGTTTTTTCTCAGTCCTCATCTTTTCGACCTCTCTGTAGCCTCTGACGCTGCCACTCACCCTATTCTCCTTTTGTTGATATTATCTTCTCTCAACTCCTCTGTTATTGTCAAAAGTACCATCATCACAGAGAGGAGGCAGAGCCAAGATGGCGGCGTAACGGCAGGGACTCGCCCAAGGTCTCTCCCACACCCTTCCAAACACCTTTAAATGATGAGTCTAAACAAATTCTAGAGGGGCAGAACCACAAAAAGACGGAGTGAAACAATTTTCCAGCCCAAGACAACTTAGAAAGTCAGCAGGAAAGGTCACCAGGGTGAGAGAGGTTCTCAGTCCAATGCAGACCAGGCCCCAGCAAGGAGCACGCCTCAGGGTGACTGAATCAGCGGCAGCAGTGGGGGTTTCCAGACCTCTCAGTCCACAGATGGTAAGGGGATTGGACAATGGGTCAGAAGGAGATTTGCAGGAGTCCCTTTGATGATATTGGGGGCAGGACTCTGTTGCATTGCCTGTACTTTGATCTGGGTCACAGTCCTGGGACTTGGTCTTGGTATGAGGAGGACCACTAGCACAGCAGGGTGTGCAGGTGCAGGGGAACAGGGATCCTGGTTATGGTTCCAGGGCTGAAAAAGAGTGCTTGTGGTTGCTAACAAACCAGAGCACAGTACAGGAGAGTAGTAAACACACCTTTCCTTAGATCACACCACCCTGGAAGAGTCAAAAATGTACAGGTCCCCAGAATTACCTCCAAAAGTAGCTGCACAAAGAAAACCCTGAAGCTTGGGACGGTGCCCCGTCTATTTGGGAAGCAGAGCCCTACTTTAGCACGGAGTTGATAGCCAAGAAGTAGGCTGGAAAATGAGCAAAAACAGAAAAAAATTCTGACCAAAGAAAGTTACTATGGTGACAAGGAAGATCAAAACACACATTCAGAAGAAGACAACAAAGTCAAAATTCTTGCATCCAAAGCCTCAAAGAAAAATATGAATTGGTCTCAGGCCATGGAAGAGCGCAAAAAGGATTTTAAAAATCAAGTAAGAGAGGTAGAGGAAAAATTAGGAAAACAAAAGAGAGTGATGCAAGAAAATCACGAAAAAAGAGTCAACAGCTTGGTAAAGGAGGAACAAAAAATACTGAAGAAAATAACACCTTAAAAAACAGATTAGGTCAAATGGTAAAAGAGGCACAAAAATCCAATGAAGAGAAGGATGCCTTGAAAAGCAGAATTGGCCAAATGGAAAAAGATTTACAAAAACTCACTGAAGAAGAACTTTCCTTAAAAGTTAGAATTGGGCAAGCGGAAGATAATGACTTTATGGAACATGAAGAAACAATCAAACAAAATAAAAAGAATGAAAGATAGAAGAAAATGTGAAATATCTCATTGGAAAAACAACTGACCTGGAAAATAGATCCAGAAGAAAGAATTTAAGAATTATTGGACTACCTGAAAGTTATGATCAAAAAAAGAGCCTAGACATCATCTTTCAAGAAATTATCAAAGAAAACTGTCCTGATATTCTTTCAATAGAAATTGAAAGAATCCACTGATCACCTCCTGAAAGAGATCCCAAAATGAACATTCCCAGGAATATTATAGCCAAACTCCAGACCTCCCAGATCAAGGAGAAAATACTGAAATAATTCAAATATCGTGGAGCCACAGTTAGGTTAATATAAGATTTAGCAGTTTCTACATTAAAGGATTGTAAGGCTTGGAATGTGATATTCTGGAGGGCAAAAAAGCTAGGATTACAACCAAAAATCACCTACCCAGCAAAATGGAGTATAATCCTTCAGGGGAAAATGGATATTCAATGAAAGAGAGGACTTTCAAGTACTCCTGATGAAAAGGCCAGAGCTGAATAGAAAATTTGATTTTCAAATACAAGATGCAAAATCAGCATAAAAAGGTAAACAAGAAAGAGAAATCATAAGGAATTCAATAAGGTTAAACTGTTTGTATTCCTACATGGGAAAATGGTATTTATAATTCCTAAAACTTTCTCATTTATTAGGGGAGTGAGAAGGAGTATATATAGCTAGAAAGAAGAGGTGTGAGTTGAATGTGATGGTATGATTATCTAAAAAAAAAATAAAATTAAGGGATGAGAAAGAAGAATGCACTGGGAGAAGGAAAGAGGGAGCGGTAGAATGGGGTAAATTATCTGATATAAAAGAGGCCTGAAAGAGATTTTACAGTGGTAGGGAAATGTGGAAAGCAGGGAGGGGACACATGGGCCTACTCTCATCAGAACTGCCTCAACGAGGGAATATTATACACATGCAGTTGGGTGTAGAAATCTATCTTACCATATGGGAGAGTAGGAAAGGAAGGGGATAAGAGAAAGGGGTGAGGGAGCTTTTAGAAGAGAGGGCAGAGTTTGGGTGAGGTAAAAGTCAGAAGCAAAACACTTGAGAATGGACAGGGTAAAAGGAGAGGGAGGGAGAGAGAGAGAGAGAGAGAGAATAGGATAAACAGGAGAGGAGGAAATAGGATGGAGGGAAATACATAGTTAGCAATCCTTACTGTGAAAAAAAATTTTTTTTACAGTGAGTTTCTCTGATAAAGACTTCATTTTTGAAACAGAAAACTGAGTCAAATTTATAGAAATAAGAGCCATTCCTTAATTGATAAATGGTAAAGGATATGAACAGGCAGTTTTCAGACAAAGCAATCCAAACTATCTATAGTCACACGAAAAAAAAATGCTCTAGATCACTATTGAAGAGAGAGATGCAAATTAAAACAACTCTGAGCTACTACCTCACACCTGTCAGATTGGCTAATATGACAGAAAAGGAAAATGACAGATGTTGGAGTGGATGTGGGAAGATCAAAACACTAACGTACTACTGGTAAAGTTGTATACAGATTCAACCACTATGGAGAGCAATTTGGAACTATGCCGAAAGGGCTATAAAACCATGCATATGCTTTGACCAAGCAATACCACTCCTAGGTCTATATCCCAAAGAAAAAAAACAAAAAACAAAAAAGAAAAGGACCTATGTGTACAAAAATATCTATAGCAGCTCTTTTAGTGGTGTCAAAGAATTGGAAATTGAGGGAATGTCCATTGATTGGAGGATGGCTGAATAAGTTTATATAATTGTGATGGAATACTATTGCGCTTTAAGAAATGATGAGTTGGATATTCTCAGAAAAACATGGAAAGACTTACATCAACTGATGCAAAGTGAAATGAGCAGAAGTAGGAGAACATTGTACATAGTAACAGCGATATTGTATGATGATCCATTATGAATAAGTTAGCTATTCTCAGCAATACATTGAGGCAAGACAGTTCTGTAGGACTGAAGATGAAAGATGCTGTCCATCTCCAGAGGGAGAACTGGTAGAGCCTGAATGCAGATCAAAGATACTTTTTCTTTGCTTTCTTTATTTTCTTGGCTTTTTTTTTTGTCTGTGTTTTCTTTCACAGAATGACTTAACATGGAAATGTGTTGTTTTGCATAAGACATGTATACTCTATGTCAAATTGCTTGCCTTCTCAATGAGGGAGAATTTGGAACTCAAAATTTGAAAAAAAAATAACATGAAAATTGTTTTTTCCGTGTAACTTGGAAAAAATAAAATTTGAAATAAGATGAAAAAAACTAAAATCCAATCACAAAACAAAAGAGCACCATCACCCTCCCAGTCACTCAGGCTCACAGAAGAGATGTCACTCTTTCATCCTCCGTATCCAAACAGACATCAAATCCTGTTGTATCCACCTCTGTACAGTCAGTCTTTCATATGTGGCCCCTTCTCTCTGACAGTGCAGTCATGCTGGTGCAAGCCCTCATCACCTCATTCCCAATCCACCGCAGTAGCCTGCCCATTGGTCTTTCTGCCTCAAGTCTCCTGACTACAGACCACCGTGCACTCAGCTGCCAAACTGGGAACAGGGACTTCCCCTCACCCCTTTCACTGTATCCCTAACATTGAGCACAGTGCCTGGCACAGAGCAGATTCTTAAAAAATGCTACTGATTGACCAACTGACTAACTATGCACGTAAATCTTCCCCCTGCTCCCCTCTCAAATTGTTATACGTTTTATGAACTGCGTGGTAGTTCACAAAAACAAAAAGCAGGCGTGTATGCTTGCCACAGTGACTTTGACCACGTTACACTACCTCTTTGGGCTTCCGTTTCCTCACCTGTAAGGAAACTAAACTGTAGTTTAGTTGCTTAGTGTAGAATTTCCAATTCTTTGCTACCACTAAAAGAGCTGCTACAAATATTTTTGTACACATAGATCCTTTTTTGTTTTTGTTTTTCTCTTTGAGATACAGACTTAGTAGCGGTATTGCTCTGTCAAAGGGTATGCATGGTTTTATAGCCCTTTGGGCAAAGTTCCAAACTGCTCACCAGAGTGTTTGAATCAGTATACAACTAAACTGTAGAACTCGGACCGGGTGGTCTTTGAGCTCATCCTCAGCTCTGACACGTTACGACAGTGAATCATCCCCAAGATAGTCTTAGCGAGTTCTAGCCCTGTGGCATCCAATCCAGCCTAACCCATGCAGCCGTCCTTCCCTCGCCTCCTCCAAAGAGAAGAGAAAGAGAAGAAGGGGTTGGGAAGGAAGCAGAGCTGAGAGACAACCAGAGCACCAGAACCTAGAACTCAAACAGAACTCAGCCTTACTTTAGGGAAAAAGAAGGTCCTCCAATCGTGGTGAGCAGAGGAGCTCTTGATGAAATGGATATTTTGCTGAAACTGTGCAAAGTGACTAGGTAGAAAGTCTCATGGGTAGGCCCTGGGGTGAAGCTGGTGAATCTTGTGCTGAGGTCCAAGGAAGATTGATCAGAATGATCCAGGAGGCCTTTTAAGGTATTCATCAGGTGGAATTGGGGTTAGGTGGTACAGAGGATAGACCACCAAACCTAGAGTCAGGAAAGACCCGAGTTCAAATCCAGCCTCAAATACCTCCTAGCTGTGTGACCCTGGGCAAGTTACTTTACCTCTGTTTGCCTCAGTTTCCACATCTGTAAAACACATCTACCTCCCAGGGATGCTACAGGGATCAAATGAAATACTATTTGTAAAGCACAGTTCTTGGCATATAGTAAACACTGTATAAATGTCACTTATTGTTGTTGTTATGTTTGGTAGGTAGATTCAGATACGGAGGTGTCCAGAGAAGAAGGTACACTGACAGAACCAAGACAGGACTGCTTAAAAAATTCCCTGAGAAGTGGAAATGTGAGACTTGTGACTGCAATAAATAAATGTGATTGCAAATTATAAACACTATCATTTTTAAAATAATAATAAAAGGCAATGAGTTACAGAGAAGAAAACAATTCTGCAGAAAGCTTGGCATGAGATGCATCTCAGCTACATCATCTCAGGAGCATTTATAGAAGTTACTGTTGGGAAAACAAACGGGCACCAAACGAATAGATTTTCTGCCATTCTTTGTTTGTTCGACTCTTTGCTATCGACGACACTTGGATCAACCCCTCTGGGTGCCGGGAGAAGAAAAGTGGAAAGGGTACTTTGGAAAATATGGTAAAGAGTGGTTAGCCCTACCTAAAATGTATGGGGAAGAAATCTATGCTCGAGGTAACGGTTTTCAAGGTATTCCTGGATCACGTTTCATGATATATCAAAGAGAGGAAGAACCTAAAAGAACGAAGAGATCAAAGATGGTATTATTATTAAAAAGAGGCTATTAAGAAGACATTAGCAACTATTGACCTATATGCCTACTTTCTCATCTCTATAAAATCTTTATGAGAATGGTCTCCACACATATCAAGGGCATCCTGTCTGAACACAAGGCAAGGAAAAAAGGCAGGCTTCTGCAGATGGTTTTCTTTTTTCTTCCAAATTTAATTTTAATATATTAAAAGTAAATACTGTACAACACTTTGTCATACTCTACCTACTCTACTTTGCCAGGAAGGACGCTGTGTGTTATATGTGCAGGCTGTCATTGGCTGAGGGCATTAGAAAAGACAGGCGAACGTAATGATAATTTTAATGGATGGCAAAGCCAGGGTCAAACCTTCCTAAACTATCGATTCCACTTAAAAGGGGAGAGCCAGGGCTTGTGAGTGGCCATCATTCCAAAGAAGAGGTGTATAAGAAAAATAACAGGAAGAGCTAGCACTTCACCATTTGTGCACATCATGGCATCTACATTTTGCATTCCTAAAGGTTAGGTGACTTGTCCACAGTCACAAGACAATCTTACTTTCGAGAGGCTCCTGACTTCCAATACTGTGTATCTGTACCTTAGGCTGCCTCTTTGAGGACGTATCTGATAACATGGAGCCATCTTCCTACACTTGGTGGTCTTAATTGCTGGACAGTTGTTTTATACTTGGCAAATCTATTAACTAAAAAAAATTGATCAACAAGCATTTTTTAAGCATCTAATATATGCAGACACTACATGCGTATAATGCTACATGCTGGGGATACAAAAATCAAAACAAAACTATTGTTCCCTTGAAAGAGCTTACATTATTATCAGGGGAAACACCACAAAAACTTCAAGAAATATACAAAGATACAAAGTAAATACAAGGGAAGTTTTTTTTGAGGGGGGAGGATGACAATAGCAGCTTGGTGGGGGCTGGGGTAGAATCTGCAAAGGTCTCTTGTTGAAGGAACCACTGGGGCTGAGCTTGGAAAGAAGTGCTAAGAAGTGGAGATGAAGAGGGGAGTGCCTTCCAGATATGGGCGACACTGTACAAAGGCAAAGACATAGAATGGTAAGCTGGAGCCAGACTATGAAGTGCTCTAAATGCCAAACAGCTAAGTGGTGCCACTGTGCACAGAGCACTGGGTTGGAGGAAGACCAGAGTTCAAATCTTGTCCTGCCCCGGGCACCTACTAGCTGTGTGACCCTGGGCCAGTCACTTAACCTCTGTCTGCTTGTTTCCTCATTTGCAGAATGGGGACCATAACAGCGCCTAACCTCTCACGGTTGTTGTAAATGAGAATCAAATGAGATAATTTTTGTAAAGTGCTTTGTAAAACCTTAAAGCACTATATATGTTAGCTATAACGAATAATAATCTTAGAGACAATAGCTTTCTGAGTCAGGGAGTCATAATGTCAGATTGAACTTACAAAATAACACATTGGCAGCCTTGCAAAGGATTACTGAAACAGTTCAGGCAAGAGGGGAGGTGGCCTGAACTGAGGCATTGATCTTATGGAAGGTAAAGAGAAGGGGACAGATATTAGAGATGGTGCATAGACAGAATGGGCAAGATTGGACAATTGCTGAATACGATGAGGGAGGCAGAGGGAGTAGTCGAGAATAAGGCTGTGGGTCTGGGTAACTAGAAAAAGCAGTCCCCTTAATCAGAGAGATTAGGAAGAGGGCAGGGGGCTTGGGAAGAAGAGTTCTGTTTTGGACAAGTTGAGTTTGAGATACTTATGGAACTGTATCATTGGAGACTTCCTAGAAATTGGAAACAAGCCTAGGGCTGGCTATGCACATTCAAGAGTAATCTGCATTGAGACTGAGGAAGGGGGTGGAAAGGCCTAGGACAGAGCCTTGGGGCATATGCCCAGCAACAAACAGTGCTGGCTTTTCTCAGTTTTAGCTCTAAATGTCACGAGGGATTAAATGAACATTTCTGCCTTCTTAGCTCCCAACTATGCTTCAAGGTCCAGTGTAACCTTCCTTGGTCACTGTAAGTCATCATAATCGCTCTCCTATGAACACCTGTTGCACATACCACATGTACCAGCTTGTACCACTCACTGTGTGCAGATCTTATACTATTTAGTGTCTCATGGACAACCTAGAAAGATCTTTAGATTTAAGACAATATCCATTTGCTGCCTTTGTGAACAAAGGCAAACAGCTTTTATTATCTGGATTGCAGTTACTTTATCTATAAAATGAAGGGAGGTTGGACTCTATAATCCGTAAGGTCCTCTCTAATTCAAATTCTGTAGTTCTGATTGGAGCCATAAAATAATCAATGATGCAGATCACAATAAAAGCCCCTGTCAATGTGGAACAGAACTTGTGTCCTCTTATAAGTGGTTGCTCCAACTATGAGGCCCATTCAGTAGCATATGATGGGCCTCAATAGGCACAGTGAATAATAAAGTTCTATTTTTAACCATCCTTTCATGAGTTTCCCTCCTACTCCCCAACACTAAAAGTTTCTAGTCTAGAGTTATTCCAATAGAAGGCACTTAATTATTTGTTGACTGTCAAATAAATGAATAATACCAAGCAAAAATAAACCATAATTTTAAGCTATCTTTCACGATTACAATTCTTACTTCATATCTCTAAAAAATGTTATATAGTTTGGAGGGCTGAACAAGAGGTTTATTTTATTTGGCATTTGCTTACTGATTTATGGTCTAATTTGTACTTTTCATATTTTCCAAGGGAACAAATGGATATTGTTTCTTCTGAAAAGCTTTCTCGGCCCTTGTAGCAATGGAGTTGCCCAGATTCACACATTTCTCAAGTTTGATCTTCTAAGTTTGCCTTTTGAAAACTTTCTTGAGCTCTGGTTTTCTCAACAGGAATATTTGGGAGCTATTATTAAAAGTCATTTTTTCTCCATGTAGGATTATGCTCAACTTTGCAGGATTCCTATATAAAAGCTATTTTCCTTTGACTTTAGGCATACAATATTTCCTTTCCTTTATCTTTGCTGACATAAAGTACTAATGTGTTGTAATTATGGTTCCTTGATATGTAATCTAATTCTTACTAGCTGCTTGTGATATTTTTCTTCTATCTAAGAATGCTTAAGCATGGCAATTGCATTTCTAAGCATATTATATGTAGGGTTTCTCTCTAGAGGTGGTATGGGTTCTACATCTTTGTTCCAACATTTCTGGGTAATTTTATTTTCAATTTCTTGAAATATGGTATTCAGATTTTTTGTTTCATCATGCTCTGTCATGAACCTGAGGATTATTAAATCATCTCTTTGAGCCTTATTTTCTAGGCAGGTTGGTTTTGGTAACAGACTAATATATAGTCTTCTAATGTTGCTGTTTTAACTTAGCTCTGTTTCTTGTGCCATTAAATTTTTTATTTCCATTTCATCCATTTATTTTTCTCTCCACTCCCACCCCTCCCCCCAGCAAAGCATTCACTGATTTGCTAAGGGTTTCTAGTACATGCTCTAAGACATCTAGTCTCCTGATTTTTTTTTTTAATTAAGAGCACTAATTTTACTCCTTACCTCTTAATTTATCCCTCTTATTAGAAGTAGCGAGGTGGTGCAGTGAACAGAATGCTAAGCCTGGAGTTTGTGTTCAATTCTGCCCTCAGACACTGGCTATGTGATTCTGTGCAAGTCACCAACTTCTGTCTGCCTTAGCTGACTCAACTATAAAATGGGGATAATAATAGCACCTATATCTCCTAGGGTGCTGTGGATCAAATGACATAATATCTGTAAAGTGCTTAGCACAGTGCCTGGCACACAGGAGGTGCTTGAAAAATGCTTATTCTCCTTATTAGGTCTTTCAACCACACTTGTACCCCATCGTATTACTGCACAAGGAGTTTCTCTTTGCTTGCTCATTTCCAAGTTTCTTTATTTTTTCCCCTACTGGAGGAAGTAACTCCTGAGTCTCTACCTGTTGAGAGGTAGAGAATTCTGGCTGAATTGATGCCAAGAGGAAGCTCCAAAAGTCTACAGTAGATGTTACTGCCAGTGAAGGCCCTTGGGTGTGTATGGGTGTGTCTGTTCCAATGGCTATCAGGTACTGCTGGCACCATCCCGGGCAACCTGTAGTGCAGGGCCCTGGAAGCAGGCGGGAAGATGTACAGAGTGGGGAGATTACAGCAATGGTAGATGCTGGGGGTGGGTTTTCGAGGCTTACTTGCTGCCATCATTACATGGAGTCTGAAACAGGCACACAGTTCAGAATGAAGTCTGGAGCTAATGGTAATGAGAGAATGCTTTTGGGGAGTGGTGGTGGGGAAATCTGTCCTATCTGCTGTTAGTCCCAGACTTTTTCCTGTCTCTCAAACTATGACAACCATGTGACCATAGAAAGTCTATAATGTGGGTCCAGGGTGAGAGTAAGAGTACAAAACACTGATTACATACAGCAAGGCGCCCCTAGTGTGACTCTTGCTAGATGTAATCCAGAGATGACCTATTCACTGAGAGGCACAGAGAATAAAAGATACCTTCGCTTATTGTTTTTCAATCGCCAAAACAAACAAACATCATTTACCCAGAAAACCTGGCCCTAAAAGCTCTCCTTTAGTAAGGGGTCTCCCATTTGTAGGTTAAGATCACCCACAATTCCTTGAAAGATGCAACCACAGAGAAAACTTCAATGATCCTTTGATCATAATAGCTTACACTGATATAGGCAGGTAGGTGGCAGTGGATAGAAGGCTAGATCTAGAGTCAGGAAGACTGGAGTTCAAATCCAGACTCACACTAGCTGGGTGACCCTGGGAGAGACACTTAACCTCTGTCTGCCTCAGTTTCTTCTTCTATAAAATGGGGATCATAACAGCACCTACCTCCTAGGGTTGTTGTGAAGGTAAAATGAAATAATATTTGCAAAGTGCTAGGTTATTATATGATGATGATGATATAGTGCTAGCTATTATTAGTATATATATTACAAATTATATAGGTTTTGCAAAGTGCTATTTATCTAAATCTAGTTATGTACATATACATATATGTATTTGTACACACATATATGTATACATATATATCTAGATATCGCCATCTATCTATCTTAGTTCATTTTATCCTCATAACAAATTGGTGAGACAGGTACTATAGGTATATCATCCCCATTTTACAGATGAGGAAATTGAAACCAAGAGAGATGAAATGCTTTGCCTATGGCTACGCCATGTAGAAGGTGTCAGGATTTGAACTGGGGTCTTGACTCTAAGAACATTCCTTACACTTCTCCTTGCTTCCTTCCCTATAATTAATATCAAATAAAGCATAAAACAGGAAAATACCTGCTGGCCAAAGGCATTTTTCAGCATCATCGAGGATATCATGTCCAGAGTCTATCCTGTCTGATATAGTTATTTACATGTCTCCCCCATTAGACTGTGAACTCCTTGAGAAGAGGGACTGTCTTTTGTTTTTCTTTGTATTCCCAGCACTTAGCACAGTGCTTGGTATTCAGTTGACACTTAATAAATGTTTGTCAACTGACAAATTGGGGTTCATTATGATTCCTAATGTTTTTTCAGATAATCTGTCTATAGATGACACCCTGTCAAGTTCTGAAATACTATGGGGTCTCCTCAAGCTATGTAAGAAATTACCTTTGCTATCCACACAGGAAAAACCAAGTGGATAAAGATGATCTATTTCACACATTATGATAATTAGGTGGATGGGCAGCAAATGGACTTTGGCTATCAATATACATCCTTGGACGGACAGTACAGATGGAAAAGGAACTGGATCCAGAATGAAAAAGGTGGAAGAAAGCAAACTGGATTACATTTGGATGGCTATACTGTGCTTTCAATAATCATCTGCTGCTACCTGACAGGAAAAAAACCCTTCTTTTCAATGCCAATACATGGCTGATGCACTATGATTGCAAGTTACAGAAGACTGCTGTACTCTACTTGTAATTTCAGATCAATCAAAACTGCAGGTGACCAAATGGCATATGTTGGTAGGGTGCATTTCACCCAAGATGACAATGACAGCAACTTGTGAATGACTTAATGAATCTATCAAAGGCTGAGCAAGGAGCAATGAGTGTTGCCATCGACTATTCAAAAGATACAAAGGAAGGCTTCTAGTGTGTTGGGGAGATCCTCTGTGGAGGATAAGTGGAAGATCAAGAATTGTTAATGATAAACACAGATGAAGAAAGTTGTAATGACTACTGCTAGTGCAATGACCCTCCATGTTAATGAAATCATAGAGAGCTGAAATAATGAAAGTGAACAAATTTGTCAAATCAGATGACTATGTACGTGAATGGTGATTCACATGGGCACAACTGATGATGACAGGAGGAATCTAAAAGAGTTTACTAAAGATGACCCAATCTTTGGCAAGAAATGGAAGACCTCAGGGGCGCAAATGATGTTTTCATCTGTGCTGCTGATCAAAGGCAAGGGCAGATTTGTAAGTACATAGCTGGTTAAGAAGATGGTACCTGAGAATGGGATTAGGGGTTCTGGGCCACTGCTTAAAATATGGCAATGACTGGCTCCTAGTGAGGGATGGAGTGCACCTGACAAGGTCTAGTAAGAAAGTGATTGCCTGGAATCCTTCAATTCAAATAAAAAAGTCTTGAAATTAACAAGGAAGGGAGGGGGAGAAAGGGAAGAAGGAACATCTATGGTACAACGAGAACAGGAGGAGAAATGATCAGCAGTTCCCAAGAGATAGGATTCAAGGCAGGAACTAACAATAAAACTCATGGCCTTGAATATATATACATAAATACACAAAGTTTGGATAACAAGAAAGCTGAATTTAAATCAATTGGCATCTATCT
>NW_020945064.1:1358341-1468173 GCF_900497805.2 Vombatus ursinus
GAGAGAGAGAGAGAGAGAGAGAGAGAGAGAGAGAGAGAGAGAGAGAGAGAGAGAGCAAGCACATTTAAAGCAAGGAAGCAAATAAATGTGTCTGACCTCACAGACAACACTGGGGCTTAGTGGAATGAACTCATGACTGGTACACTGCTCTGAAGGGTATCTCGTATCTCATTCAAAAGGAAAAGGAGAGGTGTTAAGGTGGTGTGCGTGTGGTACAGTACTGTATATTAAGATAAATTCAAGTGACAAAATCCAGGAACCAGGCAGATGAGGGATATATAATAGAAAGCATCTGGGGTCAGTCAGTCACCTAGCATTTATTAAGCACCGACTATATGTCAGGTATTGTGCTAAGCACTAGAGTGTGGGAGGCAAGGGTCCCAATGAATCTGGGATCTTACCAGCTTAAGGTACCTGGGGTGTCAGACTCCCCCTAAGGGTGGAGATCAGTGATTTGGATATAACTTAAAACTCTCAGAGAGTTGCCTGGAGGCAATGAGAGGCAAAGAGGCTAGTCTACAGTCTTACAGCCAGGAAATGCTAGAGGGAACAACTGAACTCAAGTCTTCCTGACTCAATGGAGTTGGTCTTATATTAAAAAAAAAAAAATCAAAGTTGTAAGTACAAGGTGAGGGAGGTGTGGTTAGTTAATCTAAAAAGATTTCCATACAAGTCAGTGTGAGATGGAGGCCAGAAAAGCTAAGAGAGGCATCATTTCTAGAAGCAGATGGGGGGAGGCAGCCCCTCTGTACCTGTCTGCCTGGATCAGATACCTGGAATCCCATGTCCAGTTCCAGCCTCCCCACTCTGGGGAGGACACCAATCACCTCCTGAACACCCCACTGAACACCCAGGAGAGCAACCAGGATGCCAGACAAGGGTTGGTTGAAGGAAGTGGAGAAAGTTTATCCTGAAGAAGATAAGACTGAGAGAGACATGCCAGACATCTTCAGGTATCTGAAGGGCTATCATGTCAAAGAGAGATCAGATTTCTTCTGCTTGACCCTAGAAGGCAGAGCTAAAGGGCACTGGTTAGAAGTGGGAGCCATAGATTTAGGCTTGACTGAAGTCGGGGGTTCTTTACCTGAACTTCATCATTTTTGATAATTGAATTTTAACGTCCCTGGTTTCCTTTGGTACTCCTGAGTATTTTATTTTATGGGTTTAAAACAATTATTCTGAGAAGGGATCCATAGGCTTCACCAGATTGCCAAAGGGGTCCATGACATACCCTCATAGCCAAAAGGTAAAACCTAATAGCTAGAGCTCCCCCAAAATGGAATAATGGGCGGCACTGGGAGGTGACAGTTTCCTCCCCGATGGAGCTCTTTGAGCAAAGGTTGGATTGACCCTTTGCTGGATTTGTTGTACAGACCAGCTGGCCACTGAGAATGTTTCCATCTCAGATTCTACATTTCTTACTAAATAAGAAGACAGAAAATGATGAAACATAATGAAAAGGAAAGAGGGCTTCAAAGGGAACTAATCATATCTCTCAAGGTTATTTTAGGGGACATTCACTCAGTAAGTACTTTGTTGCAAGAAGTAGGATATGAAATTCTGATTGCCTTCTCTAACATATGATGTCTGGTCAAACAGGAAATTAGTCACAAAGAATTAAGATTCTTGGCCGCTTCTAAGATGGCAGCTACCAGTCAGACCAAGAAGCAAGGGACATTATTTTAAAAAGAGAGAATCTTCCTGGTGTGAGAAAATCTTCAACTGGTTCTCAAGGAAAGATCAGGACTACAAGTGAGAAAAATCACTTCATTTAACAAATCGTCCATACTGTTTTGGTACCTATCGACCAATAATAACTGGGGTCTTTCATGGTTGAGAAACACTTGGAGAGAACTGGCAACCCAATGGCCTGGATGGAGAGCTCTGTAATGGTTCTTGATACCCTGAGATCTTAGCGAAGAAACATCAGAAGGGCTCTTCTAACCCTGTCCGCCCACCTAGACAGGTAAGCTCCCTACCCTGTGAGGTGATTGCGAGAAACAATCCCGACAGGCTGGTTCGGGGAAAGCCGTGTTCATCAGGTCACTGATGCAGGGACAGGGAATAAGAACAGTGCCCAGGGATTGTACCAGAACCCACCTGTGTTGGATGGAGTGAAGCTTGGCAATGACGGGCTGTTGAGGCCAGGGAGCAACACCGGGGGAATGCCCTGTAGTGCCGGATAAGCGGTGGGGAGGTTAAGAGCTTGAAGAGGAGGGTTGTCAAACATTCCTGGTTGCTGAGCTGCCAGTCCAAGAACCTCATTGGCCTTTTTGATCCGATCCAACTCTTGTTGAGCCATCAACTGACGTACGGTAGCTGGGTCAAAGTACTCCTTCTCCTTGTCCAACTGGCTTCCGATGGTGTCTTTAACTTTGGAGATATGCTGTTGAGAAAAGATATGGTCACGTACAGACAGCCGAGCGCTGTACTTGATGCCACACAAAGTGCACTCTGTTTTGGGTCCCTCATAACTCGTTTGGTTGATACCAAAATGCTTGGCCATGCTTAGCTTTGACTTCTTTTCTTTCGCTCTGGCATTCTGGAACCAAACCTGAACAACTCTCTTTGGCAGTCCAATGTCATTGCCCAGGACCTCACACTCCAGCATGGTTGGCGTCCTGTAGTCATTAAAGCATGACTTGAGGACTTTCAACTGAAGGTTGGTCATTTGAGTCCGAAAACGTTTCTGCCCTGGCCGATCTCCGCTATCTCCAGACTTTCCTGCGGACCCACTTGCACCAGGACTCGGGGAGCAGGGATCAGCAAGGCTGGACGTCTCACTGTAGTCCACTGTACCTTCGTTGTCATACTCCTTGCTGTAAAAGCTAGGAGCCGGGCTGACCAGACCAGAAGACAACCGATCTTCATATTCGGACATTGCCATCATGGCGGCTTTGGTCAGCCCCTCGTTGGGTGCTGATGATGATTTGGTTTCAGTTGCTACTCCTGTTGCGCTATCATTGTCCGCGTTGCCTTCGTCGCCTGTGGTGGTATCCGTGATGGCTGTGTTGACAGAGGAGCAGTCATCATTGTCCAGCTTGGTTTGGTCAAAGTTTAGATTAACTGAGGACATGGAGGGACTTTCAAAGTCCTCTATTCCTTCCACTTTGATGGAGGAAGGGCTAAGCAGAGTTCTGGGGGACAGCTCCATGGTTTTACTCACCGGAGAGAGGGGGACACCCTGGCCATCACTGCCGCTCGGTGGCAAGTGGGAAAAGCCGCTTCCGTCAAAAATGTCTCCTTTCATCTGTATCCCGCCATCACAATCCAACAGCATTGCAGACAGAGTCAAGTTATAGCCGGCTCTTTTGGCTTCGTGCCAGTGACGGGACCGGATGTGGGCCTCTAGAGCAGTCTTAGCTTTGAAAAGCGCCCTACAGAAAGGGCACCGCCTGTGGGCCTGGGCGGGGCCAACAGCCCGAAACTGTCCCTTCCTTTCCCGAGCTCGGGTGTTCTGAAACCAAACTTGCACCACACGCTTTTTCAAGCCCACTTCATGTGCAATGTGATCAAGCATCTTCCGGGTTGGGTTGGAGTCCAGCAGGTACTTTTGGTAGAGGATTTCCAGCTGTTCTGGGGTAATGGTCGTCCTTAAGCGCTTATCTCTCTGAGGCTCCTCTCCTCCTGTCCCGCTGTCATTTTCCCCAGGGCTAGCACTGGCCTTCTCCTCCAGTTTCCTCTTCAGAGTGTTCATCGTGGAGGTTGGCGTGGAAGGGGACGTCGCCGAACTCGCGGGGACTTGGGGCAGGGCTCCGGAGAGCAGCTGACTCGCGAGCAGTGGGTTACTGGGGTCAAACAGCATGAAAGGCATGTCCAGCGTCCTGTCCAGAAACTGGGGGTGGATGAACTGGTTCTGCGCACTTAAAAAGTGAAGCTGCTGATGTTCTTGCCAGTGGTCAAAGGAGGGGAATGCCAGTTTGCACTGGTCACACTGGTAGGGGATGAGCTGAGGAGGTAGGTTGGCCAGCTGTTGGGGAGTGGATGTGTGAAGAGGCTTGAGAGACAGATGGGAGAGCTGCGAGGACGGGCTGGGGCTTGACTGGGGTAGGGAACACTGAGGGGGAGGCACCTGCTGGGGCGGCTGCTGCAGGGCCGGAGAGGACAGCGGAGGATTCTTCTGCTGGGCTGTGCTCGTCTTCTGTTCCAACTGGTCTTGCTGCGGCTGCTGCTGAGACTCGTGCTTTGGTTGTACTTGCTTCTCTTGGGTTTGGTTTGGCTGTGAACTGGGAGGTTCAGGCTGCTTTGGTTTCTCATCCGTAGCTTCCATTTTCGAGCCGAAGGCGGAGGACTCGTCAGCCTCCGTGTTGAGCTGCGGAAAGGTCGAAGACGCCGCGTTGGCCGATGAGGCCGGGGCGCTGTAGGCCTGGGAGGGCATCGGGGTGCTGCAGGAGGAACTGGTGGGAGTCAGCAGTTCCATGGCGTCCAAGGAGTCCTCGTTTTGGCTGTCGTCCTGCCCGTCCTCATCCTCGTCTTTGTAACACAGCTTTTTCTGATGCTTAATAAGATCAAAAATACGTTGAAAGACTAAGTTACATTTTTTGCACTGGTAGTTTAAATTGCTCGTTCGGATATACCTGTCGTTGGTAAGCTCGCGCCTTTCCCCATCCTTGCCCTCTCCCTGGTTTTCGTAGTTTTTCCGGGCCTTCTGTCGGGCGTTCTGAAACCAGACCACTATGACTCGGGTGGGGAGGTTCAGCAAGTTGGAAAGCTGCTCGAATTCATCGTCCTTTGGGTAAGCGTTGGCATCGAAGAAGTCCTGCAGGACCCGCAGCTGGTAGTCCGTGAAGCGCGTCCGGGAGGATCTCTTGCTCCCCCAGTACTCGTGCTTCTGAGGTTCCGGGGAAGGGGGCCGCGAGTCTATCTTGAGCTCCTCCAGGCTCGTGATGGGCGGATTGCTGAAGTTGTATGGGGAGTCCTTGTTTCGCTGACGCTCCTTGAACAAGGTGTTCCGGAACCAATGCTTGATCACCTTCTGGGGCAGTCCGGACTTGTCTGCCATCTCCTTGATTTGTTCCTCGCTGGGGGAGTTGTTGATGTCAAAATACTGCCGGAGGACGCGGAGCTGGTCGTCCGTGATTCTGGTCCGGGGCCTCTTGTTCTGCTGCTGGAGCAGGCTGGGATTGAGCTGATGTTGGTAGAGCTGCGCCAGATCGGCGGGCAGAGGGTCGACGGGACCGAGCTGAGGGGGCAGCTGGGCTGGCAACGTCTGCAGCGGCATGGTCTGCATCATGAGCGGTGAGAAGATGGGCAGCTCCATCGGCATAGAGAGCTGTGTGAGCGGCACAGAGGGCTGGGCCGGTGCGATGGTGGGAGAAGCGATAGATGGGGCTGGCGCGGGAAGAGTAGGCGTAGAAGCTGGCTGAGGAGGGGCCGCGGGCAGCGGGGGCGGAGGCGGCGGCGGCGGCGGGGGTGGGGGCGGCGCATCCGGCGTCTGCGGCCTCAGCGGGTACAGCTTATCGTAGTGTTCTCTGTACTGCTTGGCAAACCTCTCCAGCTGCTTAAAGGGAAAGTAATTTTGATGAACGTGCTCTTGGTGACTCTTCAGGATCAGGATGTTGGAGAAGAGCTTGCCGCACGAGTCACACTCCAGTTTTTCCAAGCGGTCACCGGCCTCCGCCTTGCCGCTCTTCTTCTGCACCTTCTGCTTATTCTCGTTATACTGGATAACCAGCTCAAAGCCGAAGTTCTCCAGCAAGGCCTTGGTGGCATTGCCCCTCGCGTCCGAGGCAATGCGCGGCGGGAGCATCGACGATTCCGAACCACCTCCTGGCGCCGAGTCTTTCTTGTCTTTGGGCTTCAAGGGGTCCGGCGGGGATTCCTTAGAGCCCGCGTTCCCATCCGCCCTCTCCACGGTTTCCCTTTCCCTCTGGCCCTCTTTGTCTTTCTCCTTGACCACGGCCTTGTTCTTCCTCTCCGGGTGCTGGCCCTGCGGGAGGAGAGACGTGTGCGTCTGGGACAGGGAGAGTTGGCTCTGTTGCTGCTGCTGCAGGATCTGCTGGTGGCTCTGCTGCGGGATCTGGACCTGAGCCTTCAGGTCTTCCAGCAGGGTGGGGCCAGTCCCTGTCAGCATCAGGCTTGCCCCGCTTGTGACAGGCAGGCTCACGTCCGGGTTGAGCTGGAACTCGGCGCTGGGGATGAAGAACGGGAAGAGGAGATGCTGCTGCTGCTGGAGCTGGAGCAAGGTCTCCGTGGTCATGGGGAAGTGAGGCAGGAGGGCGGGGTTAAACAGCTGAGACTGGATGAGGGCCGCCTGCTGCTGCAGCTCCTGCTGCAGGTGGGCCTGAGCCTGGGCTTGGGCCTGGGCCTGGGCCTGGGCCAGCGTCTGGGCCTGCTGCTGCTGCTGCTGCTGCTGCTGCTGCTGCCTGGAGGCGATCATATCCGCCAGCTTCTTGCGGTTGACCTCCTTGGGCTCCGAAGGGGAGGCGATGCTGGCTGCTCCGGGATTCCCAAGGGGTGGCATGCCGGCACCATCGCTTGTTGCCTGGCCGAGCAGACTGGCGCTGGGGCCGGTGCCGGCGCCGCCCGTGCTGGTCGTGGGGAAGGCGCTGCTGCCCCCACTCGTGTGGACCGGACTCAGTGCGGAAGCTCCCAGAGGGACGCTGTTGCTGCTGTTCCCTGTGCCGTTGCTGGCCCCGCTGCCCCCCGCGGCCTCCAGCTTTGCCGCCCGAGCCTTGGTCTGATGCAGCACGGACCTCATGTGGATCTCCAGGGTGGAGCTCTGGCTGTAGGCCACGTTGCAGGTGTTACACTTAAAAGGCTTGTTGTCTGGGCTACTGGTCGGCTCGGGCTGACCCGTCGCGGACTCCTGGAGGGCTCTCTTTAACTTGTGCAGATGGGAGACGGAATTGTAGTGAACCAACAGAATGTTCTTTTGGGTGAAAGACTCCTTGCAGACTGTACATTTGTAAGGGCGGGAAGGATCCAGAAACTTTTCCATCGTGAAATTTGGGCCTTTTCTGAAAGGAAGAGCCCTCTTTGGTTCCGAGCCAGAATCCTCTTGGACCGACCCGGAATCGCTGCCAGCGGGGCTCTGCTTGTCTTCCAAGTCGCTCTCCTCTTCCTTATCCTCCTCCACGATGATGGTGTGGTCTTCCGCCAGGGACGGGTCGCCCATGGCCAGGAGGTCTCCGTTGACCAGGAGGCCGCTGTAAAGCTGCTGGATGTCCGCCTCACTCAGCTCCAGGTGGCTCGTCTCCAGATGCTTTTTCAAGGCCTGGAAAGTCCGAAAACTGCGCTGGCAGAGGCAGCACATGGTGGCCGCCCTGATGACGTGGTACTGAGAATGGAGCTGAAGTTTCTCCACAGTCTTGAAGGCCAGGCTGCACTGATTACAGCGGTACTTGTACACGTGGCGGTCGGACACGGGCAGCTGAGGCCTCTTTGCGTGGACCTCATTGAAATGCGTCTGAAGGGCTGAAGAGGTTTTGAAGACTTGGTTGCATCCCTTCTTCCAGCAGAGGAAGCCCGATTCCTCGCGTGCAGAGCTTGGGTCAGCGGGGGAGGGCTTTGGCTCTCCACTGTGTTCCATGCTCTCTGACGGCAGGACGCTCTTCCCCAGATCCTCTGAGGTTTCTATGAAGCACATCAAACCCCCAAAGAGAGATGAAAAAACAAAAAAACAAAAACAATACATTAGAAATGTCAGCTAGAGTTTTCCACTGTAATAACAGCTTATTAATGCAACGTGATCAAGGAAGGGGCGGGGAAAGCCAGTTTAAAAGAGCAACTCTTCTTAAAAATGTGGCTTTATTGCTTTTGAAGCATATCTTATAAAGCAAGACATAAATAGGAGTAAAAGAACTAATGAAAACGTTTACAACAGACCTTTTTAACATATGTGATAAACCTAAGAATCGATCCAGAAGTTCGAGGCACACTGAAACAATCCTTTATTTCTTTAGCCTTCATCGCCTTGGGGCTGAAATAGCTACTGATTTTGGTCTGGATCTTTTTTTTTTTTTTTCCCACATAAGTCCCAGAAAACTTTCAAAGGGAAAATTAATGTTGATTCTTAAAAACTCAGTCAAATCACACTGGGTTTGGCATATAATTTCTGTTCAATTTGAGAATATTTTACTGCATTATTTTTCTCTTTTAAAGCGGAAAGCCAACCCACCTATAAAGTGGATGGCATTGCTATCCTACATAAAGTCAGGGAAAAAAAATTCTCTTTTAAGCTACTCTAATGTTGGTTAAAATCTGGTCGTTGAATTTTTTGATGCCCAGGATAATCTACCATCAAACCATCTATTCTCACAAGACAATTCTCTAAGTCTCTGCAATGGAACAGAGAGTAGTCCCTGACAGAATTCATTTTCTATTGCATCTTGGGGGCAGTAATACTTACAAATACCTTCACTCTCTTTGGGGGAAAAAAAAAAAAAGATCTTCTCAGTGTTTCTCCACATTAGGCAGGGAAAGTTGATTATCTCAGGTTGGCTGATGATGTTGTGATGTTACTAGATGTTTTGGTTGTGGTGAATTCATTTATTAGGCTTGCCTCTTAAATAAGATCATTTAGACTCTACTTGGCTCTCTTGAGGGGTGAAAGGCAGAAAGGGTGATAAGCTAAAGATCTCTCCTTAGCCACAAAGCTGGAGATACCCACAAACAGGAAGAAGTATAAATTCCTACAAGAAGATATCTGTAGAGACCTTCTATTCTTTACCAGAGGGAAGTAAAACTTCACCCTTGAGAAGCAAAACTGAATCTTTAAACATTCAAAGTCATTTCATGTAGTCCACTGGCCTATAGGGGACAATTCCTTATGAAAATGACATCTAGTCACCTAGTGCTACCAGGCTCAGAGTTTCATTATGGGATCTCAGAAGCTCAAGCTACATGGTTCATCAACTGGGTCTCGTTTAAAACAGCTGCACATGGACAAGCACATACACACACACACAGTGTGCCCCTCCGGATTCTTTGTTAATGCCCATTTCAAAATACTTGGGTCACAAAGCTGATCACATCCACTTAAAGCAGAGAACAATACCAAAATTCCATTATCTGTCTGTCCATCCGTTGGTCTGTCTCTCATCTTTAAACTATATGAATAAAGTACAAATAAACGCCAGTGCGAGAGACAGATAATGTCAAAGGCAAAAGGCAGCCAAGCCAACACGATAGTCCCATTTCCTCAACAGGTTTAGCTCTGTGGACCAGAAATGATCCTCCAGACCTCAGAGGACGCTGCTTTTGGCTTAGGATTTGATTTTATGTCAATTCTAGGAAGTCAAGAATGAGGAAACTGACCAGGCTGCTTTCCTGCCTCTTCCGGGTTGGAGCTGCCATCTCTGTCTGGAATAGCAGTCGGGAGAAACATGCTGCTGGGCATCATCATCTCGGGGGTTGTCACCTGAGGCCGGAGAGACAGAGGAATGACGAGAGTCAAATGAGGAGGAAGGGGAAACAAAATGGGAAGACGTTTAAAAATTCTTTAATAAGCAAAGTTAGCCTTCCCCAGTGTGAAGGCGGAGGTGTCACTTTTCATAGCTCACTGAAGATTCATGTTTATTAGACAAAGCTCGCATCAGTCAAAAGTGTTTCTACGGTTATATTCTGGACATAATTAGCAGTGCATACTTGAAGAATAATCTTATTATTAATATTTTTCCTTTATGCAGAATTTTGACTTTGATCACTGACAATGTTTTGTCATGGGTTGTGAAACTTCTTGTGCAGCCAATTAGGTAGATAAGTTGAAAGGCCCACCTTAAGCTGCTGAAAACATAATAAGGGCCCTAATTAAATCATACCTAGTAAAGTACACTGTAATCTTGAAGCAGGGAGCATTGTAGTACTGTTTTCAAAATGTATTCAGGCAAGAAAAGGAGGGGAATAAGAGAGGGAAGGAAAGGGTAAGAGTGAGAAGAAAGGGGAACAAAGGGAAGGATGAGGACAGGGAGACAAGTTGGCAGATTTTCCAGGAAAACAACGTTTTGTAACCCTTTACACACTCAGATCAAGAGAGAAGGAACACTTCACACGCCTCCCTCAAGTCAAGGATTTCTCCTTGAAGGGTTGCCATGGGCAGAAGACATCAGAAGGCCGTGTCTGATGCTGCCGCCAGCGAGCCAGCCCTGTGGAATATCGCCAGCAGGGGAGGACCTGACCCTGCTAGCAGCCATTGGCCTTAAACACCATGGGGCTCAGTCAACTGGCTTGGATCAAAAGAGTCACTATTCTCCATCGGGTTCCCCTCTCTGCTTTGGCCTTTCCCACCACCTTGCCACACGCACTGGTCCTCGGGGTTGAGAACCCCAGAGTGTCTCACAACAACGTCCAACATGACAACTCATGTTCTCCAGTTTTAACAGGAGGGATGCCCAATTTGACTTGCAGGCGTGGTCACACACCAGGTTCCCTCACCTTTGCCTGCTGGTATACAACAAAAACAAGTCGGGGTTAGCATGTTTTTCTAATGTAACCAGAAAACTTTCCCACTTTTTCTACAACAGCCAGAAAGATGGGTTTAGGAGAATATTTTTATACATTTATAAAACATACAAGTAGAAATTTTTATATTTATAAATCCTATATGTAAAATAAAAGTACATATTTATATATTATAAAAATAAAAAAATACAAAATTTTAATATATTTATGTATTCTAAATATAAAAATAATTTGAAGATAAAGAATAAATGAAATAATCATCATCTGTTTTATTTGGCACTCATAACCACTTAGCAGGACAAAATATTTCAACCAAGTCATCTTCACATGAGAGGCAAGCTGGTGGAGTGGAGGAAGAGTAGGCTTTGAAGTCAGGATGAGCTGAGTTCAAATTCTGCCTTTGACAGAAACTGATCATGTGACCCTGGCCAAGCCACTTAATCTCTGACCAGAAGTGTTAATCAAATGCCCTGGATTAAAACACAATTGGGAAATATTTAACAAAATATGCAAAAATGCAATAGGACGTAGATAATGTGAATGTATGGTTTTTCAATGTCAATATACTTTAGCAGGGATCTCTCGGTACAGTTCCAGTGGCCTCATTTTTATTTGGGTTTGACAACTTGGCCATAGATAGCTCTCTATAAATTGCAGGGGAGGTCCTGACCTGGATTGGGAGAAGGCATTTCCTTATTGAGAAACAATTAACGCCAATGAAATCACAGATCCTGTCTCAGTCCAATCTCTATATGCCTGCGTCTTCCGCTGGGACAATACCTAGAGATCAATGTTGGTATTCAATGTATAAATTACTACTGGTTCTGAAGACTTGAGCCATTCTCCAAATAGCTGACATTCATTGCAATCACCAAAATCTCTCTTTAGGTTATAGCTAAAATACTAAACATTTGGAGAAAAGCCAGGTAATGACCTTATGGGCACTAAGAAGATATAGCTCAGTGAGGGACACCTGTCATGTTATGAGAGAGGTAGACACCAAAGTCTGTGTTCACCAAATGACACACACTGAGGCTAAGGAGTTCTGAGAATCCTGCTTACCAAAGAACAGGTGCAGTACAGGTGAGTAAGACTGCATGAGACAGCATTTCTGTCTCTTACAGACATCTGCACCCCCTTAATACAACATGTAAACAGCAGCTGGTTAAGTCCAGGGGTTGATGAATCAATGGCGCTGAGAATGCCAAACTCATTCCATCTATTTTATTTTTAATAGAAGGCATTTCTGACCAGTGTGGCTGGGGAGTCCAGTGGGAATCCAAGAAGTGAAAGGTCACCGATTAATTTATAGTAACCAGCTTCAGAAGACGGGGTGGGGAATGGGGTATGTGTGTGTGTGTAGGGGGGGTGAGTTGGAGAGAAAGAGAAAGAAAATGAATATTCCCTCCTGCCCCTTCTTAGTTGAAGCTGCAGGATCAGTCCTTTCCTGGGATCTTTAGGAATTATGAAAAATAAATCATGAGAAATACAAAAAAAAACCCTACAGAGTAAAAAAGAATAAAATTATCTAACACCTCAGCTGCACATCATTATAGAAAACTGTGAGCTTTTTATACACATTACAGTAAGGCAGACATCCCCACTAACAGACTCAGTACGACGGATCAGTAATTGTTTTCATACACTTTAATTAGAAAAACTCAGATGGCTATGAATAATAATGAAAAAGAGAGACTTTTGCACTTGAAAGGTTGAAGTCAATCAAGTGTGAATGACGGCAAAAAAAGAAAAAAAAAAAAGAGACACCAATTCATCAGCCCTCTGTTGTCTCGTGGAGTCTTTAATCATAATTCCTGATTGGGATTCAAGAAGGCAGTAAGCAGAAGTCCTTTGTCTGCCTTCACCTTCCGTCAATTAGCTCTCCCCGAAATATAATCATCAACCTCACATGCTCTTCTGCATCTTAATTGGGGCCTCCAAACCAATAAGTCTTGCCCTATATGTGTTTAAGTAATTACCTTTATCTACCTGTATCTTCATATATGCAGTATACTCTTCCCTCCCTGCCCCTGGGGGAAAAAAATGGTTTGGTATATGAGATTGTAACAGGCAGGAAATTCCCAGGAGGCCAAGAGAAAGATGCCCAAGGGAAGGGGAGAGGAGTACAGAGATACTCTTTGGGTAGTTTTGTGTATGCCTCTGAGCAAAGAGACAGTGGATGAAGATGTCTCTAGAAATGCGTTTGTGGCAGCCAGTTCCACTTTCAAACGCACAAATGTTGTACCCCCTGTTCTCATTTCTTCCTCCTCTGCCAATTTACTCTCGATTCCGTATTTTGGAAGCCTTATTCTTGAGTACCTTAAAAATTAAGCCTGCTTACCCCTATTTCTCCAAAGAGCATCTCTTTTCTCTGACAAAAATCAAGGAAAAGTGGCCAGTATAGGTTTTCACTAACATTGTCTGCCTTCCTCCTAGTCAAAGCACGCTTAACCAACCAACTACAAGTAGGGACCTGTCTGGCTCAGCAACAGTTTGCCAAAGAGAAGACAGAAGCAGTGGGAGAATAATATAGGGCCCAGACCTTGAAAGTCTCTTCTCACTGGAGGTCTGGGACATGCTTATGAGAACCCATGGCATAGTTACACAAATACCTGGGCTTCCTTGAATTCGCTTCTGGCATAAAACCTAAATTAACCAATCCCAAATTAAACGGAAACCTCCAAGAACTACAATTACAATTCTGCCTTCCCTTTTAGGCAAAGGGGAATATGACAACACAAAGCTGATAGGAGGGACTAATTTTAAAAATAACTTCTAAGAATATATCAGTATGTCTGTCTATACTTTTGACATCTACTATGCTGTGTAAAGAGAACTAAGGGCCCTAATCAGGACCCAAAGTCACTGTAAGAGCCACAATCAAAGAAATGTTCAGATATTTTCCCCCATAGGTCACTGAATGCAGAAAAGTGGACCTGGATGTTTTTGACAAGTTTTCAGCAAGGGCTGAACCAACAGGGCGAAGCGGTAATTAATCTGAAAATTCATTAATGAGCTACCGTTCCCAAGCACTTTGGTGATAGGAGGTTTCATGTTAGTAAGAGGCAGGTTTGCAAGAGAGATGTGAGGAGTAACAGGGAGTCTTTTGGGGAAGTCTACCATTGCCTCAAAACCCATACCAGAAGAACTGTTCTAAATGCTTTTCTTGATCAGCAATGACAGGAATAGGGTGAAAGACTGAACGGGTCAAAATCTTGTCGTCTGACAAAGTAACAACCAGGCATTTTTAGCTGGTAAGGGATAAAACGGCAGCTAATACTCTAACATTTTGTGATGAAACAAAGAAAGTGATTCCAGGATATGGGAACAGCACAACACCACAGCTGCTTTTGGGTTGACTTAATATTACTTGACAAGATCTTAACTTTTTGGTCACCCCAAATCATCCCTTCTACCAGGAATAAAGCATCTTCTCCAACCACAACTTCCCTTCATTCTTGAATTCAGCAAGTATTTACTGAGCATCTAACATGTGCATGGCACTTTGCTAGGCACTGTAGGGATACAGAGCGTAAGACAGGCTCCCAATGCCTGCATGGACTTACATGCTATTAGGTGAAAGGACATGCACATGAATAACTCAAGGCAGTATACAACAAGTGTTGTAAGAGCTATAAACAAATGAGAGGCTGAGGAGGATGATGGCTCAGGGAAAAGGGAGAACAGTCAGGGATGGCTTTGTCCCGAGGCAATGGCATTTTACTGGCCCTGAAGGAACCAGTAGGCTTGAGATAGAGATCAAAGGAGGACTTCAGGTTGAGGAAAATGCATTAGCAAAGGCAAAGAGCCACGTTTAGGGAAGTCAAACAGATCAAATTGGTTGACTGTAGGATTCAGATAGATTAACAATGGCAGACTGAGATGGAAAAGTAGATGGGGGCTAAACCATACAAGCCCTTAAATGCCAAGTTGAGGAATATGGACAGGATAGATGAGGGACCACTGATGTCTCTTCAGAAGAGAAGAGACTAGATCCGAGCAGGGTAAAAGATGGATCAAAAACTTAGAACACACTGGAGAACAAGGAGACAGGATCCCTGTCACAGTCATGTGACCCCTCCTCACACTTTTTTTTGTCAAAGGGTTCAAATTTTGGCCTATAGTTTTCCTTTCAATCACAACCTTTGCTTTCAGATTGAGAGACATCATCCTATACATCAATGACCCGATGAATACCCGAGCTTCCTGGTTCATCAACCTTCTTAACTCCCTGTTGCCCCACCTCGGTCACTCATGCATTATCAGACCCTCCATCTCACCATGAACTGTAACTGTTCTTGCTCTGCAATCTCTTAACCCTGACATTCCTCTCTTGTAAGGTCATGTACTTCCAGTTCTCCCTCTGCCTTTACTGTAGCCTTCCACCCCTTCCTTCTCTATTCCAACCTGTGTGCTACTGAAAAATGGCTGGGGTCAGTCACAACCATGCTCACTGGGTCTGCTACAAAACCCAGTCACATGTTAGCTAACCTTGACTGGGCTCTCACTGCTATGTGGCAATCCTTTTATTCTTCCTCTAGGATCCAACACACTCTCCACAACAATTATTCTAAACTTCCTCACTTCTCAAGACCTCTATACCATCCTATCCCTAGGAGGAGAAGACTTTGCCTACTGTTTTACTGAGAAAATGAAGGCTATCCACTGTCAGTTAGTCAACTAACTAGCATTGATTAAGCTTTCTCCATGGTTACCAACGATCTCCTACCTGCTAAATTCAATGGCCCTTTCTCTGTCCTATCCTATGTGACCTCTCTGCAGCTTTCAACACTGACCACCACTCTCTGGGTACTCTGTCCCCCCTTAGCTTCCACGCCTCTGTTCTGTCTTTGCTCTCTTTCAGTCTCTGTGACTGATCCTTCTCAGCCTCCTCAGCCACATCATTATCTAATCCCTTCCCACGATGTCCCCCATGGGCATATACTCCTTTCCATAGCTGTCCCCCAAGGCTCCACCCCAGGTCCTCTTTTTATTCTATACTTTCTCTTGGTGATCTCATCAGCTCCCACAGTACAATCATCATCTCTACACAGATGGCTCTCCAATCTATATTATCTATCCCTAATACCTTCTAAACTTCAGTTCTGCACGGCCTAACTCTACCTGGATAGTTCACCAGAACCTCAAACTCAACAAATCCATCACAGGACTTATTACATCCTCCCTCCTCATTCCCAAACCTGTTCTCCTTCACTGGAGAGTGCCACCACGCTTCCGAGACATCCAGATTTGTAATCTTGGGACATCACACTTGACTCTTTCTTCCCCCTTGCTACTTATGGCCAATCAGTGGTCAGGTCCTGTTGAGTCAATGTCTACATTAATGGTGCCAAACTCAAATAGAAATGGGGTCAGGATCTCTGTGGGCCACCTATTGACTTAGAAAACCACACATTAACATTGCCCATGTTCTAGCTGTACTTTTATTTATTTTGTTAACTATTTCCCAATTACATTTTAATCTGGTTCTGCCACACTCCAGGCCATGACTTTTTTTGATATCCCATCTCTATACCATCTCTTCCATCGTTCCACTAATATTGCCATTATCTTATTTCAGGCACTCATCATTTCTAGCCTGGGTTATTTCAGTAGCCTAATTAGTCTCCAATCTATCCTCTATAAAACAGTCAAATCAGTATTCCGAAGACACTGATCTACGTTACTCCTTTACTGGGGGAAAAAAAAGCATCAGTGGCCTCCCTTTGGCCTCTAGAATAAAATAAATGCTTAAGGTTGGCATTTAAAGCCCTCCATAATCTGGCTCCCACTTATCTTATTCTGTATTTCTCCCCTTCGTGGCCTCTACATTCCAGCCAAATTTATGCACCAGCTGCTCCACAAACTGGACATTCTATTTTCTGACTCTGTGCCCACAGGCTGACCACTCCATGCCTCCACTTCTCAGAATCCATGGCTTTGAGTGGCTGATGGCTCTCAGGATGCAAGGGGCTCGAAGACCATCTAGTCCAACCCCCTCATTTTGTAGATAAGGAAACTGAGGCCCAGGAGGTTCAGTGGCTTATATGAGGTCACAAAGGTAGGAAGTGGCAGAGTTTCCTGACTCTAAACCCAGTGGTTTTTCCTTTACGCCCACAGCTGGAACAAACTGCATGAAAGAGAGAGGAGTGGACTACGGTTGCAAGGGCAGAGTAAGAGCCAGACCACTGATGGCCTTAAAGACTAGTCTTTTAAAAAAAAATATTTATTTTTAGTTTTCAACATTCACTTCCACAAGATTTTGAGTTCCAAATTTTCTTCTCATCTCGTCCTCCCCACCCCAAGACGGTGTGCATTCTGAATACCCCTTCCCCTAATCTGCCCTCCCTTCTATCCCCCCCATCCCCTTCCCCTTCTATTTTCCTGTAGGGCAGGATAGATTTCTACAGCCCATTGCCTGTACATCTTATTTCCCAGTTGCATGTGAAAACAAATGGGACAATTAACTCTTTTTTTTTTTTTTTTTTGGTGAGGCAATCAGGGTTAAATGACTTGTCCAAGGTCACACAGCTAGTAAGTGTGAAGTGCCTGAGACTAGATCTGAACTCAGGTTGTCCTAACTTCAAGGCCAGAGTTCTATCTACTCACTGCACCACCTAGCTGCCCCTAAGACTAGTCTTAATGCATTTGCTTTTTCTCTCACATGCAACAGGAAGTCTTGGAAGGTTTGTGAGGATGAGAGAAGCAAAGGCAGGTCTCTGCATTCAGGTAGATTATTTTGACACCTGCATAGGAGGGACTGGAGAGGAGGGGGTACTTGGAGGCAGACAGCAGAAAGCACAACAATGCATGTGAGAGGTAAGAAAGCACGCGTCTAGTCTGGCGGCAGTATGAATGCAGAGGTGGGAGGGATGTATTCCATGCTGTGGCACACCAGAATCCAAGCCAGCTTAAGCCTAAAAGACCGCTGAGCAGCTGTGAGGGCTTATCAAGGGTCAGAATCCAAGGGTTTAAGGCAGAAATGGAAAACTGAGTGCAGGGACAAATCTGGGCCAGGAGGCAGGCCGCAGAAGAGGCCAGGACTCATTATCCGTCTGGCCCAAGCTATCTCCTCGAAGCTTTGGCTCTTCCGTGACAGCTCGGCATGCTTCCTTCCTCTGCCTTGCACTGCATTGACCTCGTCACAGATAGAGGTGGGGGAGGCATCTACTGAGCCTTCTTTGGGCTCAGCTGCCTCAGTAAAGTTGGGGACTTGGACAGGATGCAAAAGGTACCGTAGAGGGGGATGGTGGCAGCCGATAGGGTGTAAGGATTGAGGGAAAGGAGAAGAGTTCAATACGGCTTTGAGGTTTTCAGCCCGGGTGACTAGGAGGGTAGTGGTGTCATCAAGAGAAAAGGGAGGAGCAGCTAGGTGGCTCAGTGAATAGAGAAGCAGCCCTGGAGTCAGGGGGACCCGAGTTCAAAAATGGCTTTAGACATGTAACACTCACTAGCTGTGTGACTCTGGGCAAGTCACTTAACCCCAACTGCCCTCACCAAGAAAAAAAAAAAAAAGAGAGAGAGAGAGAAAAGGGAAACTAGGAAGAAGGGCAGGGTTTGAGGGAGAGATAACGAATGCACAGTTTTAGAAATACTGAGCTAGAGAGATCTAATGGATGTAAATGTGGGGCTGGAAGGAAGGAAACAAGCAAGCACTTGTCAAGGCCCTACTATGTGCTAATGCTGGGGGACAGGGATGAAAGAAGAGGATCAGGCATGAATATGTAGAAGTCATGTGCCCAGAAGCGGTGACTGACTCCATGGGGGTGGGTCAGATGTCTAAGGAAGAGGACTCTTTACCTTTTTGTGTGGGTCACAGACCCCTGTGGCAGCATGGTGAAGCTTCTTAGGCCTCCTGTGGACCCCTTCTCAGAACCACATTGAATGCCTACATTGATACTCAATGGAAATGCTGAATTTTGGCTAGAGGTTGGTGAAAATAAAGATGTAATTTTTTTTTCCATCCAAGTTCAAGGACCTCCTGAACTCTATCCACAGACAGACAGAGAAAAGCCTGTATAACCAAGGTGAGCTTTAACATAGGCACTCAGAATGCCCACAGCCTGGAACTCTGGTAGAAATGATTAGTTATCTAAACTAGGCAACTCTTGGTCATCTACACAGTACAGACAACACTAAACAGGGAACGACCCAGGAGGATTCATTCAGGTTTGCTGTTGCAATGTAATCAGTTGCAGAGACACATAGAGGGACTACTACCTTCTGCTCTAAGCCCTGGCATCTTTTTAGGAGGGTTTTAATAAGATGAGAACAATATGTTTCCTCACCTTTCGAGATTGTTATTTGCCTTTCTTTGTATCTGCAGAACTTAGCATGGTGCCTGGTATACAGGAGGTGCTTAATAATGCTGGTTGACTTGACTTGGGATCCTTAACTGGGAATAGGCTAGGGACTCTGAATTCAGCATGGATTTTTGGAACTGCCTAACAGCTCAAAGAAGTGGAACCTGAGCATGCTGCCCACAGCTAGGCTTTCAGGCCTTGGAGGCCTTGTAGTCACAGAGATAAGCCTGGCCCCAGTGATGACACCTGGGGGAACCTCTTTGATATTGAATGCTTTCCTGATACAAGGGGACATGAGTTTTACAGAAGAAGCCCAATCCCCTAATTGAAGCTACAGAATAACCAACTCTAGCACCCCGCTCCCTTTTCAAAGGGTTACCGTTACAAGACCATTCCTTTTTTTCCTGACTGATTCTGTCCTTGCAGAGTTCACATGCATGCGACTTCATGACTGGATGTTGTTTTCAGGTTTAGATAAACATATCCAGACACAGATACAGCTTGGGACAATACCTTAGATTTGTCTCTCTTGGGAGCAAATCTTTATAGCTGCTGCTAAGGAAGAAATGGGCTTTCAGATCTTATGGCCGTCAAGTCTGAGTCAGGCAATGTTTGTTTGTTTTTTTTTTTCTCCAATGGCATGGTAGTCAAAAAAAAGAAAATTCTAAAACGGCTCCAAGTGGTCCCATTTATTAAAAAAAGCCTTGGGTCTATCATACTTGCTAGTAAAAAGGGGGTATATGGAATACATGCGGATGGGGGAGGGAGGAGAAGAACAGAATGACAGGGAAAGAAGAAAAAGGAAGGCCTCAGTAAAACTTATAATCTATTATATACTAGGATAGTCTATGGGTTTCCATAATCATCTTCTCCCCACTCATATGATATATCTAAATCTCAATACAATTTAACCATAAAGCCCAGTTACTTTTAGGTCAGAGGTAATAAGACTAATGCCTTTAAAGCTAAATAATTAAGAGGAAATCCAAAGCACTTTTTTTCCTTTGCAGAGGATTACTTTGGAATTCTTTCTCAATGTGCCCCACAAACAAGCTGAGCTTGACCTAGATGTTCATTAACGAGAGAGTCCGAGGCTGACTGAAGGGACTTTTCAGAGGTCACTTAGTTCATCTTGCATCTAAGCAGGATGCTCTCCCCTCCCCCCCACTCCCCACATCACTGATGAGTGGGCGTATGGTCTCTGCTTGAGGCCCTCCAGCAATGAAATCACTACCTTCGGCATCCACACTACGAAGTACTAGGAAGTTTTTAGTCTTATCAAGCTGAATTCTACCTTTTTGAAATGTCTACTCACTGCTCGTACTTCTGTCCTCTGGAACAAAATATAAGAAGCCTAATTTTTCCTCCAGATGGTGGGTCCTCACACACTTGAAGACAGGAATCACCCCTCCCTGCCATGTCTTCTGTTCTCTAGGCCAGTGGTATCCAATTCAAATAGAAACAGAGGACACTAAACTGTACCTAAGGACTTCTGCGGGCCACATATTGACTTAAAAAACCCACATATTAACATTATGTTCTATTGTGTTTTTGTTTATTTTGTCAAATATTTCCCAATTACATTTTAATCTGGTTTGGGCAGCACTCAGGAGCTGATAACTTAGCTCCGGGTAAACCAGACCTGGCCCTTTCAGCCAGTCCTCGTATGGCACACTCTCCAGTCTTCCTGTTCTGATCACCCTCCTTCTGGGTATGATCCAGCTCATTAATGTCCTTTCGACAGTGTCATACCCAGACCTTAACACAAAGCATTCTACAGATGAAGAAACTGAGGCCAAGCAAGCAAAGTGACTTGCCCAGAGTCACTCAGATAAGAAGTATTGCAGGCGAGATTCAAATTGACCTCTTGCGGTTCCAAGCCCTACATTCTCTCCACTGCACCACCTCGCATCTTTCTTGTTCTGGACGCTAGGCTTCCATTAATGTATCCTAAGACATCATTCACTTTTCAGCTTCCTCAGAACACTCAGTAACAGTTAACGGGTTCTCCCTCGGTCTTTTCTTCTCTAGATTAAACCAGGAATGGCATGGTTTCTCACAATTCTGGTCACGATCCTCTTGGCAGCCTGCTCTTTGGCCTTCCTAAAAATCTGGTACCCACAACTACTAATCAGTTGTAGCAAAGCAGGCAGAAAACATTCCTTTCTTGGCCTGGTTTTCCACCTCTGCCAGACTGGGCACAATGCCAGGGAACCTTAAGATCCTGGATTCTCCATTTCTCTCTCTTTTTTCTCTCCCAAGATCCCAGCTAATCTCATTATCCCTAATACAGTATTTAGACATAACACCTACAGACATACTCCAAAGGATTATGTGAACATTTGGAAAAATTAGTGAGAGTATAGGTCCAATGCGTGGCTCTAGAACCAGAATAAGAGGGATGGGCGGAAGAGGGGGAGACGGGGAAGAGATGAGAGAGAGCAAACGCAAACACAGAAAAGAGACGAGGAGGATTGGAGTGAAAAGCCTCATTAGAGTCAGAGAGGCAAATGATGGCAGTGTACCGAGGTCACTTCTAATTTAGCCCATCTAATTGGCAAACATGTTTCCAAATGGCTATCATCTCGCAGGGCTCAGAATTAATGAAGCCCGATTATTTTCATTACCTTCATCTGAGATGGAGAAAGAGTGAAAAAGTGAGCACAAAAGCAGGCTAAGAAAGCTGGAGGGGTGGGCAGGAGAGCCACTGCACCGACAGCTAAGACACTTTTCTCGAGACACGGACAGAAAAGAAAAGAAAGACCTGAAGACTGGTTGTCATGAGTTGTTTCTTACTTAATAAAAATAAAATTAACAGCTAAGGAAAAGAGGGGACGAGGATTAGAGAGCAAATTCTAGATAGGTGCCACAAATGGGAATGCGAGGAAACAATGGCCCACGGGGCAGATGAAGCAGGGAAAGCTGGAGATGCTACTGTTGGAGAAAAACGCAGGGGGAAAAAACCTGAATAAACACTACAAAAGAGAAAGAAGAAAGAGGGGTGAAGATCAAGTTGTTAGTGGGGGAGGGAGAGCGCTGCTCAAGGACTAATATCTTCTCTTTTGACACGATCCATCAGGTCGGGTAGACATAGAATAAACCACATCTCATCGGCATTTAAGGAGTTCTCTGCAGAAGCCACGTGGTTCCAGAATGACAGTGAAGTAGTTGTTATTGGAAAGAGTATTAGGCTAGTTTCGAGCTGCTGGAGTATCAAAATTGTCTTTTCCAAATTAATTAATTGGTCAGTAACAACACTCCATTAACTGTGGCCCCCACCCTTGCAAGCAAACAAACTTCCCCACCAGGAATAAGGGGCCCAAGCATAGGGACAGCATGGCATTCATTGGCACCTACTGCACACTGTAGGTAAACAGGCAAGAAGGAGCACGAGAAACTAAAAATTCAGATCTGGCTCCCTAATGATACCTTCGGAGTGATTCCTCTCATCTTCACCAGTTTTTGTAAACTTCCCCTTTTCATAGATGGTCTGTACCGACACTGCCTTGGGCTCTGGTGTTGGTGGGTCATAACGGAAAGTAGGAAGGGTGTGACTCCCTAAGGACAGGGCCAATCCTGGTCATTCCCCAGCAGAATATACTCTTCCAACCTCCTTGTTGGTATAAAAAGAAGGGGGCCCATGAAAGACACAGATATGAGATGCAGAGCATAAGCAAGCAGCCGTTACCATGGCAACAGACATATTAGACACTGCGGGTTCCTGAAAGCTGTCTGATAAGGTATTATTAACTGAAGCCTCCTCAAAACACTCTCCATTTACAACTGAGCGGAAAGACATTGTGTAGAAAGTAATCTACTTCCATTTATCGGGGTGGAATTAACTTTTAGTGGGAATGAAATCTGTTTCAAGCTCGATTCTGAGGTCTCAGACCAAGAGGGCAAAAATATTTATGAGAATTAACAGCATTATATATCCCGGACAATGCCTAGGTTTGGGAGGGACTGTGTTTCTTTTGGGTTTTTGTGTCTTTTTCTATCTGCAACAGAAGGAAATATCTAATTGGGTCACAAACCCTCTCTTAATGACAAGAAGGCAATCCTTTATCTTCCGCTGATGTCTTTTCAGTAACACCAAAGGAAACCATAGTCCACTGACGTATACAACAGAACTCTTGAGACCTAGATCCCACAGAATTCATCTTTTTCCATCTTGAACTGGCCACCCCATTTCTGAACATAGTATCCCTAGGAAGGGCATCTCAAATCTGTAATTGAAATGCAGTCAAAAAAAGACAGAGTCATAAAAATCTTTAACGATTTTTATCAGATGACCTAGGGGCTTACCAAGCCAAATTTAGTCATTCTTATGAGATAGGGGTTGGTAAGGCTAAAATTTCCAAATGCCAAACAGGTACAGAAGAAGGCTGTAAGTCCACTCCTTGGCAAGGTTTATTTCCCATCCTCTAACCATTAGAAAATAACCTCTCTTAGAGAAAAAAGAATAGTCAGCTACATGGTACAGTGGATACAGCACTGAGGCTAGAGTCGAGAAGACCTGAATTCAAATCTGACCTCAAACACTCACTAGTTGTGTGACCCTGGGCGAGTCACTTAACCCTGTTTGCCACAGTTTCGTCATCTGTAAAATGGGCTGGAGAAGGAAATGGCAAATCACTTTAGAATCCTTGCCAAGAAAACCCCAAATGGAGTCACGAGGAGTCAGACATGACTGAAAAATGACTAAACAAGGAAAGAGGAAAAGGATACCGGAGTCCAGACTTTGGGCATACAGATTAACTACTCGACTTTTTCCACATGAAAACACGGATCTCTTTTAAGTAGGCTGGCTCCTTTTGTAACTCTTACCACTCAATTATCTTTTTTTTTTTTTAAACAAAGTAAACATAACTTCTTTCGGAATGAAGGGCCGCATTGACATTTCTTTAGACTAGAGAATTCAGTCACTGTCTGAATGACACTTCTCACCGTATGCTGTATTCATGGTTTCCTGCTCCAGTTGGCTAGAAATAAACAGATGCCAGGCACTGACTCCTTCACTTGGTCGACAGTGACATTAATCAATCAATAATTTTATTCTCATGGCTAAATGTCTAATAAGATCATGACAAAAAGTGACCCCTCTGGACACGATCCTACCTACGTACAAATGACAATCTCCATGTCGTCAAAATAACAACCAAAAAAGTCTTGTTTTTTTTTTTTTTTTTATATATAAACACCACGATGTTCTTGCTAGAAGATTAATTCAGTGGGAAAATCACTGACTTTGGAGTCACAGGACCTGAGTGAGGCACGTCAGTGAGCATTTATTAAGCACTTGTGATATACTCAGTTGAAATGCCAACAGTGCTCCTTACTCTTCTGGGACACCCTGGGCAAGTCATAACTTCTCTTGGACTCAGTTTCTTTATCTGTGGGATGAAGGGGTTGGACTAAAGACCTCTAATGTCTCCTTCCAGTTCTATGATCCTATAGAGTCCATTGATCTGGCCACTATCTCAGGCATCTTAGCTGTGGGTGTGTGTGTGTATGTATGTGTGTATGTGTGTGTGTACATACACACACATATACATGTAGAGAAGGAGAAAGAGTAGAAGAGAGAAAGAGTTCTAGTCTTACCACTGAGTATATAAAACCTCCTTTAGTGATATACAACTATCCTGCAGCAATTTTACAGTTGAGATGAAACATTTTCATTAAATTTATGATATATTTGTAAATACTTAAAGGTATCTTTTAAAATTTTATCTATTTTATTTTGAGACAACACTCTCCCACAAACATCCAAACAAATCCCCCCACTAATTTCATTGCCTCCTCCAAAGTTCTGATTATTAACAGATAACTAAATTCATCAGAATGGTACCACAAATGACTGTTATAGCACCTTTAGAGATGCTTTCCTGGGAGGATGTCTCAGGTAACAATGAACAGAGAGCTGTAATCATCATCTAATTGAGAAGATTCTCAGCAAAGTTCTCCATCATCACCTTACTCCAGTCAGTTACCAAGTATCTGTTATATGCCAGGCACTGTGTTTCATGCTAGGGATTCAAAGATAGGTGAAAACATGGGCCCTGACTCAAGGACCTCTCATTCTAAGAGGTAAGACAACATGGAAATCATTATACACATATAAAATATATACAGTGTAAGTGGGAGATAGTCTTAGAGGTAAGGTATTGGGGGGGGGCATGGTTAATGCAGTCAGGAGGAACTGATTTCAAATCCATCCTCAGACACTTACTAGCTGTGTGACCCTAGGCAAGTCACTCAACCCTGTTTGCCTCAGTTTCCTCATCTGTAAAAAGAGCTGGAGAAGGAAATGGCAAACCACTCCAGTCCAGTGTCTTTGCCAAGAAAACCCCAAATGGGGTCAAGAAGAGTTGGATATGAATGAACAATAACAATAAAACAACATGTAGGAGGGTGGCATGCAGGAGGGAGGCATACAGACCAGGAAAGATTTCATGCACAAGGCAGGACTTGAGCTGAATCTTGAAGGAAGTCAGGGGAATTAGAAAGTGGAGCTGAGGAGGAAGAGGATTCTAGGTGTGGGGGGCATGTGAGCCAGGGCATTGTGTGCCTTGGTTTTAAAGGGAGGACTTTATACTTCATCCTGGGGGTAGCTGGGATCCAGTGCAGTTGGTAGAGGGATGACATGGTCAAGCCTGTGCTTTGAGAAGATCACTTTGGGGAGGATGGATTTGACTAAGGAGTGATTTGGGTCAAAAAGACCCCCCCCCCAGTAGCTACTGTAAGAGTTGAGGTCTCAGGAGATGAGGCCTGCACCAGGAAGGGGGCAGCATCAGAGGAGAGAAAGGGGTGGATTCAAGAGATGTTGTAGAGACAGATACAAGAAGGTTTGGCAACAGGTTGGGTATGGGGTGGCGAGTGAGACTGAGGAGTCAGGAAGGACTTGCAGACTGTGAATCCAGGTGACTAGGAGGATGGTGGTGCCTTTGGTGGTAATAGGAACGTTCAAAAGAGGACAGACTTTTGGGAGAAAAATAACGAATTTTGTTTTGGACATGGCGAATTTGAAATGCTCACGGGACCCAATGTGAGATGTCTCAAAGGCGGCTGATGTGATGCGGAGCTCAGGAAAGGGTTAGGGATGCTCATGTGGCTCTCGAAATCATCAGCATAGAAATGAACCCATGGGGGATGATGAGATCCACGCATGAGAAGAGGGCTCAGTCTCTCCCCCAACCTTGGGGGACACTCATGGTTAGTGGGCACAACCTGGATGGTAAGCCATCAAGAGAATGAGAACTAATGGTCATATAGGCAGGAGGGGAACTCGGAGACAGCAGCGTCATGGAAACCTAAAGGAATGAGTAACCAAAAGAAGAACATGACTGACAGTATTAAAGGCCGAGGACAGGGTCAAGAAAGATGAGGACAGGGAAAAGGCCTTTGGATTTGGCATTTAAGAGGTCAGTGGTAACTTTGGAGAGAGCAGTTTTAGCGGGATGATGAAGCTGCAAGACAGACTGTAGAGAGCTCAGAATTAAGTGAAGGGAGGTGAAATAGATGTACTGATTGTAGATGGCTTTCTCAAAGCATTTAGCCATGAAAAGAAAGAGAGCCATAGCAAGATAGCTAGCAGGGATGGGGAGGGGTTTTTCAGGATGGGACAGACATAAGTGTACATTTGTAGGCAGCAGGGAAGCAGTCAGTAGACAGGGAGAGATTAACGACTAGTGAGAGAATGGGAATCACAAAGAGGGCAATCTGCTGAATGGGATCAAGAGTACATGAAAAAGAATTTACCTTTAATATGAAATGTGTTTTATTAGTGTAATTATAAATTAGACAATATAATTCAAGGGCTTTGCAAGGCTTAAAGCATGAGATACGTGTTAGTTATTAGTTAATTTATTGATTTCCTACATTTCACATTTACTTTCCTATTTGCACCTTTCCCTCTCCATCTTTTAGCAAAAAGGATGTGCTTTATTTTTTATTCTAAATCAGACATGCAAAGTACCAGAGGTCCAAAGTTCCAAGGCTTAAATGAAATTAGACCAATAACATAATCACACTATAAGCACAAACTCTAACCAGTACTGAAAACATTTCTGCTCCTCCGCCGGCTGCCAAGGCTTACCAATCATCAGAAGCTTCATTGTAAAGAGGCTGCTAAGTGAAAAGACTGGCGAAAATTTTGGGTTCCATTCTCACATTTGCAACTATCTACTCTTCCTCTTGAAGACAACTTTTCAATGACTTCCACAAGTTTATGTGAAAATTGCTGTTTAAAAATATGAATGAAAAAAACTGGTATTGAATTTTCCTCCATATATCTTTAAGAGGACTGTGTGTTGCACGTGAGAGCTTCTCACTGAACATCATAACTGGATAGCAAATAAACGCAACAGTTTAGCAAAAAAAATAACAGACCAGGGGATACCTGCAAATTATATTTGTGCAACTTTCACATTGTAATATGGACTTTTAGATAACCTATGTCACCACAGCCATGTGTTAAGAGAAGTGGCTGACAACTTTCTAGCATCACACTGTTTACAGATTAACTGTGGATGACTTGTCTCATTTGGTGTTTTTACAGCCGATGTCTCAAGGGGTATTTATGACAGCAGCCCCCCACTACCTGGGTGAGAAAACTCATCAGGCACTACCTGTATTGTATTTGAACAATTTTCAACTTAATAAGTGACCTGAACCATTAAAATAGGAAATGACTGCTGTCTTCACGCGTCTGTAAGAAGAGGGATTGGGAGAGCTATGCTCTCCTTCCTTTCATGGCTAAATGCTTTGAGAAAGCCATCTACAATCAGTGCATCTATTTCACCTCCTGTCACTTAATTCTTAGCTCTCTGCAGGCTGTCTTGTAGCTTCATCATCCCACTAAAACTAGTCTCTCCAAAGTTACTACTGATCTCTTAAATGCCCAATCCAATGGCCTTTTGGGAGATCAGCCCAATGAGACCCACTAGGAAGGATGAGTAGAAGTTACAAAGAGGCAAATATGGAGGACTGAGGAACAGTCCTCAACAATTCAAGCCATCCAAAAACAGAATGAGTAGCCTTGGGAGATGACAGACTGCCCTCTCACTCAAGGCCTTCAAGCAGAAGCTTCGATGGGCAACTTGTTGGATGTGAGGTAGACAGGATTCTTGTTCAGGCACTGATTGGCCTAGCCCGTCCCTGGAGTCCTTCTGAACTCAGGTTTTTGGGATTCTCTAGCATTTCAGGTCAGAACTCAAGAGGTAACTTTGAGCAATGCTCCCCAAGAATCTGAGTAAGTGCAGACTGTGCGGGGGCAAATAGGCCCCTCATACGCAGTTCGATATTCTCTGCGTTGATGAAAAACAGGCAAGTTTGGCTTGCCCCGTGCATCTAAGGAGTCCTGTGGATAATGCATCCTAACGCGGTTAGCCAGACGTCCTGAGAGGGGGAAAGGATTTAGGGGAATTTAATAAATAAATACAAATTCACCTCTAATAGGGCAAGGATGTGCTAAGGTTAAGTCCCTTCCATCCCAGGGGAAGTAAAGAGAGGAACAGGACTTGGATGGCTTTTGTTCTGTTTTGTTACAGAATTTAGTGGATTTTCTCCCCTCATTTTCCCCATGGCAGTTCTGGGGGAAGCAGGCGCCTCGACCTACCGTCATGATGAGCTTTTCGACACAGTCCGGGGCCACGCTGTGGAGGTGGGTGAGGTGCAGCTGCAGGTGAATCTTGTTGTTCAGCATGTCCTGGCAGAGCGGGCAACGAAGCATGGGCTGCACCGAGTGCTGAGTCATGGCGTGCACCCGAAGCCTGTTCACATCAGCGTTACTGTACTTACAGTATGGACACTGGAACATCTGTGCGAGAAGGGAGGGAGATAGATTCCAACCAGCACTGGGCCCTCCTCCCCAACCCTCTTCCCCTCAGCGCAGCTGACATCAGCTGCAGCGGCCCCTGCCTTCCAACCTGGGCCGAGCTGCGTGCCTCACCTGCTCTGATCTGGCCTCTTCCGATGTTTTGGGTCGCTTGGAAGAGAGGGGGGGCTCCGAGCTACTCGGGAAGGACGTACGTTTGGAGGCTGCAGGACAATCTGGGAGCTCCTTCTCTGCTTGGCTGGACGATGCTACAAGAGAAAATGGAAGCTACATTACGGTATCTGTGCCGGGCAAGCTGCAATGGGGTTGCTGCTGGGTGAAAACCAATATCCATTTATAGCGCAGGATTTCTTGAAAAACCAAGATTCCAGGAGGATGAGCATCCAAGCTGGTAAACATGTTGGAAAGGCAGTGACTTTCTTCTCACTCTCAGTTAGTGCTTTAAAGACTAGGGAAGGAAAAGGTAAGGCGCTGGGATAAAAAGTCTTGGAAGGGGATTTGTGTGGCTCTGATCTAAAAACACACAATCTGCCCTGGACTCCCCAGATCAGGAGCTAAGCTCTTGCTTGCGAAGTGTGAATGTGTGTGCCTGTGTGTATTAAATCAAATGAGAGAAGATTTGCAAAACACTTTGCAAATCTTAAAGTGCTACATAAATGCTGTTATTATTATTATTATTATCACTAATAAGTATGTTGAGGGGGTAGGTGTTCTTTGTGATTACCACTAGCATTAAGATTCATTAGGTTCACTCACCCACAGGGATTAGCCTCCATATTTCTGCCCCCAAAGCTCTGCACTATATTAAAAAAAAGTGGCGCTCTAGAGAAAGTCAAATTAACAAGTTTATTAAGTACCTACTATAAGATAGGCACTATACTAACACTGGGGGATACGAAAAAAGGCAAAAGACAGTCCCTGCCCTCAAGGAACTCCCACTCTAACGGAGGAGACAATATGCAAACAAATATATACAAAGCAAGATATTGACATGATGAACTGGGGTGTAGGGTGGGGTAGTCTCAGAGGAAAGGCATTAACATTAGTGTGCCTGCACTAGAAAGTTTTGTTCTGAGCTAACAGGAATACTCTGGATCACATTCTAGTAGATGCTCTAGGGAAAAATTCGCTTGAATGCTAGCTCTGAGGAAAAGCATCTCTACCCTGCTGCCCATATCCACCCATCTATTTATGCAGTTATTCTTAATGTGAGGGAGAACCATCTGAAATCTAGGTGGTAGAAAACAGAGAAATACTAGAGGAGTGAATCTTGCTCTGGGAATGATTTGGAAGTTTCTTTGACATGAAATCAGCAAAATTGATGATTTACTCATAGCAGTATGACTTCTCTACCATAGCATGGTACAAAACTCCAAGACAGTAGGCTGAATGGGAGTCCCTAAAAGTTGGCTTTTTGGTTACTCAAACCACAAATCTTCTGTGCAAGATAGCTAAAGGTTTTAGACTTTTGCTGTAACCAATGGCACTGGCTATATGGAAATGGTCAAAGAAAAATGTCATAAAAACCATCTCCCGAGGAGAGGAGAGGAGAGGAGAATTCTTTTTGGAGATCACAGACCTCACTGTATCTTAATATGATTTGGCATTTGGGTCATAGAGTGAGAAAAAGCTAATTTCTGCTCCTTGGCAAAACCATGCTTAGTCTTATTCTGCTTAACTATCTCACAAACATTTCTACTCTATGCTTAGCTCTGGGATTTGTTTTGACATGGACACCAAGATACTGTCTTTATGTATATGTACTTTAATAAACAATTTTAGAAAATCAATTTTATTCATTAAAACCATAAGGCCACAAAATATATTTTTTTAAAAATGTTAAATGCAGGAAATATTCCAGGAAGTTGATGCTCTTCCCAGAATGCACATCTTGTGACCTTTAACCCCAGTGTCTTGGTAACCTGGTCTACATAAGTTTGCAAGGCATCTATTATTTAAAAACTACCAAGACAAGCATATTACATACAGACCCCTCCTCCTCCCAACACACACATTCATAACAGTACTTTAATCTGTCTCGAATCGACTTCAAACCCATTTCGCTCTTAATGGGAGTTATTCATTTTCACTTGAAAGGTAATACATGACTGCTGGATATTTAACGTGATGGATTGGCTGCCGATTAACTAGGTGCTGTAACATTCTAGGCTGGTTCCCCCATGGCCCACTTCCCATCTCCCATCCTCACTGTAGGCTTGATTGAGCCTGCAGAATCCTCTTTTTTCCTGGCCTTTTGTGGACACAGTCAGGGAACTCTTTGGCCTTATTTCTTCTGTGATAGAAAACCTTTTCTTGAGATAATTGTTTTACTCCAAAGCACGTCCCTTTTCCACACTGAGTCTAAAACAATCCTCTCTTTTGTAGTGCTTCATTTAAAAATGGACAAAAGTGTTAGCGATTTAAATATATGTAAAAGATAAATTGATAAATTAATAAATTAAATAGAACTAAATATATGTAAAAGTGACTGTTTGGATGTCCATTGGTAATGAACGTCATATTTTCTCCTCCCATCCTTCTCCTCTCCACCACTGGTGAGGATTACAGGGGGAATTTGTTTAGTTTCTGAGCGTGCAAAAGACCTGTTAACAATTTTCCATAGCTAAGACAACATGGGAATTTTAAATCCGCTCTCATCCTGTTGTACCATTCCCCTACAACTCTGTCCTTGACCCCTTATCTGACCTGTAACACTCCTTGCTGCTACAAGACTATGACCCAGCCCAGTGAACAGATGCCACTCTGCTTTCTGCTTTTCATGACGAAAGCTGATCTCCTGACCGGTGATGTGAATGAATGGGCCCTAGAACTAAGGTGGCGATCACCCAATTTATTTCACTTGAGCACAGCAGACAACCAAATTCTATGACCTAGTATAGATCTAGTCAATTTGCAGAATTAAAAAAAAAAAAGTCTACCTAATTTTCTTCTTTACATGCCCCAACCCCCCTGAAAAACTGAACACATTGTAACAAAGTTGTAGATGTGTGAATTCTGGTTTCAGAGGCTACTATTCTTCTTCCCTTCAAGGAAGGGAGCAAAAACTTTTCCCCCTCACTCCTGACTCAAACCTGCCTGGGATTCCAAAGCTACTTTCATAGGAGGAAGCTAAGGGTTCTTTTTTTTTTTTCTTTAAAATTAAACTCTTTCATTCTTCTTCAGTAACAGAACTACACTGCTACAATGTAAACCATGCCAATGCTTTGGGGTTTTCTCTTAAGGAAAACTAACATTTTTATTTGGTACAAGTGCTCAGATACGGGTTACTTTTGTGGCCGGGGCAATAGCTACTCAGCGGATCTCTCATCAGTTAAAGTCAAAAAGATCTCACGGACACAGAATCCCTGTTAAGTCCCAAGTTACAGTCTTTTTGCTGGTCACCGGGTGATCACAGGGGAGTGGTTCCAATAGTCAGGTTAACTACAGCTGACATAGTCCCCTCCCCACGATGACCTTGGACATTAAAATGTCAATCTCAATCAGGAAATGAGTCATCAGGGCAGAGTGAGCTGAAATCTAGGGGGAAGTTGCCCATTGGGCTTTGTGGATGGGATTTCTATTAGGGGACCTGGCATGGATTGGGATTTACTCAAGCTTCCTCTTCTTTGAGCTTCAGAAGACACAAGGTCTCAGTATCAACTAATATTTCAATCTTTTCAGTCTTTATTTATAACCTTTTGGATTTAAAAGACTGTCAACTGAACCGGCAAACGGGGAAGAGAAAGTGAAGGTTTACTCTTTTCTGTTAATCCTGCTGAGACATTTTTAAACTTCATTTTGAGCTCCAGGGGCGAGCAATGCAGAACATCCACTTTCTAAATCCCCAGATGACTTGTCATTTTAACCGCACGATGGCTTCTTATTAATACAAATGAAAAAGACCCATGGAGAAATGAACATTTTGGTGACAAGTTATTCCACGTTTGGTTTCTAGTTGACACAAAAAGCCACAAACGATAACTGACCATCAAAAAATCTGGAGTTAAGTCTTTGAGGCCACAATAGTGTGTCAAAGCATCAAGCAATGCCTGAGTTAATCAGGTTTGGTCATTTTCCTCATTTAAAACAGCTCTATCATTTTCCCTAGATGTGTTAAAATAGGGGAGATCTTTCATTGACCACATCTTGGGCTGCTTTTGACACTTCAAAAAGGATAAAGAATATGGGGGGAGTCACGTGAACTCATGCGTTCTAGAAAAGACTTTCCACTGTGCTTCTATTAGGTGAACAGAAATTCTGGATCAAACACATGGAAACCCAACATGATTTTGTGTTACAGATGCCTGTTCATATCAACTGCCAGAACTATGTTTTGTTTTATTTGTGTGTAACATATGTAGTTTTGGTTTTGTTTTTTGAAGAGAAGGGAATTTTACTTCTGTAAGAAGCTTTAGATATAATATATATATATATTTTATAATATACATATAAAACATATATATAAATATATGTATTTTAGATATAAAAGTCATTGAGGTGGCAATGGAAAGTATTGCTATATCTTTGGTCTGTAATAAAGAAAATTTAAAGTAGGTTCTCATTGATTATTTTTTAACCAAAGCAATCATTCTCCCCACCCCCACCCCCAAGCTAATCCAGTCCTTTAACTGTAATAATCTGGCCAATGAAGCTGATGATGAAAAACTGTACTGGCCTTCTTGACACTAAACATTAACTGGAAGCCACATAACAAAGGGCAGGATGCCTTATCATTTCTCTTAACTTCCTTCATATCCCAGGCAAAATAATTTTATTTCACGGCAATTTTAGGAGTCGATGTATGACTTTCATATTAGAGCCAATCACTGTTAATATACAAGGTGTTTCAGTTTTCCAGATACTCTTTCTAGTTGCTACCCTGCTTCTCCGAAGTATTTATATGACTAAACATAATTACAGTAAAAAAAAAAAAATAGACACATAAACCAACTTGGAGATGCGTGTGTGTGTGTGTGTGTGTGTGTGTGTGTGTGTGTGTGTGTGTGTGTATAGAATCAGAGCAATGGACCTCATAGTTTAATAGCCAGGGTAAACTCTAGGCTTGAACTTTCTTTCTTCCATTCTTCCTTCCTTCTTTTCTTTCTCTTCTTTCCTTCTTCTTTCTTTCTCTCCCCCTTCCCTTAATGGGGATACAACTGATCATACCAGTAACACTTCACAGAGTCATCATGAAGAAAGCCTTTGGAATTGTAAAGTCCTACATGAATGTGAGATATCTTGATGAGTGGGGAGTATATTCTGATTTGATGAATAAACTACTTTTAATGTTTTTGAATGGGGTTAAAACAGTTCTCAACCATTTTAACCTTTCCCTTCCCCCCAAATCACTAAGTTTCCTTACTTGGTTCATTTGTACTAGGAAGTAAGGATATTCAAAGTAAAGGGAAAGTCTGGGTTCTCATTATCACAAATTTCTAAACTGGATCAATGAGGTTTTTAACTAAAATGTAGATCTCAGCCTTGTCTGTGGTCACCTAGAAGGTCAAAAGAGGAACCTACCATTCAAATGATCTGACACTGAAACTGGTACCCTATCATCCCCAACCCAGCCCTGGAGGTAGAAGGCCAGAGAGGCAGATCATCTGGGCAGTGTGGTCTTGACAATAAAGGATTTTGAGAACGAAATCAGAAGTGAAATGAAAATTTCACTCCCAGATTTCAGCTGCTCTCTCACTGGCTACTGGCTAAAAACACCCTTTCTCTCCAGAAGCTGCAGCTTTGTCGGAGTTGTCCATTTATTGTGAACAAAATGCATTTCTGACTCCTTCAGCACCCCAGTGCTCTCTTCTAAGATGCTAGCCAACAGGAGTCGCATTCCAGCTCTAGTCAACCCAAAGGAAAGTTCCTTCACTTCTGATCTCTGTGTTGCTGGGAAGTTTCTTCTCCCGCCATCTTCTCCTCATTAGCGTGTGCCATGTGGAGGTGGTGCTCACAGAAATGCTGACACTTTTTCTATCTGTAGCCCCAAAGTGAGCACCCAGAGGGGCCTGAGAAAGCCGACTGACATTTGATCCTCATGCAGAGGCCAAAGGCAGTAACAACCACCCCCACTCCCCACTTCTGAACCATCAGACTCTTTTAGCTAAAGTACCACTGACAGCCCCTCTGTCTAAACTTCCATCTTTCAACCCAGCAGCATAATGGAGGAGCCAATTAAATGATTATTAATTCATGCTACTTTCCGTAAGCCAGAGGTTCTCATCTCCCTGTATTCCGTAAACCAGCTTGCCACCTGCTCCAGAAATTTACAGCAGGGTTTGATCTATCTCCATTGATTAAGGAAACACACACACACACACACACACACACACACATGCGCGCACACACACACACGCGCGCGCGCACACACATTAAAAGGTTGGGGGTAACTTTCTCCTAAAGTACAATGGATACATTGAATCATCAGAGGAACTGAAAATTTTGTTATAATTTTGTTAATTCGTTATAATTTTGTTATAATTATATTTCTCTAATATTTACTCCTTACACAGAAAAGCATACTTGAACTTCCTTATTTCTCATTCTTCTATTTTGAGTGGTACAGCACAAATTCAGAATTTTCTGAGGATATTTGTCTCTATTACTCTAAAGATAATGGCTTTAACTTCCATCCTCAACAGTCACTAGTCATTTAAGGTCAAGTTGTTCTTGGCATCATCATTAGTATTTGATTGTGATTTTGGCCTAGGAGGTCAGGTCTACACTTTTCTCCTAGATATAGCTATAGTGAAACTTCTGAAAAGTAGTGAGATAGGTTAAAACCTCCTTCTTTCTAGTGCAGAGAATAACAGGTTTAAGAAGTTTACTTTGTTGCCCTATCTGGTTTCTAAATATGAGTGTTCCAATGAAGCACTTCAGATATTTCAAAGGAAAACCATGGGACTTCTATGAATAAGAGGCAGGACGCCTAATGAGGGCTGGTTCTCAAACTGTGAGAACAAAGTTGGAGCCCCACCATTCAATGACTCAAGTGGTGATGACAGAGGGAGGGCCTGTTTCTTAGTTTCTGTTGTGCTTGGTTAAAACACTTTGGCATTAAATGCTGTCACAATCCCACCACTCAAGTGATTGCAAGCTACAGGTTCAAGGACATTTTTAGGAGTCATCATAGAAGAAGAATGCAATGGATTGTAGGATAAAAGTGGACACTGAAATTTTCATCAATGACAGTAAATCCAAATCCAGTGCTTTGTGCTAAGGAGACTCTAAAATGCTTCTTTACAAAAGTCCATTAAAACCTATAGAGAAATGCGTAGGTGCACATTAAGTTACCCTGTTGGCTTTAGAATCTCCTAATCAGTATTTGTTGTCATTCAGTTTTGCTTGACTCTTCGTGACCTCATGGACCATAGCACACCAGGCCTTTCTATCCTCTACTATCTCTCCAGGTCTGTCCAAGTTCATGTTCACTGTTTCCATGACACTATCTATACATTTTACCCTATGCCATCCCCTTCTCCTTTTGCCTTCAGTCTTTCTCAACATCAAGGTCTTTTCCAATGACTCCCATCCTCTCAATATGTGGTCAAAGCATTTAAGCATCAGCTACAATATTTGACTTTCCAGCGAATAGCCTGAATTAATTTCTTTTAGTATTGCCTGATTTGACCTTTCTGCTGTCCAAGGAACTCTCAAAAATCTTCTCCAGCACCATAATTCCCAAAAGTGTCGATTCTGCAGTGCTCAGCTTTCCTTACAGTCCAGCTCTCACAGCCATACCTTACTACTGGAAAAACCATAGCTTTGACTATATGGATCTTTGTTGGCAAGGTGAGGTCTCTGTTTTTTACTATGCTGTCCAGATTTGCCATAGCTTTCCTTCCGAGGAGCAAGCATCTTTTAATTTTATGGCTGCAGTCACCATCTGCAGTGATCTTTTAAGCCCAAGAATATAAAATCTGACACTGCTTCCATTTCTTCTCCTTCTATTTGCCAAAAGTGATGGGACCAGTTGCCATGATTAGTTTTTTTGGATGTTGAGCTTCAAGTCAGCTTTTACACTCTCTTCTATCACTTTCATCAAGAGGCTTCTTAATTCCTCTTCACTTTCTGCCATAAGATATTTTCTGCATATCTGAGAACGTTGATATTTCTCTTTGCAATCTTAATTCCGGCTTTTGATTTATCCAGCCTGGCATTTCGCATGATGAACTCTGCATATAAGTTAAATTAATAAGGAGACAATATACATCCTTGTTGGACTCCTTGTCCAATCTTAAACCTACCAGTTGTTTCATGTTCTAACTGTTGCTTCTTGGCCTGCATATGGGTTTCTCAGGAGACAAGTAAGATGATCTGATACTCCCTTCTCTTTGAGGACTTGCCACATTTTTGTACTCTCTTTAAAGATGAAGACTGCATCATGTCTATCTGTCCTGTGGGACTTGTACCCATCAACACTAAAATCCTCCATAGGATTCAGCCAATATCTCACATTTGCTTCCCTCCTCATTCACGCGGCCAATATCCTTCCTACTCCATGTCTTCCTCTCCTCTTATTTAAGCAATTGTGACAGTCTCCTCGCTGGACTCTCAGCTTCCAATTTCTCCTTTCTTCAATTTCTCCTTTACACAGCTACAAAAATCATCTTCCCAAAGCTCCAGCTGGTCGCATTCCTTTCCTTTCCATTGTTCCTTTTGCACAATTCTATAGTGCAAACGCCAGTGCACAGCTATTACGTGCTTCTCTACTGTTCGTCCTCTGGATCACCCACAACTTTAATTCTGTAGAGATTCTGTGACCTGCTTCCATACAACATCACTGCAAGATTTTATATATATTATATATATATATATATATATATATATATATATAAAATTTTTTTAATGGGCCTTTGTTTCAGGGGGGAAGGAAAATGGGGTCATTAAAACTAAGTACCATTTCCCCAAGGCAGTCCAGCCCATGCTCCTATTCACTTTCAGATTTAGTTCACTGTCTAGTCTCAGTAGGTATTCAGAATCTGTACTAATGGACCAGCTCTACAGGGTGTCCAACCAAATGAATTTTGTAGTATAGACAACAGGCATCATCTACTTCTCACCTCCCCACACGCCACCCCTGCATATACAGTTAGGCTAAATGCTTGAGGGCTTATGGATTTCATTTAGTAGCATCTGCAACACTCCTGGGCCGGATGCATACAGTACCATGTCATCTACAAACAGGAGCACCTTGGGGCCCTCACCACCTACACTGTACTTTCTACAAGGAATCTCTCTTCCATTTCAATTCTGTGCTGGGCATTCTCAATAATGGTGACAAACGTGTCTCCCTGTTCTATGCCTTGACTCGTATTAAGAGGGGTAAATACATTTTCTCTGTTGTTATATTTTTCAAGGAATCATAGGATTCCGAGGCACTCATGGGAGATACTTTGTTGGAGGACCATCAGCAGGTGATATGTTGTCAGCTATGTGACTATGAAGACTTCTGTAGAATACCATTTGTGAATGCCTGTCTGTTGCCTTCTCACACCGTCATCCTGGATGGGTCAATTTGAGGAATGTTCTCAGTCACTTTTGTAGGGCAATGCTAAGAGAAGATAGATTTTTTTCCCCCTTCCTGGCTTCAGATTCCTTGAAAATCAATATTTCAACACCCTCAAAACTATGTCACTTCCAGCATGGAGCTCATCTGTGTAAAATGAGTCTGGGCCAGCTGTTCTGGCATCTCCTTTTCTCAGTACCTCTTCTGGCATATCAAGGGGCTGTGATAGTACAGTGAAAGACAATAAGCCCACGGTCACTGATGGGCAAGTTTTACATAAAAATCTTTATAGATGTTTTCTGGGGTTTTTTTTGGGGGGGGGGTTCATCTACAATCTTTCCACTTTTCTCCTTACATGCTCTCAGGATGATTTGGCACAATGGGTCTCATAGCATGCTTTAACTGTGACTTTTAAAAATTACTCCCCAACTAAAGGAAGCCATATACATTCTGATTTTTCACCTCCAACCCACAAGTGAGATAATAAATAAGAAAACACGTTGAAAGTTAAAAATAGTTTTATAATCATTGCTATATTAGGAATACCATTACACTACTCACAATTCCATATGAGTTTCCTAGCTTTATATATACCATAACAGCAGGAACAGGATATTTGAGGTACCTAGAAGGAGCTCTTCCTGCCCTTTTTAGGACAAGACAGTACTTTGGCACATCCTAGGTGACCAAGAAAATGGGCTAATCTGGATAAGAAGTCTAAAGAGTTAACAGTATCACTTGAATGCGGAAGTCTTTTTTTTTCTTCCAATTTTCATTAATATCTTTTAGCACTGTTTTCTGTAATAGTGATTTTTTAATGGACATGAGATACTCAAGTCCAACACTAGAAATGGGATGACCATAAAATGGGATTGGCTCTTTGGTAATAGTGATTTTTTAACAGACACGAAATACTCAGGTTTGACACTGGAAATGGAACCCTAAAGTGGTATTGGCTCCTCCTGGCACCAGAATTTCACTATCTCAAATATGGAAGGCAGCTGTTTTAAGTTTTGAGATTCTCCATTCAAGGACCTCAATATATCACTTACTTTCCTTTCCTTCAACAAAGAGCAAACATGAATCTGTTTAAAAGATCCTTCTATAAAAGTATAATTTTTTAAACTTTTTCCCTTGTTTGTAAAAGATACTTTACTGGAAACAAAATTTAAAAAAAAAACAACTATACACACAATATGACCAGACCATCATGAAAATACTCCTTCAGCAGGAACTTTGTTATTAGCTCTTGATATGGTCAGAATTTAATATGTCCACAGCTATTTAAAAGTTTTTTTGAGTTCTTGTGGCTATTAAGGATTTTTGAAAAAATGAAGTTCATGTTTCATTCTGTTCAAAGGACCATGATTTCAAAAATGAAATAACAATGGTGATTTCTACTGTAGATTAACTGTGTACATGTTTTTTTTTTTTTTTGTTGTTGTTGTTGTTGCAAACTTGGACTCTTTACTCACCATTTTAATATGGCTGATAACTATAACAGACTGAAATCCATGCAGATTTATATCATCTTCATATGCTCCTGTCCTGGACAGCCACTCATTATAACAAAGAAAAAAAATCTCGCCACAACTAAGAAATAACTCAAGTCTGACATTATATGCAGTGTTCCATCTACATAGATCCCCTTTGCAAAGCAGGGAGGAGCACACTGCCTTACCTTTTGTTTGAGGCCAAGCTTAGCCATTATTTCATAACATTCAGAGTTTTGTTTTTTGTTTTGTTCGTTTCCTATCCTTTCCATTTACCCTGTTGAAGTCATTGTGTATATTGTTTTCTTGGTTCTGTTTGCTTTGCATCAGTTCATATAAATTTTCCCTGGCTTCTCTCTATTCATTATATTCCTTGTTTCTCACAGTTCAGTAATATTCCATTACATCCATGTACGACAATTTGTTCAGCCATTCCCCGATTCAGCCTCTAGTATTATTCCTAGTTCTTTGCTACTACAAAAAAATTCTGGCATAAATATTTTGGTACGCAACTTCCTTTGGGTATATGCCTAGTACATGCATCTCTGGATCAAAGGAATGGACATTTTAGTTCCTTTTTAGGATGACCCCAAGTTGCTTTCTCCTATGTTTGGAGCAATGCACAGCTCCATCAATAGTATATTAGGGCATCAGTCTTTTCACAACCTCTCAGATATTGACTCCTTCTGTCTTTTATTTGTGCAATTTGTTAGGTGTGCAGTGAAACCTAAAAGTTGTTTTGATTTGCATTTCTCCTATTATTAGTGATTTGGAACAACGTCATCTATGGCTGTTAACAGTTTGCAATTCTTCTTTTGAGAACTGTTGTGTTCATATTCTGTGACCAAGTATCCATGAAAAGTCTTAAGACTGGAGCTACTTGATTTGCTTTAATATGCAAATTAAATAGCATGAACCATTTCTTCCTGTAGTCACCCTATATTAGAAGGCAATCTGGCAATACTTAGGCACATCTAATGGTGGGGAGGCAGGCCTGTGGTTTAGATGACTCAGCTGAGATGATGCCCTCATTTAGCTGGAGCTAAAAGTGAAATAATAAGCATATTCCTTGGTGAGAACATAGCCTAACTCTAACCCAGAATTCCTTTTTTTTTTTTTTTTTTTTTTTTTTTACAAATTTGGAAGTTTTGAAGACTAAAATCACATTTTATTTTTTGCCCTCTCAAGAGTAATTCAGGACAGTGAAAGCTTGACTTCTAAATCATCATTATTCTCATCTTCCAATGAATAGTCATCCCTGGTGGGGTCATTCTCTAAGGAAGGCAAACACTTTTTGAGTTCTTCCTTTTTAAGGAAGGGATTGGAATCTTTTGGTTGCTGACTTCCCTAACTTTGCTGAGAATTTTACTTAGTGACAGTCACCTCTCTGTCCTCTGGGGACAATGGTCACACATACAAAAGGCTAGTCTGCTCTGCACGATTTCTGGAAGGAGTCAAGCTAAAGACCAGCCCATGGTGCTTGTATCTGCAGATGTCACAAGGTAGTCTCATTAGAAGGAAACTAGGCCCATGATCAGGCCCTCTCCTAGGAGGTATTGGCAGCTGGATCCAGGGGGATTCACTTGCCTTTAAAGCATTTTATATGAGAATCATATAGAATCCTTTCTCCAGAGGAAACAGCATTGGCTTTGACTGACCAGTGGCTATTTCCTGCTCACTGCTGGGGACAGTGCAGTCCTAAGCCTACAGCAGAGACATCCACTGACAATGTTTCTAACACAGATAAAGTGATTCTTTTTCCTCTCTGGAAAGGCTGCCTATAAACTCAACTTTGTGGCAGCAATTGGTGTCTTTTTTCTTTTTCTTTTTACCTTTTTTTGGCCAAGTCTGAGAGAAAGCTAGCCAAGTAGAGCTGGGTCCAAACATCCTATTGAATATCAACAAAGATTTATTAAATATCTACCATGTGTGAAGTATTGTGGTGGGTAAGGACACAAGGCTTAAAAAAAAACCACACTGTCCTTTGGGTTCTAGTCACAACATGGGGTTATGACACATCAGAGAACTCGCTTACAGTCAGGATGGGACAGAACATGCATCTGGTGGGGATGAGTTCTCTCATTGTTACTCACCAGAGGTATCATCATTACGTAATTTCAGTGAAACTAACAAAAGGTGGATTTTAAACATGGCTTCATAGCAAGGCCCCAGAATGTTCTTGTTTCCAAAACTATAACTTGATAAACTCTTTGAGTAGCTATTACATTCTGAAATCATGTGAGAGATATCATGGTAGAGTACAAAGACCAGGGTTCAAACCCAGTGAATGGATTATACTTTGGGTAAATCACGTAACCCTCTAGACCTCAGTTTCTTTTTCTATAAAATGGGGGGGGGGCGGGGTGGACTAGATGGCTTCCCTTTCAACTCTCAATCTATGAGTTAATGAATTTGTGAAAATAAATCCTCCCCCAAAGTCCAACTCCAATGCCTTACTGTGCTGTAGAGGCCACTAGGTTCTTGAAGGCTATGACAACGGACCACCAGTTCTGGTGGGTACCATCACCTGGTGATCGACTCAAGTTGTAGTATCTGAGGACCAGTCCGGTTTTGTTCACAGTTCATCAGTGCAAGGTTGGCCACCAGTCGACGGAACTTTTTTTTTTTTCCAGGCATCTTCTGAAAGATCTTCTTTAGAAATTTCCAGAGTTTGGGATTCACATGATGAACAACTGAAGGATTTTGCCCACTGGGGGAGAAAACATTGTCCAAACCTCTTGCCAGGGTTGGAAACTGGAATGATTTCTCCTGCACTTCTAGATGTAAAACACTGAGGGCACAGAACCATTTGCTCTTGGTGTTTTATAAAAGTACAGAAAGTGATGTGTTACGTCAGAGGGACTCCATAAACAGAATCCTAGAAATGCAATTGTTTCATCTCTTTGTATCCATTCTCTAATGCTCAGATTGCCAAGAACCCAAAGTCTATCCTTTTGCATAATTTTCAGGTGGTTCAGTGAGCCAAAAAGACCCAAGGGGAGTTCTAGAACTAATTCTGTTTCAGAGCTGAGTGGCTATGAGTCTTTCTAGGATGGCCTCAGAAAACAATGGATGGAATATTTAAAATCCTGTTTTCCTGTGGGTGCCAAAGGTCTGCATTTATCCTCCACCAACAGGAATCAGCTCCTGTAGGATTCTAGATGGTATTCTTCCTCTCTTTTTCAAAAAGGAAGGTTAATAACAAACAAAAAACTGCAGGAGGTTAACCAGGAGCCCCAGCTTTTGAAGAGAACTGCCCATGGAGCTCCCCTCTTTTGGAGAGCAGCACAGAATCACTAGCTTCTACCTTTCTCCTGTCTCTTGCCTAAGCCCCCTTCTCTCTTCTGCCACTGACACAGCCTGCTGTGGACCCTCATCACCTCACACCTGCCTGCCTCCACCCTCTCTCCACTCCAGGACATCTTCTACTCAGCTTCAAGTAGACCTTCCTAAAGTCCAGGGCTGACCATGTCACACCCTCCTCCCGTTCCATCAAAATCAGTTATTCCCAATTAGCTCCAGGATGAAATAGAAAGCCCTCTGTTTGGCTTTTCAAGTCCTTTCTAAGCAGCCTCTCCCTATAGCTTTCTTCCATCAGCGGCACTGGCCTCCTGGCTATTTCTAGCATCTACTGACTATACATATTCACTGGCTGCCCCCCATGCCTGCAATACTCCCCTTACTCACCCTTACCTCCTGGTTTCTCTGGCTTCCTTAAAGTCTCAGCTAAAATCCTGCCTTCTGCAAGAAGTCTTTTCTGGTCTTTCTCATTGGCAGGCCTCCCTCCCCGGCCCCGAAACTACCTCCAATTTTTTCTGTATAGATCTCATTTGGACGTGGCTGTTTGCAGATTGTCTTCCCATTAGAGTGTGAGATCCCTGAGAGCAGGGGCTGTTTCTGCTCTTCTTTATATCTCTATCACTTAGCACAGTGCCTGGCATATAGTAGGTGCTTAATAAATGCCTGTTGTTTTTGTTTGATTAAACCTGTTGTTTTAAATTCTATCACTATTTCCTGTATAATTAGTATGTAATTAATAGTGTAGTCTGGTAGAAAGAGCAATGCACTGAAAGACTTCAGGAGGCCTAGTTCAGATTTCTGCTATCATCTATTGAGTTATCAGAGAGATCACACTTTCTACCCTCACCGAGGGGGACAATCACTATGGAGGAGGGGTCCACATTTCTCACTACCACCAACTGCTGACCAACTGGCACCCATGCGAGGTCAAGGGTCCTGTAAGTGGCAACACCTCCCAGACCACCTGTCCTGCTTCCAGCCCCATGCTCACAGTCATCTTCTGGTGAAGCCACCTCAACAGAGATGCAACCTAGTAGTTGATACAAGCCCCTACCTCCTCAGCAAACAGAGCTATACAAGTCCCAGAAAAGAAAGTTCTCACCACCAAAGTCCTCAGCACTGTCAATCAAATGGTTCATCAGAACCTTAAACCTTAAAACCATGAGTCTTTTCCATCTGACTTGTTACCGACTTACCTCTCCTAGAAGAGCTGTCTCCTCCCATTAGAATGGTAGCCCCTTAAGAAAAGGGACTGTTTTGCTTTTCAATTTGTAATCCCGGTGCTTAGCATAGAAGGACTTAATAAAGGCTCATCTTGATTTCCTTGCTTGCAAAAGAGAGATACTGTCTGCTCCAATAAAATAAGTATCAGGATAAACAAAATACCCTGCTATTCCTGCAGAAAAGCAAACTCCAGGTATTTATCACTGATATGATTTTTGCTCCTACTACTCTCATGGCTTATAAAATGTAAATTCAGAAAGTCAAGTTATTTGAGAGCTCTTGGCATTCCAAAAAGTACAGAAATCTACACTACTTCTATTTTTGCTTCCTTATATAAAAACAATCCAAAGGATTCATTTTCTAACTGTGAGATAGATTTCAGCCTGCAGTACATTTAAGCAGCCAAGTTATACACAAAATACCTTAGGGAAAAAAGGGGTGGGGGTGGTATGTGAAGAAGAGTTGGTCCTCAGATAGCCAGCACAGCCTCATAATTCCCAACTGTGTATGAAAATGAAAAAAACAAAACCAGCTTTCTTTGTTTGTAAGAATGTGACCTCCAAGTGGGCCCAGAGAAACCAGATATTTAGCATGTTCTGTTACGTATATGACCTTCAGTGCCAAGAGCTTATCATTGAGTATGTAGGAAACAGGTGGGTAAGGGAGAAAGGGGGTACAAGGAAGAAGTGGGGTCTTACTAGATTCGGCCTTACAACAAGGCTGCAAAAAATTCACTGACTCAAAGATCCCTAAAGTTATCTCTGGGTTAGTTGAGCTTTCCCCATCCTACAGCAATATGACATCACATGATGGCCATGCCTATAAAAGAACCAAGGCCCTGAAAGCTAGGCCTCCTCCCTCAATGTCACAAGCCCAGGGATGTTGCTGCTGAGGGACTACGGCTATTCTCAGTTCAGTTACACTATTCTGGGCCCAAACACACTGAACACTTTCTGACAGTTTATCCATATCCTGGAGGGGAAATAATACTGCAAAGGAGAAGAAAAAGCTCATTGTCAGTTCTATGCTATTACCTACAGAGTGCCTGGCACATAGTAGGTGCTTAATAGTAAATGCTCATTGACTAATTGAATTAATTTCTTAGCCTTCTTAGGTAAAGGTTCAAATGCTAGAGTTGAAAGAGACCATGGGGATTTAGTTCAATCTGCTTATTATAAAAATAAGGACACTGAGGCCCAGGGAAGTTGGGACTTATTCAAACTTTATAGCTAATTAATGGCCAGAGAGACACAGAACTCAGGTACGCTTATTTCCAGTCTAATATTCTTTCTATTTAGTAGACTGCTTTCTAATGCTTTATAGAATCATTTAATGGTGTTAATTTTTTCCCCCTTATCCCGATTTTTCCTTTTTGTTTCTCTCACAGATTATATTGAGGGCATTACTACCATTTTAACACAATGGCGCACCCACATATGCCCAGCTGTACATTGGATGGGGATGCCCACCGATAACAGACTTCCAACATAATGAGTGTGACCTATTTTTGCTTCCCAATCTCAGTAATTACAAAGGCAGTAGGCCGGTAGGAAATATTCATAAATGGCAAAAGCTATACTCTATACATTTATGTTAAACATGTCAAACCTGATTGAAATCATGCCTGCCAGCTACTCCACAAACACACTTTTCTCTAACAATTTCCTAGATCTCTCCAGCCCATTAATACCTTCTTTAGCAGCAATCTACCATGGATTTGAATCAGGGACACTCCATTGCACTAATTGTTCCATTAGGTGAGCATCCGGGCTTTAAAAAAAAAAAAATTAATAAAATAAAAGTAAAATCCCTTTAGGCCGTTTCTCCAGAAATAGCACAAACGATAACCCAAGTTAGGATAAAAACAACAAACTAAACAACAGAACAGAACTGTTGAAAAATCTCAGTGTCATTAAGCTGGATTCTTTCCTGTTTCCCTTTTTGAACCACCACATCATTTCCCCCACCCAGGTTTTCTTGTCTCAAATGAACCTCATTAGGTCCATCGTGGGGCTCTTCGGGTGAAAACCAAAACAGTTAAGAGTGTACAAAGATAATCATTTTGCTCTCACTTTTTTTTTCAGTTCCATTTGCTCTCTAGTTATTGGTGATAAAGCATCATTTTAATTATCTGTGTGTAGTTTGTATCAATTAATAATTGATTGGCTAATTACTATGATAATTGTTATTCATTTGTTGTCACCAGGGGTTTTTCAATCTACTACTCACATACACAAATCTACTCTGCGGAAAGATCAAGGAGCTATTTTTACATCTCAACTAGCAAATAAGGGGGGGGGGGGCGAAGTTTGCTAGAGAAAATGGCTGCACACAAAGGAAGGAAGATGCTTCTCTCTAAAAGCATTTCCAGACACTTGGCTCGCCTGTGGAAATGCTCCATACTTTCTATTAACTTTGCTTGTAGTGAGAACAAAGGGGAGCGACCATTCATATCAAGCTTACTATGTGTCACTACTATTGTTATTTCTAAACTTCACGTTTTTAGATTTTAAGCAGCTTCGCTGACAAAGAAGGTGACCTGAACAGATCTGATGAATTTTCAAGCCACCAGTGGATTATCAACAACTCCAGGGACTTGTCTTGAACTTCTTCTGTGCCTGCCCAGTACGGACAGCCTGTGCTTCCACCAAGGCCAACGTTGAGGCAGAACAAATTAGATTAGAGCTTAGTCAGACCTTTCTCAGGGGAAGGGATAGGTCCTTGAGAGGGACAGGTTACACAACAGTTTATAGTAGGTGAAAGGGCAAAAGGGATCTCACTCACCCTCTGGGAACTGGCCGGCCTTCACCTGATTCCTGATAGGCACATCAGATGCCTTGATCCATGTGTTAAGATATTTTGACTCATGGTTAGCCTACAGCAAATGTGGTTAACTTGGGTCTGCCTCATCTCTAGACTCAGGCCCACAATTACACTAAAAATCGGGATTCTGTGTTCAAGAATATTAAGAATCATTACGTTGGTTTATTCTCCACTTGTAAACAAGACCATGCCTTAACCAAATCACCTTCTGAGGACTGACATGCTTTCCTAGGAAAAGTATTCTCATCCTCTGCTTCTCTCTTCAAGCCCCCAGAACAACCTCTGATTCTGTATCTTAATCAGATAACCCTATTGTGCACTCCCTCATCTACCTGCAATCCATGTCACACCCATCCCTGCAGCCCACCCCCACCCCATAGTTCTTCCTTTGCCCTAGTCACTAGGAAAGAGGGGAAGAGAATTTTTATATATATATAAGCTTTTTATATAGTGCTTACTATATGCCAGGCACTGGGCTAAATGCTTTACAAATCTTACTTCATTTGATCCTCACAACAGCCCAGGATATTATTATCACCCCCATTTTGTAGTTGAGGAAACTGAGTCAAACAGAGGTTAAGTGAGTTGTCCAGGGTCACACAAATGTGTAAGGCTGGATTTGAACTGACATCTTCCTGACTCCAGGCCCAACGCTCAATCCAGCTCTCTCTAAAAAGGTGGTCCCTTTTCTATGCCTAGGCAAACCCCTCAACTTGTGCCTTTGATGTCATTTTCATCTATCTATCCTCTTACAGATTCTCATCTTCACTTTCATATCCTCAACTTTTTCCCATCTATAGACTTACTTCCTTCTCACTGCCTACAAACATGTCCGGCTCTCTTCCACAATTAAAAAACAAACCAACCAAAAATGCCCAACCCTTCGCTTGACCCTGTCACCCCCTCTGGTTACCGTTCTCTTTTTTCCCTTTCATGGTCCAACTCTTGGAAAGAGTCTGCCTACTTCTCTCACCCCTCATGATCTTTTATTTCAGTATAAACCTGACCGGGTCACTACCACACCTGAAAACTTTAAATGGCTTCCCGCGGCTTTTGGGACAAAATTACGAATCTCTTAGGTTCCTATCTACCTGTCCTATCCCCCCCTTTTTTTTGCACCATACCACCTCCTTACATACCTTAGCTTCCCTACATTTGACACTGTCTTCCATGTCCATGCATTTGGCCTAAGTCAACCCTGGGCCTGTAATGCACTACTCCATCGTTACCTCTTCCTCTTAGGACCCTTATCTTTTTCAAGGCTTAACTCAGGTACCACCCTACTCACGAGGCTTCTCCTGATGCCTAATTGTCAGTATTCTTCCTCTTTCCAAATTAGTTTATGCTTACTTATCTCTGCACAAGTTATATTTTCTTCCCCAGTAGAATGTTTCTTTTCTTTTTTGTCTTTATATCCCCGTATAAGGAATGTCTTGCTTAACAGCACTGGAGGTGAAGAAATGCTTACTGAATGGAATGAGTGATTTCCCTATTTCTGAAAATACTCTGGGTTCTAGATGGTTATAGTTCAAGCCCTAGTAACCTGGCTTTTGATCCCAACCACCATCTCCATGATGGCCAGTGATCCAGAGGCAAAATCCAATAGTTTTTTTTTTTTTTTTCTCAGTGCTCATCCTTTCCAGCTACAACCGTTGGACTTGGCAAGGAGCCCTTCTGCCATCCCCTTACCATCCGTGACAACGCCCTCTCTTGGCTCTCCCTACTCTCCAGCCCGAGCTCCCCTTGTCAGTCTTTTTCGCTGGATCATCATTCACATGCGTGTCCTTGGAGGCTCTTCTATGTATCTCTGTGATCTCATCAGTGCTCCTGGGTTCAAATATCATTCCACAAATGACTCCAAAATCTCTATTCCCTAACCTATTTTCTCTCCGGAACTCCAGTTCCACGTTACCAACTTCTGGCCAGATATCATACCTTGAAAATTCCGATTACATAAAACGCCTAACTTAATTTTGTTTTATAATTTCAAGCTGTTTAATTCTTTAGAGCAGACCCAGAAGTGTGGCGTACAACTAGCTACAACAGGTTCCTTTCAGACTGCGTTGCCCTTCATATTTCTCTTTTCGGGGTTAAATAGCCCACGATCCCTGCAGCCTTTTCTCATAGGCAGTATTTTCCAAGCCTTCATTCATTTTCATTGTTCTTTTCTGGACCCTCTCCAAGTTTCTGTATCTTGTTTAAATGGTGAAGCCCAAGAATGAACATGATTTAAGTATAGTCCTGCCTGGAAGTGAAGCAAAGTCCTGACCAATGCTGGCTAAGAAAGCTGATTTTTTTTTTTTTTAATCTCAGGGCATTACAATATTAACAATGGTGTGCAATATGAATTAGGCTGACCAAATGAAAGTTTCTTTTTTTTTTTTGGCTTGACACATTTCCTTTTGTTACTATGGTGGCTTTTTTTTTTAAATTTAAAAGCAACTTATCAGCTTCTGCCGTTCCCCCTTTCCTCTGAAAATACCTTTCTTCCTCTCAGAATGTAATGTTTCTCCGGAGTTTTGCCTTCTTTTTTTCGCAGGACAGAGATGCAGCTTTGATACTTGAGTTTCTCCAGGAAAAGTCTTCACTCTCCTCTCTTAGGCTTAACCTTATCACCTCGGCTTCATCTGGCACCTCAAATTGACAGTGTGGGGCCACGAGGCATTCATTCCGCAAATATTTCATCAACAAACCTTTACTATGCCCTTCTGGGTGAAAAGTACTATATACCCTATCCTAAGCCTAGTATCAACTCTCTTTTCAAATCTTGTAAAGAGGTAAAGAAGAATAAAGATCTTTACTGTTAGCTCAATATCAGGAGTATTAACAAAGAAAAACTGAAGAGCAGAAGTGACCTCACATAAAAATTTGAATATTAATATAAAGATATGTATATTTATATAAATGCATTTATGCATACATATATGTATTTAATACAGTGTCAATTCAGTTTATCTCTGACAACTCAACAAATTCCGGATTACCTGTTTTCTCAGTTACTATATAGTATGGGATTCAGGTTCAAAGGGCAGCCAAAACCTACCTGGCCACTTGCCCTGGTCTTTATCGCCTCCACTTTCTGGATCTTTAGTGAGCTCCTCTGGGTCAGCAGCTGTTTCACTGGGTCCTTCGGCATCTTCAATTGATTCTTCTGAAACAGAACAAAAAACACAAATGTCAATTGTTTTTTAAAGAGAAAACGAAGGTCTCTTAACAGCTATTCCAAAGAACTGATCAACAGCCAAATCAGAGATGCCAGTGATTCTGGCCCAAAATAGAGATGCCAGTGACTCTGGCCTGTTGTGCCCAATAGGCTGAAATGCACCAGGAGGTGTAAAAGGCTCAGCAGGACAGTTCTGACCAGAATTGTTTTCTATTTCAAAAGCAGTAAGGTACATTGGGATATAGCTGAAAAACAGGTACTCTCACATACATATGAAAAAAATATATTTTAACACAGATTTTAAGATATTTGAAGTGAGAAGAATCAAGGATGTCTACATTGCAACCCCTCGACACTCCATAATTAACAAGTAAAGCATTTATATTGGAAAACATAAAACTACCATAAGCCCATAGATTTTGAGCTTGAAGTGACCTCAGAGGTCACAAGGTCCAACAACATCATTTTATAACTGAGAAAACTGAGAGGTCCAGAGAAATAAAGTGATTGGCTCCAAGTCAACCAAGACGTACCAACAGTCAGAACTGGATCCGAGGTCCTTTGACCCCGCTCTACCACACGGCCTCTCATTTGGGCCATTTCTGATTTCTAATCCCTGCAAGCCTTTGGATTGACCCAGATCACGGATTCCTTACATGCTCCTCCGAGTTCTCTTTTCACATATGGGGCTGTGTGGGACTTTCAGACACACCTGCAGTTGGAGAGCCAGTTTCAGATTTTAATCAATGACAGTCATTCCAGAAATTGTTCCAAAAATCCACCTTTTGGCCTGCAAATAATCACTAGTAGTTAAACCACTACTAAACCCCTTGAAAAATAGGAATGAAAATTTTACCCAGATTTTTTTTGTCTTTTAAAAAGTCAGTTTCATACCCATCACTGGACGTAAAAAAAAAAACAAAAAAAACCTATTGTCTTTCCTGCCCACCTAATGTGAAGTGTTCTCTTCTGGGCAAGAAGGCAAATGGTCATTTCCAAGGATAAGTTAAAAAGCAATGTAGAGAAAGGTGCTGTTTTGTTATGGAGAAGGGTATACGTGGAAAAAATTCTGAAGCTTTGCCCCTAAAGAAAAGGAATGTGAGAAACCTATCTAGATGAAAAAACAAACCATGACAACAAAAAACCCCTCTACTTAACTCTTACTGAGTAATTTATCTTCTAAAACAAAAAGGCAATGACAATTAATTGCTGCCCCCATCACTTCTTTTGTTGTGGTCCCTTACAATTCTAGGCAAATGAGCAGGACCTGAATGGGTTTATCAATTCAGATCAAGACATCTATTGGTAGACTTCAGGGATTATGCCCTCCCAGGTTCTAGAGAGAAAATCTGGACGTTCCATTCATCTAACAGTGGAGTATGATGCTAATGGAGATGTTTAGATGACCTTTATGGCTGAAAGACATACAAATATGTATCTAAATCCAAAAGAATTGCTGGAAAATGGTATCTAATACAACATTTGGGGTTCCAGACCAATCAAAATATAGATCATTTCAATGCCTACTATTTTAACATGAATTTAAGGCCTTTTAACTTAGTTTTCAAATAAAGTAGATCTTAAATTTTAACTCACAAAGGTCATTTCTTTTTTTTAAGAAGAATAAGATTATTTCTAAATACGATTTTAAAAGTATGTTGAGATGAAATGAGAATCACTAGTTTGGAGACTAATTCCTCCTCGCTCTTCTTAAAAAGGCAATGGGAACCAAGAAGAAGGGGGCTGGATTGAGAATCAGAAAATTTACTTTGATTATCATTATAGCATTTATGTTATGCCCTTTGGGAACATGGTATTGAATGTGGTATTTCCTGTTTTTATCTCCAATTGCAATTCACCGAGCAAATCTTGGCATATAACTTTCTCATGTTTCAATTTTTTTTCCCGCTGTAATACTAAAGATAACCCAGATTTCTTTTTCTCTCATAGTCATAATGGAAAAGCAGAATAATTTGTTTGGTAAAATGCTTGGGAGAGTCATTTAGGAATAGGCAGATTCAATAAGATGGGACATAAGACAATGGAAAGGGCATCTGGCTGGGGGTTCTAGGTCTGGTTCTTGAATTTGGAAGCTGAATGAGCTTGAACAAGTTAATGGCACCATAAATTTATGGCTGGAGGAGAACTTAGTTGTCATCCAGCTGAACTTACTAGTTTATTTTATAGGTAAGGGGAAGTGACTTGCTCCATATCACATGAGTAGCTAGTTTCAAAGCCAAGATCTGAACCCTGGTCTTTCGACCTTAAATAGAGCATTCCCCTCTATTGCATCATTTTTCTTTCCTGGTTTTCTTTTTCTTTAAAATGGGGATCCTCTCACCTGACTGTCCTACTCACAGGGTTGGTGCTGTTGTAAGGATCAAATGAGAAAATGGATGTGAAAGGACTTTGAAAACTGTATGGCCCTATGTAAACAATGTGTAATAGGTTAAATATTAGTCATCATATACATATCAAGGGTTTAGCAAATGTTTGTTGATTGAATATGACATCATGTATATCATACACACACAAGTACACGCACCTTCGTATTGTCACTAACCCTCCTCCCAGCCAGACTGAGCTATATTCCTTTTATTTTGACTTTTCGTGAAGTGTCTGACGTCTGAATTGCAAAATTGATCTTCAAATAGTAAAAGATTTCTTCAATCAATACCATTCAATCTGTTCTATCCAAGTCAGCTAATTACCTTCATATGTGCTTACTGGTATCTTTAAGCACATTTATATATGCACGGATGAAAAATATTTGAAGTATTAACATGTCAGTCTCAACACAGCAGAACTTCACTCATTATACGAAAGGAAGACTCCACGGTCTTGCATTTTGAGTGGAGGTGCAGAGAAGGAAGGAAGGAAGGTGACACGGACCTACTATGTGCCAGGCACTATGCTAAGTGCTTTACAAACATTACTTGATTTGATCCTCACAACCACCCTGGGATGAAAGTGCTATTCTTTCCATTTTACAGCTGAGGAAACTGAGGCAAACAACTTGCTTAAGGCATAGGAAGTATCTGAGGCTAGATTTAGCTTCAAGCCTTCCTGATGCCAGGCCCAGCCACCTATCTGATATACCAAACACATGACACGCAAAAAAAAAACAAACAAACAAACTCAACTTGGTTTGTGGCAGAGTCCTAGAAGAAGACAATTCCCGACAAACGAGAGAAAGCGTTTCATTAGGTGTTATGAGGACAATTCCAAGATAAAGGGATATGTCCTTGTGCTAAGCAGCCTACACCCACATTACACGGTCCACTCTGCCCCTCGTGTATTTCAATGCTTCCAAAATCTATCTACACATACAGACATAATACCTATACATACATACATATTTATAGTTATCTACACATACATGTGTATGTAACTAAAGCTATCTCTACATATATCTATATATCTATATCTATACATTATATGTATATGTATTTGTATACGAACGTATATTCATATGGGTATGTATGTTTGTCTATCTATCTACCTAAATATCTATCTTCATTGTTTGATTCTCACGCCCACGGTCTCATCTTGTCTATCTCTTTCTCTCTAAGTATTATATATGTATGTGCAGAAATATATCTACCTACATATAAATGTCTATATACATATTTAAATCCATATAGCTACATCTCTCTTTCTAGGTGTATGTGGTGTGTGTGTGTGTGTGTGTATATAGAGACAGAGACAGAGACCGAGAGACAGAGAGAGAGGCAGAGAGACAAAAAGAGAGACAGAGAGATCCTGGGCATGAGACTGTAAGGACAAAGCAACCCAGTGAAATGGGACACACAACAATGATTCACAAGGTCTATCTCATAGGAGGAAAAAGACCCCAGACTGAGCAGGTAGGTGAGGATCCTGAAATATCATCCTATTTGTGGAAACTTAAATTTTTGCCCTCTCCTCCCCACTAGCATCAGACAGGTAAAGGCCGATGGAGTCACAAGGAGAAGACTACAGCAGGCTGCCTAAAATGGCAGGGAGTTGTTATTTAAGGACTGTTAATCAAAATTCTTTAAAGTCTCCCCTAGCCTCTGCCTCTGTCTCTCTTGTCTCTGACTTTCTCCGTCTCTCTCTTTTTCTTTTGATTTTGAAAAAAAGTAAAACTCTCTCTCTTCCCACCCATTAGCTAAATGGCTGCCCTCCTCCCAGAAAACATGAAGCAGCCAGGGAAACACGCCATTTACAGCCACCATCAGTGTTTTGACCAGCTGAACGGCAACCCCCAAGACTGCCGTGCTGAGTCCTCCATGCAATCCCACCTGTGACCTACAGGTGTCAGCGTCTGCATGGAGAGGCAAGCGATGGGGCAGCTGGCTCCAGGACTCAGACGCTGTCTGGGCTGCCTAACCTGAGCATGTGGGAATAATATATGTCTTCAAGTGAACTGTCTGGTTCTCGGGAAATAAAATAGGACATTCATAAGCAGTTACACCATCTGTCTTTATACCATCATCATCAACAACAAGGGGAAAAATAGCTCTTTAAAATGGATGGAAGCCCGGGTTGACAGTAACCGGAAAACTGTGAGCTATGAATACCAATAAAGGCAGAAAAATGATTAAAAAGCAAAGATACAAACTACAGAATAATCCAGTCAGCGCCAGGGCCCGCACTGTCTTGCAGGGAAGGTGTTTCTGTTTTTGTTTTTAACTCTCCCAAGGATAAAGAAAGCCCTTCAGTGAGAGCCAAGCCGGAAATTCACCGGACTTTGGGGTCAAGGGCTCCCAGGCTGGCTTACCCTGAAGGAGGGTCTCTCATTTTCCCTCCTTTGAGTCAAATGGCATGAGGGTACAGGCAGGAAAGAGTCTATTAGAAGGATAAGATGGAATTAATCCAGTTTTTAATTTGGAGAGAGGCAGAAATATTGCTATTCGTGGTTCCGTTTTTAGAAACGTCCGTGGGACAGACATAATGATTGAGTACCAAGCAGAGCAAGATCTTTTCTTGGGCCAGGAAAGAAATTTCACCCAATAAGAGCAACAAAAATTGGCCTCGATCAATAGAGATTTCATACTTTGTTCCCTATTATCAGCCAAATGAAAGTATACTCATGATGAAGAGTTGGATCTGGAAAATCCTATGTTTCAACAAGGGCCCCTGTTCATTATGGAAAATAACAGATTCCTTTTTTTTTTTTTTTTTTTTTTTTTGTGCAAAAAGAGACCAGTTAAAATACTTTTTTCATCCTATAACATTTCAAGTGAGTATTGGGATCCCAGCATTATGGCCAGTTGAAGAATTCCACCCAATGATTCTAGAAACACTAGAACATAGGGCTGAAAGGAACCTTCCTTCTAAGGTCATCTCATTCCTTTTCTTGCCTTTAGGCAGAAAAGCACCTTCAGATACCAGGGGATATTCTTCCCTATTTAAAAAGGTTGCAGAGAATGTCAAGGCTATAACCTCCAGGAGTAGCCCATTTTGATTCCTATAAGTCTTACAGAACGAATGAAAGAAAGCTTTTACTGAGCACTTGCTCTATGCAAAACACTGGGCTAGGCAAGACAGGTCCTGTTCTCAGTGAAGGAGACACCAAATAGAGAAGGTTGAAGGTGTGAGTCAGATGGTCCCGTGGTCCTCAGGGTATAACAGCAAAGACTACAGTAACAGCTCTTCCTCAACATCATTTCTACTGATACAACAGAATCAGGTTCTGATGGTGAACCATCTGACGGTGCCAACATCTTTCGTAGTAAGAATTTTCTGTTCTGGGTCATCAGTCATACCATTCAAGAAGCACTGACCGACTGCATTTCCACAGGAGTTAATTCCCAAGGTGATAGCAGAGAGCTCTTGGGCTTAGGGTCCTGGGCTGTTCCCATTAGGGTCCGAGAAGAGATGGTGGTCAAGGGGTGGGGGTGGTGGCTTGACTCGCATGGCACAAGCTGCCTCCTGTCTCTCCCTCAGAGGCCTTCCTACTTTGGTTCAGCTGGCTTGCCCGTCTCACTGTCACTCAAAAGAGGCTAGAACCTTTTCTGGAACATTTCCCTAACTCCTCTCCAGATGGACTTCTTTTTAGGGAATGACTGAAGAAACAGGAGCTAAACTCCTTAGAAAATCATCCAGTTTTTCTAGCTGGCCATTTCCCATTCCTCCTCTGTCTCTTCCACCTTCAACTTCCATGTAAAACCTTCTCTGAAGTCATTTTAAAAGTCTATTTTCATCACTTAATTTTTTTACAGATAACATTTGTTCAGGCCTCACGGCTGACTACAGCCAGCTCACTTCATTAATGTCCCAGTGGTTGAGGGCAGAGCTCATGGCCTCCAGTTATAAGAATTCTAGATACTCTAAAAGGGAAAAGTTCCTGGCTCATTTCAGGTCTTCCTGCTGATACTATATCATCACACAATTTCCTTTAAATAAAAGTGGATTCATTGAACATAAATGCAAAAGATCCTCTAACACACTTTACTTATGCCTAACAACCTGATAAAGATAACTACATGTTTCCCAAATCTGTGGGGAATTCTATTCCCAATAGAGGCTTTTTATGCCAACTGACAACCCAGTGGGGATTTGTAGCAATTTTACAAAGCATTGGAAATTGGTTTGTAGAAGAAAATGCCAGCCACAAATAGAGGTGTAAACATTAAAGATCCAGGATAGGAAGCAGCCCTCTAACGTTACAGAAATGTGCACTGCACCAATTCCCAAAATGGGACCCATTTTCCTAGAAGGGAAAGTCCTTTCAAAGGGAACATTATTTGAAATGATGGAATTCTATGAAGGGGCAGAGGGGGCAATTTCCCCCCACCCCCATTGGATGTATTTTACAAGTCTCTTCTAGACCTGAAAGAATTGGGAGTCAAATCAACTTTTAACTGTTTCTATCTCTTAAAAAAAGATGTAAATTAAATCTGCCTTCTCTGAAACTCTGACAAAGGTCCCTATAGTACCTGAATCTGATACAAATCTGGAAATTCTCCTAAGAGGCAGGGTGTCCATAGAGCTCTCTAGCTGCCATATTATTTAAACAATACACTAAACCTGTGATCCAAAAGAAATGAGATTCCCTCCCCACCCCCTTTTGTAGGGGGTAATGGTTGAGAGGGAAGAAGGGGGGGTGGGAAGGGAGGGAGCGTGTCTGCCTCCCTCCCTGTCGGCAGGCTCAAGAGCTGAGAAACATTAGCTGTCATGAGCCACAATCAAATCAGGTTTGAAATATTTAGCAGTGGGTTGGAAAATGCAGTGGTGCCGCTCTGACAGGCGAGATGTGCACAGACACCCATTTCCCATTATAATGGAAATATCAGGCCTGTTCTGAATATGTATAACCCAGAAAAATGTATTGATTTTTCATTCGGCATTAAAAAAAATGAAATAGCCTGCAGCTGTCAAAAGCCTTTTGTTAAAAGCTCATCTTTCCTGGAATGAGGTTTACCAGAAATAAGTTTTAATTGTATATAGGACTTCTTCTTTGAAACAAAAATAAAATAAAATAACCAACCTGTTTACTTTCAGATAGGGTTAAGGCTTTTTGTTTCATCATTTTCAACCTAATTAACCAAGTGAAACCACAGAAGCACAGAGGAGAGAGGCCCATCAAATTCCCAAGGGCAGGTATTGCAATGGGAACATGGGGAGGCTGGCCACAAGTGGGCACCACTTGTTCCTATGCAGTGAGAAAGACGACATGGAGAGGATGGAGGGGTGGGTGGGTGGGTGGATGGATGGGTGGATGGATGGGCTTATCTGTCTGTTCCTCCTGTTCCCTACTAATGAGAAGGTACATGCAACAGTGGGGAGCGAGCTGGCTTTGATTTAAACCTTGGTTCTTTCTGCTCCTTACTAACTGTGTAACCTTGGGCAAGTCCCTTCTGCTTTCTGGGCCTCAGTTTCCCCAACAATAAAATGAGGGGTTGGACTAGATGACCTCTGAAGGCCTGTCTAGTCCTTAATTTACAATCCGTGACCTTTATAGCTGTGGCACTCCATAGTGGGGCACTCTAGCAATGGTGCCCAAACCCTTCCCCCCATATTCTGACAGTCACAGCTCCCAGTTTCCAAAGCACCCTCTGGAGGACACTTCTCTGAAACAAATGCTTCAAGCATGATTGTCCCCGTTTTAATGTTGAAGAAACTAAAGCTCTGAAGAGCTTAAGTGACCAGCTTAAGTGACTTGCCTTTGGCAGTTAAGTGTAAAAGCCAAGACTTGAACCCAGGTCTTCCTGATTCCAGTTCTAGTGGCTTCTCTACTACTCCATGCTGTACACAGTGACAGGGAACCTTGACTGTGTGCTGGTCTGTTGGAGGTAAAATAATTCTCCATACTATGAACACAGGTGAAGAAGTCTTATTCATGTACACTGGCAGGCGCACACGCGCACACACACACACATGCACACACACGCACACATGCACACACACACTCTCAGCCCATTTATTCCAAAGCAATATTCAAAGGAACAAAATTCTAGGAAAACAAAAAAAAGTGCTCTAATAGGGTTTGACCCCCAATATTAATCACCAAACTCACCCACTTTTATTATCTCCACCTTTCCAGACCTGGGCTTTACTTCATTTTTGCCCTCATCAAATTGGAAGGCCAGGGTTAACAAAAGATTCCAGAAAAAAACTAAATCAGCTTGAATTAGTGTTATCAATAGGATGTGGCTGCTCTGGGTGTCATTCTTTTACTTTTGGGGCTCAGCACCAGATTTCCTACTGCTTTTTCACTCTCCAAAAGTGAAGCTATCAAGGTTCCAAATCCAGAATTCAGTGTCAGGAGAACAGTTTGACTGAATGGTGGTGACAGCTACCAGCAGCAGGTGATTCCTCACATGTCCCCAAGTTGCCCCTTAACTGCACATTAACAGCTAAGTTACTCTGCAATGTGTACAAATATTTTTAAAAATTTATTTAATTATTTTCCAGTCCTGTCATGGTAGATGTAAACTGCTTATGAGACAGATAGACAAAATGATAGACAGATAGATAGATGAAATGTATACATATATATAGATATGTCTATAGATGTCTATAGATATGTTGAGATCTCTCTCTCTCTCTTTCTAGTGCATATGCGCTTCCTTAAACCGGCATTTCTGCTCATCAAGTAAGGAATTTACAAATCAATACAAATGTGATTTTCATTTACATGCCTCCATTTCTTAACAATTTGTTCAACTTCCTATAGTCCTAGAAGGATCTTGGATTGTTCAACAAGGATATTGAATCAGAAGAGGGGTCTACCATAGTAAAAAGTAACATTGCTGAATATATTCCCATGAGATCAACTCTCACGGCCTGAGTACATAGAAAATGTTTTTGGGAGTAGCTGAGAATGTGGCCTTATAATTGAGAAGTCTAGGAATTCATCTAAGGTAGCTGGTGGCATAATAGATAGATGGCTATGCCTGGAGTCAGAAAATCCTGAGTTCAAAACTGGGCCTTGGACACAGCAGCTGTGTGACCTTGGGCAAGTTATTAAACTTCTACCTGTCTCAGTTTCCCCACCCGTAAAATGAGGATAACAGCACCTACCTTGCAGGGTTATTATGAGGATCAGGGGAGATAAAGTTGGTTAAAAAAAAAAAAGCACTTAGCACAGCGTCTGGCATGATACAGGTGCCATATAAATGCCTATTTCCTTCTCTTTGCTCATAATACTCCTCTTTCTAATGAGAATATTTATAATAAGGCACCCATTTAAAAAAGCTTATCACGACAGCCCCTACTGAAGTTCTTATCAATGCCTCACTTGTTGCTACCAAAAAAAACAACAGTTCTGTTTTCCATACTGCAAACAGAGGTGACTGATATCCCTTTCAGGAGCTCTCTCCCTCTCCCTCTCACTCTCTCTGTCTCTGTCTCTGTCTGTCTCTCCCTCCCTCTCTCTCTCTCTCTCTCTCTCTCTCACACACACACACACACACCGCACACACACCACACACACACACACACACACACACACACACACACACATACACGAGATCTCAGCAGAATCAAAATACTTCTAAGTCCCAAACCATCTAATAAAACAAAAGAAAGTGTTCTAAGTAGGGTTTGACCCCTAATATAAGTGAGCACATACACTCTTCTTAACTCTACCCTTCAAGACCTAGACTCAGCTATTTTTTCTAGGTTTTTGAAGGTTAATGTCATTAGAGATGCAAGCTCCCTTGGGTCCTGGCAAGTTGGTGCAGTGAGAAAAGCCTAGATGTGGAATCAGAGGAACTGAGTTTCATTCATTCATGGCTCTATCCCTACCTGCACAATCTTGGGCTCCCCCTCACTTATAAAATGAGGCAGATGGACTAGATACTCTTTAAGGTTCATTTCAGCTCTAAAACTATAATCTCTATCAATATCTTTTGGCCACAGCCACTCCTGAAGACCGTCTAAGGCATAGAAGAGTTTTTTGTTCTATGTTGGTGAAAGGGACTTTACCCGCTTCCCAACCTCCCACGAAAATCCCTGGAACATAACTTCAGTATTATAACATCTTCACAACATGAACCTAAAATTATGACACATTCACTTTATTAAGCGCTAATCATAGGTATTGCACTGGGTTTGGCACTGAAGAGCTATCAATCTTAAATTAGACACGGCAACTGCCCTCAGCGAGCTTACAGTCTAGTAAAAATCACACACACACACACACACACACACAAAAACAACCATAACTACACAAAACAGACCAAGATAAGTGCATGGGAGAAGTATGAAGTGGCTATGCAAAGCCAAGGAAAGATAAAAATTACATTCTTCATCGGGATCTTAGTACCAGGTAGCATCTTGGAAGCTATACTACACATCTTGGGAAGCATATCATCAAAAGCTTACCTTGTTACTACTGATAAAAACACATGGCGATGGCAAGGCCTCGCCGGCCTACTGTCCTGATGTAGAATTTTCATAAAAATAAAGGCTAGACTGCCTGCTCATTCACACTACATGTAAACCTCTCTGCCCTGCTCTGCCATCTTACTCTCATTTTTTGACAATGAACAAATCAACAGGCAAACACTTAACTGTTATCTGTCCAATGTCAAAAATTCATTCTTTATGTTTTTTTTCTAGTTAACCTTCCTTGGCCCATGAATTTTTACAAAGACAGATTAGCAAGCAGTTTTAAACAAAACTGCCTTTAAAAAAAGGTGACATCTGTAATTTTTAAACCCAAATTCAAGTCCCCCCCCCCCCTTTTTTTTCAAACTTAAACAAGTTGGAGAGGGATAAAGAAAGAGATTGCAGAATTTGGGGATGAAGTAGACTTTTCCTATTCATCAATGAGTTTTTAATCACAAAAGCTCTATAAGTAAAATGATGATTTAAGTGGGAATTTTGCCATAAGAATTATTTTTGCCACTAGGCTCTCATTTATTCAATATACCTCGGGCTACAATGCCTGGAGTTTCTGGACTGTTCTTAAAATGTGGAGGGAGAATCCAGTTTCTCCTTCCCTCCCCCCCCTACCACAAGTTAACACAGCCTGTAGTTTCTCCCCCCTCAGCCCCCACCCCCAACCTCCTGGAATTTGGCATTAGGATAAAAGAGCCAACTCTGGCATTATTAAAAATGACTAATTGGAGAATACAGACCATTTATGCTTTTGTATATTTGAAGATCTCTGTACTGTTTACAGAAACAAGAAAAATGGGTGATTGTGCAGCAAGGAAGAAGGAGCCCAGGACAGCCCTGAGCGGGGCCCAGCCCTGCTCTCACCAGGGCTGTTGGGAGCAGCAGAGGCAGTTGGGTTAGTTCTAGAAAAAGAGCAGAGTAAAAGTTTTTCAGGATGCCTTTTGATTTAAACTCACCTCCAGTTTGAGAAACTAAAGGTGAAGAGGCTTTATTGGTCTGAAACAGGCATTTCGGTTACATTTCCTGGAGAAAATCCAACTCCTTTGAACACAGCTTCATATTGTCTGTGTGACGGCGAACCCCAAAGCACAAAATCTCAAACTCTCCCAATGTGCAGGAAGTGACAGTGACTGCCAGGTTTATCTACCCAGGCAAGGGCCAACTGGTTATTTAGACAGTGTCAGCCCAGTCTAGAATGAGCAGAAAGGACAGTGAGGGGAGAAGGTAGGGCAATGGGAAAAGTCAAGAGTTAATGCTATCAGAAATTCCACTGTTCTACATTCTCACTAAAAAACAAACCAAAAAACCCACCACCACCACAACCCACCTGCGATGACTAGTCCAAACAGCTAAAGCCAATCTCACATATGCCATTGAAAAACATTAGCAACAACTAGGAGCCGCAAACTCTTCCCCTAGTTTTACTGAACTAAGGTGGTCAGTTATTTTCCCAATGATTTGTGACTCTAAGGGGACTGTGATATTTTTTTAAAAGAAATAACAGAAAGTTTCCCCTTCTGTCTCATTTGTTAAAAACCAGACCAAACCTCCAATGCTCCCAGATGTCACGTTGCCCAAGGATCTAGCTACATCCCAAATTGCACTAACCCTGAGGCCGACTGAATTCAGCAAGGATTAGTTTCCTTGAATTTCTACAGAACTATGATTGTTGCTGTTATTTTCACACATGAAATGTAAAAAAAAGGTAAATTCCCTGAGTATGTTTGTAGCGGAGCGTGATGTGACTGGGTCGTCATTTATGGGAAATAATCGCAAGCCCATCTTTCTCTTTCCCCCCCCATTTGCCAGTCCAAATAACCATGAAAAATTACACTTCAGTGTCAGAAGGACAACAAAGGAGGGGCACTTTCTTGGAGCTCAGCAGATTTTCAGGGTTTTTTTCCTTTCTTTGGACAAAAACTACCTTCAATTGTACTTCATTTAAAACGTGATCTAACAAATGCATTTTGACAAGTTCCTTTTTCTCTCTCTCTCTTTCTCTCTTTCTTTCAAATAGTATTTTGCACAGTTTAGCCTTACACCAAACTGGAATTTTCTAGAAAGGAGTATCATGACAAATGTAAGCCTAATGAAATCAAGCAGGTTCCCCCCCCACCCCCCCTTCCTCAAAGACAAAACAGAAGAGGAAAGAATAAATCCAACTCAGGATTTGTGGCAGAAATAGAGAAAGAGACTTGCATTTCTTGTGGAGATCAAATGGGAATTTCATTTAAAAAACAAAAGGGGAGGGTATTAGAAGGGGCAAAGGCAGGAGAGAAGAGGGCTGAGATAAAAGCAGGGGAGTTGGGGGGGGTGGGAGATGATGTCACAGAAAAGGGGGAAAAAGGCCTGTAGCCGTTCATTTGTTTGGGACAAAATGTTTGATTTGTTGTTCAAATGTTTCTTATCTGGCTAGTCCAGTGATCAGGTGCTTGATGGCCAACTGGTACAAGGAGTTCTTGGCACTATGTGGTGGGCAAGAACCCCCTGCATTATAAAAGGAGGTATTTAAAACAAACAAACAAACATATGCAGCTCCAAAGCTAACATTCCAGGTATGAGGCCCAAGAATCAATCTTTAATACCACCTACTGGAAATACACATACATACAGATAAACACTGATGGGCAAGAGAGAGGAATTATTTTCCAAAAATATAGCATATCTCATTAGAGGTAACAGGTACCAACATTTAGAGTCAAAACTGATTGCCGGCTTAAGAAAAATAAAATCATGCATAATATTAAAAAAATCACTTTTTTTCCTGAATTAGAAAATGATAAAGGCACTCTGATGAGGAAAAAAAAATAAAGCAAAATCTTTATGTGTACTTAAGTATCTCTATACAAATTCAAGCTGAATGGGAAATGATCTAAATTGTACCAGAGGCAATAGTAAATGATTATTCTATCTTACTGGGTAGAAGTGAGAGTATTCTTTTTAACAACATTTATTTCTATATGCATTTATAATCTGTCTCACCATCCCCACCTTTATTAAACAAAAAAAAAAAGGAAACTCTCATTATGAACGTTCGTAGTCCAGCAAAACAAATTCCCACATTGGTCATGCCCCCGAACGTACGTGTCTCTCTGCCTTTTAAGTCCATCATCTCTCTCTGCCGAGAGGTGAGCAGCATTAGAACTGAGATCTTGTGGGATGATGCTTCTAAGCAGAATGCTAACAACGATGAATGCAATCCATAGAGAAACGTTAGCAGGGTGAACAAAGCAGGCAATGAAGTTCCAAGATGTTCAATAAGATACGAGTGGACGAGGAAGAGAATGAGAAGACATCTGGGGACAGGTGTGTAAATTCCTCTTTCCTCCCCAAAGGGGGAAAACCTGCACTGAATATTGCTGCTTCTCAACAGTAGCATATAACAAGGAAAATAAGTCTATGCCTCTGAGAGGTACACTGAGTCACAGGATCTTTCAAACTTACTCAAAAAACAGTTTGAATTCCTGCAATATCCCCAAAGCAAATCGCACAAATGTGATTTTATTGGCTAGTAGAGGGAGTGGTTGATTGACACCAATCTTCATTCTGAGTGATCATGAGTCACTCACACTCACCACATTGTACGAGTCGGTTCATAAGGCCCAACAATGGCCTGAACTTCCCAGAGAACCAGTCGGTACAATGGAAGAGGGGACGTCTACAGACTGTGATGCCTGAAAGGAAATCCTGAGCCTCACTGGTTAAGGACTCCTTTTCTTGGCAGACCCTATAGGAGTTCTCACTTGAGTACAGAAAGAGGTCAGAATCAAGGGCATTGAGCTTTCAAGCTAAACAAGCATGTTGGAAAACAGGAGCAAATATAGAAAAGAATATGCAGGGTCCAAGTGACGCTAGGAAGAACCAAATCACTGCATGTAAGCAGACAGATGAAATGACAAGTTAAATGAGTTATAGGAAAGAGTCTAACAATTCACTTGAAACACAGTCAGTGAGATAAGCTTCAAAGGTATATATCGATACAGGTAAGTATACAGCTATAGTCACTGTCCAAATAAGTTAGGCCCAAGGTCCTTTTCTGGCACAGAGTGGACAGAGAATGGCCATGGTGGAGGTGGTCATCCAGTCCAATTCTCTTATTTTTACAGATGAGGAAACTGATGCCCAGAGAGGATAAGTAATTTGTTCAAGGTCAAATAGTAAATAAGTATCTTAGGTGGGAAATTGAACCCAGGTTTTCCTGACTCCAAGTCCAGAATTCTATCCATTAATTGTATGCTGTTTAGAATAGCTCTACTGTCCTTTTTAACTCTAGGATTCTATGACTGTACGAAAACAAATAATGAGTTAACAACCAAGATACACTGGGGAGGTTTGACTTTTGCAGAAAATTGTTTCAGTTCTCTACTTTACATGCATAGATAGAATCTATGCATTTACTTTAGGAATCTTTTATGAACTGTTAAGGGAGAGTAGCCATTTTTAATGGTTAGCTTACACACTTGTCCACTGCTTAGATCTACGGAAGTCAGAATTGGAAGAAACCACATTTGGTCAAAGCTCCTTATTTTACAAGTGAGGATGCCTAGGCTCACAGAGGGAAAGAATCTTGTCCAAACATGACCAGTCAGTAAGGTGCAGAGGTAAGACCAGAATCCTGCTGTCTGAATGCCAGGGTTCTTTCCACTACAGCAGAGAAGGAATGGATTATTTTGGGGTTATCTTCACTTCCAATCTTCACCAAAATATTAGATGCTTTAACTATTATACTGGTAGCTGAACACCAAATTTCTTTCTTGAACTTTGTCCGATAAAATACCGACAGCCCTTTTCAAGTTTAAGAAGGTGCTAATGTCTCTTTTCAATGATTCAAACCAGATGGGTTATTTTTGTGGATGTTTGAGAGTTGCCATTTGCATATTTGTGCATCACAGCTTTGCCATTCTTCTGTTCTGGCTACATCTGTCCCCCTTGCCCTTGGAGTTGACTGGTGGTTCTTGAAAAGGGCTACAAGTTCTACAGCACATATCTCCAAATGGGATGGGCAACAAATATCCAACAAGCAATATAAATAAACCAATAGTAATGGACACAAAGGTGGTAAAATCTGATTTCTAAAAACTAAATGTGCACTGAGATCTCCAGTGATGGAAACGTGAAAGCAAACAGGAACACGCAAAATCAAGGTGTGTTAGGTCACAACGGGCTGGTGATGGGTTACCACAAAAGGAGAAGGTCATTATGAACTTAAAGGCAGGCAGTCATACTGTTTGCATCTGGAATGGTTAGGAATAGGGAATTCACAGAAACTTAAAAACTACAGGAATTCCATTTCAAGGAAATCAACTCCAGACAATTAAACACTGTTTTGGCCATGTTGCAATGAGAGGAAGTATTAGAAATCTACAAGTGAAAAGGTACTGCTGACCAAATCCCAGGGATGAAGTTTCACAAAGACGTCTAGCAGTTAACATCAACAATGTATGTATGAGAAAAGTTTTAGACATCAGACTAGAGGGTCAGCTACAGATATGCTAGATGAGAAAAAGCTAAGAAAAAAAAAACCAGAAGAGCATCATGTCAGAGGGGTTAACCAATAAAGATGACTTACTACCTCTTTAAATCAACCACGAATAAGAAAATGAGAGAATGATATGAACAACTGATACATAACAAGGACTTTGCAAACAGAAGTTGATAAAAAGTAGGCAATAGAACTCTAATTGAATGTATACAGTAGTAGAGATGATAATATAATAATAGCTAATATTCGTAATAATGCTTTAAGGTTTGCAAAGCTTTTTACATATACCATCTCAGAGATTGAATGCATCTCGGAACATGAAAGACATTGACTAATGAAGTTACTGAACTGCTGATAATTATTTGCGAGGAGTTGAGAAGAAACTTGAAGAGTCTGTCCCAAAGACTGAACAGGAAAGCAGAAAACTGACCTTTCAAAGATGAGTAATTTGAAGAATGGAAAAAAGATCAAGAAAAGATTAACAGGGTCAGCATGCTGAAGAATCAAGTTAGGGACAACTGGGGTTTGTGAGGGTGGGGGTGGGGAGGGAGAAATCTTTACAAGCTTTGTAAAAACTTCAAAAGGGATTTTGAAGGATGTGATCAAGGTGAGGAAGAAAAATTGTCCAAACCATTTGTCTGGAATAAAAATTAAATTAACTGAATAAAGTAGAAATTGGTTTCTGATGTGTAAGGCCTATTCATTGGACAGTCCAGTATTTTCCCACATGCTAGCTCAAGAGAGGGAGATGCCAACCTGAATCTGCCTAGAAGAAAAGAAACTCATATTCAGAGAAGGTTTTAAGGTTGCAAAGAGTTTGCCGCATCACGGCTCATTTGGCTGTAACAACCATCCCAGTAGGTAGTAAGAACACATTTACATAATGCTTCACAGTTGACAAAGCACTAACTGTACTTACAACCATCCTGTGAGAGAGGTAACAAGTATTATCTTACAAATACAGCTGCTGCCAGACTAGTACTTTGCCTATAAGATTATGGTCGTGTTACTCCTTTGCTCAGAAAACATCAATAGCTCCTCGCTGCCTACAGAACAGGGTTACACCCTCCTCTCTGACACTTACTTTCAAGGACCTCCAAAATCTGGTATTAATGATTGCCCTCCATATGCTTTATTCTCCAGTTGAACTGGGCTGCTCTCTGATCTCTGAACACTCCTAACCTAGCCTGTGTCTGCGCCTGCACCAGCCTCCCCGGCTCTTCTCAGCCTCTTGAATTTCTAATTATCATTGGTTAATGCCAACTTCCATGCCACCTCCTATATGGAAACTTCCCTGATCCTTCCTGTCAGTAATGACCTAGTGATGTTACACGCTGTAGCCTTGTTATTCATCTCTAAAATGTTCTCATCTATATGATTTATGTTTCTCCTAGGATGCAGGCCCCATGAGGATTAGGACTCTGATTAAAAAAAAAAAAAAAGCAGAACTTCAGGCCCAGAAGAGACCTCAGTGTCCACTACTCCAGTCCTTATTCAGAAAAGGAGCCTCCACCATAATGTGGATGACAAGTGGCCTTCCAGACTCTCTTTAAAGACCTCCAAGGAGAGGGGAACCCACTACAGCCCAAGGCAGCCCATTCCATTTTTAGACAACTCTAATGATTAATTAATGGAGTTTTTCCTGATACCAAGGTTTAAAGTCGCTGCTGTTGGCATTGTATTCTGGGGTCAAAGAGAGGCACAATTATTTGAGGTCAGCCAACACGCCGTCCTTTAGCCTTCTATGGGTGAAACAGAAAGACTGGCTCACGGAACCAGTCCTTGCATGTCATTGGCTTGCTCAAGTATTATCGCCATCTTGGCCGCCCTCCTTGGGATGCTCTCTGGTTTACTGACGACCTTCCTAAGACTGTGATACCAAGAGCTAAAGGGCTCGGAGACCACTGCCTCCCTACCCCTGCAACTGAGTCCAAGATCACAGACCTCATACTTTGCATATCACAATGCTCACTCACACAGAGTTTGCATGGCAAAATCTGTATTTTGAGAGTGTTTTTCAGAGCTGTCAAGAGTAGCAAGGTGGCATAGTGGATAAGACTTGAGTTCAAATCTGGTCTCAATAGCTGTGTGACCCTGGATGAGTTTGTCTGTCTCAGTTTCCTCAAATGAAAAACGGAAATAATAATAGCACCCACCTCACAAGGTTGTTGTGAGAAACAAGAGAGATAAAGTACTCAGCACAGTGCCTGGTACATAGTAGGCATTATACACACACACACACACACACACGTATCTATGTATATGTGTGTGTTAATATTATTATATGTGTGTGTTAATATTATTGTTGCTGTTGCTGTTCCAACAATGATTGAGTGCATTAGAGTTTTTTGTTTTAAGGTTTTATAATACCTTTCATTGAAATACGGAGTATGGATGTGGCCAAGAACCGAGAACACAAAAATGACCAAGCTAGGAAAACGAGCGGTATCCCCCAATCATTAGTCCACTGCCCCATCACTGACTCACATTTCCCTCCCTGCTCTGGGCTGTTCCTGAGGCAAATGTGGTCCCCAAAGAATTACCTTCCTCCAAATCCGCTTTGTTTTTGACTTTACTGATTTCATCAGTGGCATCAACCGAGTTTCCTACATTCAAAACCTCAGGGCTGTCATTGACTTTTCTCCCACGCCTCAGTCACCGAGCCCTGTCAACTCTATCTTTGGCACTCGTATGCACTCACGTGCTTTGTGTTACAGCTCTTTGGACCGGACGTAGACTCTCTTCCTCCTCCTATCCCCTTACTGGACTGCGGAAGAACATTCAAGGGCACAGGCCCAGTCTTGTGTAATGGCTGTATCTCCCCCAAGGCCTAGCATGGTGCTCTGTAAATAAATGTTGACTTGGGTTCCAACATGTGAAAGACACAGACTGTAAAAAACAACTCCAAGTGATCCTATGGCACCACAGGCTGGTGAGGAATTCTCTGGGGGAGAGTGCGGTCTGGGGGTAAGGCTGGAGCCCAGCTCTATCCGATAGCTGTGGTGTTCTGTGAGAGGAAAAGCATCACCCCGCACACTGCAGACAAGACTGGGACCTCCTTTCTTCACTTTGGTAGAGAGGCTATAGCAGAAGCCAAGTAATTGCTTTTTCCCCTTCTACTAATAAGCTTTTCAGTAGAGGAAGAATTCAGCTTCCTGTAGTCAACAGACCCTTTTTTTTCCTGCCTCTCTTGGCTCCGAATAATCTAAAGTGACTGCAATTTCAGTCCTGGTTCTCTGGTATTCAGCTCCACCAACTAAGGTCAGAGAATGTCAAGTGAGCCCTCTCCATTTCTTTTCTACTCTCTGCCTTCACGCCACCCATGCCGCTTTGTAACTGAGGCAACCTGCCTCCACAACCCGGCCATTATGTGCATCACCAACTCACAGCAAACATGGACTTGAGTTGGAATTCTAGGAAATGCTTTTTTGGGGGTGTGTGTGTGTGTGTGTGTTAAGCAGGAACACATCACAAAACAACCTTTGATTGCTAGCAACTGATTACCAAGGACTCACTTCAGCAGGACTGGTGACCCTATTCATGTATCTTCCAGACTTTAGAAAATTGGATGCATTGGTACATTTATTGGCTGGTTGTATGGTCAAAGGTTTCTCTCTCACCTTTTTTTTTCTTTTTTAAACAACCTACATTAGTTCCTAAGTTCTATTTCTTTCTTAAAATTAAGCAATGAATTCGCATGATTTTGCTCCAGAGGCCTGAATCCAAATAGAATCAGCAACTTAACTGCTGTGGGAAAGTCTTCCACGTCTTCTCTGTGGGCCTTATTTCCAGGCTGAATAAAGTGTAACCAGAATGAGGAAGAAAGACACTGAAACCCTCTCTGTGGAAACTCTACCCAGACAGCAAAATTCTTCACGGAATCTCTGGCCTAACAGACCAGTTCGTCTTCTACCACGGTGAAGCACTTCCCCATTTAGAAAGTCCCTGAGCTTAGCAGGAGGCCTCAGGCCTTCCACTTGTTTACATTTTCACATGTCCAGTCACTGCAAAATACCTCTACGTGGCCCTGGAGAGAGCGCTAAGAAGCCAAAGTGAATGAACTTCCAAAGGAAAATCAATAACAAGAGTAACACCAGGTGAAGAGAAGCAGAGGAACACTCAGTCCCCGACCTCAGCCTGATGGAAAGGCAGTGAGATGGAAACACGAGATGCCCACTTCAACAGCCAAGCTCAAGCAGAGGCTAAGGGCACACATCACCATGCAGATGTTGCTACCCTTCACGATATTCCCAATCTCTTCTAGATCCTTAAGTGCAGCCTTTTGACTGAATCCAAATTTTTACAGAACAATTTTTGTTCAATTTTGTTTAGATTCAGTCAAAAGGCCGCACTTAAGGATCTAGAAGGGCACATGTGGCCTTAAGGTCTTGGATCCCCACCCCTGCTCTAAGTTTCTGGCCTCGGGAAGCTGTGGGCATTTCAGGTCTGACAGGCTGGTAAGGAGGCTCAAGCAGAGAGGAGGAAGAGGGAAAGGGAAAAGCCTGGGTGACAAAGCACCCCCCCACAAACACACAGACACAGAGGTGTTTGCTTGCCACCGACTACAGCAAGACCTGTGATAAGAATTTATTTCTCTCAATTATGTGCTCTTGTCCCTATTCTCAGTTCATCAGCACAGTGCAGCCAAGTCAATGAAAGGCCCTATAATGAAGTAATCAGATGCACACGGACTTCCTGAAGGCTGCTGGCTGCTCACACACACACACACACACACACACACACACACACACACACACACACGGCAGCCTCAGAAATAAAGCTGCCAAAGCAGGTTTCTAGCAACATCTTGCTAATTCTTACTTCTGGGCTCACAGATCTGCTTGTTTCTGCTCTCCACATCCCCCCATGGTGACCTGAAGAGCCCCTGCTTGTGTGTCCAAATTTATTCATCGCATATGAACTTTATTATGTCTATGTATCTGCAGATATATAGATACTATATACATCGTGTACACATATGTATTACAGAGGGCAGCTAGATAGCTCAGTGGATAAAGCACTGGGCCTGGAGTCAGGAAGACCTGAGTTCAAATCCGGCTTTAGGCATTTACTAGCTTTGTGACCCTGGGGGAGTCACTTAACCTGCCTGCCTTAATCTACTAGAGAAGGAAAGGGTAAACCACTCCAGTATCTTTGCCAAGAAAATCCCATGGACAGTATGGTACATGGTGTCATGAAGAATCGGGATACAACTGAACGACAAAATGTATTATATACACATATGAGATAGAGAAAGAGAAAAAGAGAAATAGCCAGCATGGGGGTAGGGATCTGTGTGAATACTGAAGCCAAGTCGGTGGAAATGGGCCTGAAATTTCAGTTTGGCTTACAGATTACTGCAGGCTTTCTACTATTAAACCAAATGTCAATATGTTGAGAATGTATGATTTCATTGGTGTGGCCCCAGTACAGAACGCAAACCAAGCATCACTTAATAACTGTCTTACACAGTTGCCTAAGGCTCCCTCAGAAAGGCGAAGTAATGTCCGTAGTCATAGGCCTACTAAGTGTACAGAGCAGGATTTGAGCCCTGGCATCTCTAACTCCAAGCCTAGGACTATCTCCTATGCCCTACAGCCTTTCTTACGAGATAATAAATGAAAGAAAATCAAATGATTCTAGAAAACTTCTAGTCTCTATCAGTAATTAACTGTCACCACCATGAGATCTGCTAACAAAGCAAGATGGTATATAGACAGTAGAAGGAACCCAGTGGGTTCCAGTCTCAGCCCAGTCATTCACGAGCTGAACCATCTGGGCCCAAGGTTCTTTGGGCCTCTCGAATTCGGGAGGGGTAAAGGGTGGTGGTGAACCAGATGACATTTCAACGCCGCTGATGTCCTCTGACCCGAAGGCTTTCCCAACTCTGGATTCCCATTCAGTGTCTAGTGGGCTCCCACACTCCCTCTACTCCAGGATATGTTGGTCTGTGGCATCAGAGTCTGTGTTCTTGTGTGGGAGAATATGCTTGAACAAATGGGCAGAAGCTAGTGGGGATCAGTGTCACTGGAAATCTTTTCCCATAGGCCTTGTAGCAAAGTATAAATAACCTGTTATTAATGAATTTTAAATATTTATTTCCTCATCACCCTCAAAAGAATCAGTTTATAAAGGCAGAAGAGGCAACATAAGAATGGGATGAAGAACCCAGAGATGAAAACTGCATCAGGAACTACAAATTAATTAATAATAATTCTACATTTTCCCTGGTTGAAACTACCACCCCTATATCAAAATGGATTCAAATGAGCTGTTCAAATGTATTAATTGCATATGAACTTTATTAAATCTAAGCGTTGCTCATTTCACAGGCTCTGCTTAAAGCGACAGGCTCTGAAAGGTGTGGTCTCTTAAACACACTCTGATTTATGTGGGCTCACTTTGGTCAACACAACAAATCAACTACCAAAAAGGTATCCTGACCACTTGCCTCCAAACCCGACTGCCACGCTCTGGTTAAGGATTGCAGCAGACAGTTATAAGAAATGCTGGATTAAAGAAGCACAATACATTTATTCAAACTGGACGTGGCTGGATTCGTGGAATATTAGCACCACAGACTTAGGGCAGGGCAGCAAGGGACCTGAAAAGTCCTCTGGTCCAACCACCTAATTTTACAGGTTTGGGAACAGAGGGTCAGCATCACTTGGTGGTGCAATGGGGAAGAGCACCAGAGGTGGCGTTTCTGGGTTCAAATCCCAGGTCTATTACTTACTACACATGGCCTTAAGAGAGTCACAGAAACCTCTCTGGGGCTTCAGTTTGCTGCTCTGTAAAACGAGGAAGCTGGACTGGAGGGTCTCAAGGCATCTTCCTACCTTTAAATCTATAAAATTAGTCTTTAATTTTCCCACGTCAATCCCAGAGATAACTTGAGTATTTATAATAATGGCTGATGGTCCCCCAGGAAGAACTATTCAAGGCTATCATTAATCACCACCAAATAAAAAACTCAGAGGTCACAATGGACAGAAGTTACTACCAGGTACGGAGGGATGTGATCCCATAAAAGAATTGAAAAAAATTATATGAGCTACAAAACTTGTTTTCTCTACACTGTCAGAAGGCAAAGGAAACCCAGAAGTCACAGTGTGGTCATGAAAAGATGACTAGATGAGGAATCAGATGCCCAGGGCTCTCCCACTGAGCTTGGAGTATCCTTTTCCCTATCTGGAAAATGAAGAGTTTATGTTAGATGACTTCTGAAATATACTTTTTAGCTCCCCAAACTTAAGCTTCTCAGCCCCTATCAACTCCAGCTTTGGAGAACAAACTCAGCTATCAAAGCCAAAGAGAAGTCCAAAGTCCAAGAGAGGCTCCTTAAGTAATCTGCCTTGTGAGAACATTGACAGCTAGAAGGGAGATGCATAAAATAGATTGTAAACTCCCTATTAGACTGTGAGCTCCTTGAGGCCAGCCATTGTCTTTTGCTTCTTTTTGTATCCCCAGAGTTTAAGCGCTTGAGGGATTGAGTTAGAGATTTCTCATTTGACTAAGGAGCAGATTAAAGCCCAGAGCAAGAAAATGACTTTCCCAGGGTCACACAGCTTCAAATTAGAATAAAGGAGAAGACTTTCGGCACAACAATCTGCATCTGAAAGTAGGAAGCAGGCCCCAACCAGCCTGAGATTCTTAAGTGAAGACGAACATCACGCAAGGCAGGAAGAGCAAATAGCAAAGAGAGCAGGATATAGGAGAGGAATGGGGGTCCCAGGCCTCTGGCCCACCCAAGCCCAGAGGCTTCCAGGGCTGCCGAGGAAGACAGGCAGGGCGGCTTTCCATGTCTTGGGACAGAAGGAAAGGAAAGAAGGTTACACAAAAGCAGGCTGGAAGATAGAGTAAAAGCAACGAGAACTGGCCACAGCAAAAAAACAAAACAAAACAAAAACCCAAACTAAAAAAAAAATAAAAAAACAAAAACCCACAGAAAACAAGGCCAAAAATGTCACTGAGATAAAGTACAGTGAATGGATTTGTCTTCTCTGTTGATCAGCAGCACAAGAGATGCTTCAGGATAACATGAAACTCTTCAGAGACTTAGCCTCCGCTCAATTTCCTCCTATTCAAATTGCTAAAAGAAATGTGGTTTGGGGAAAGGACCAGGACAATTATTTAAGATTTAACTTGGTAATATGTAATGTGTGTGTGTGTGTGTGTGTGTGTGTATATATATATATATAAAATATATATGTGTCATATATATGTATATACACGCACACACACACAGAGGCATGTATGCACATGCAACACACACAATGTAAACATGTATTATATATGCAGACGAGTAAAATACAGATATGTATATATCTATGTATTATAGTACACTTCCGAGAATAAACCACCCTAACCCCATCACGCCCCCCCCCCAAAAAGTCAATAGAACAATTGTGATCCTCCCACAACCCTCTCCATCTGCACGGGTGAGGAGACAGCCAAGACCTGGGAGGGGAAGGGGGCAGCTAGCGTCATCTACTAATTGCGCTCGAGACACTGCTCGGGGAATGGGCCGCTCCGTGTGCTGAGCAGTTAGGGAACTTCCCAAATCATTAACCTTTCTCAGAGAGCACTGTAACGGGATGTAGTCCCACTACTGCCTATTCAAGAGCCCTATTGATCTGCCACACACTCGGTGCCTTCAAAGTTGTTTATGATCAATATGCAAATTGCCCGTGGTATTGATCTAGTATTAATTTTCAATTAGGGAATCCACCAGGGGTCTCTCAGGGTCAATACCTAACAATGCAAAGGAAAGTCCATAGCAGAATATTCGGCCTGAAGCTGATAAAAGCTTCCCCGAGCCTTCTTCTTTTTTTCCACCCCACCATAGGCTTGGCCCTCGATATTTCCCTATTACTCTATTTCACATTCTTGCCTTTTTCCTAATTCAGTCCCCTCCTTCCTTAGACTCCATCTCTGAGGCCTCAGACTTGGCTATTAGTTTCCTGAATTTTCCTATCCAAGACACTGCCTAAACTCTGTGCATTACACACCCCTTCATAGGGACACTCCTCAGATGCTCACGTCCCCCGCTTCCATATAATCCCCCTTGGCTCAGACAGAGGTGCACATGCCTCACTCTGCTCTATACATCCCTCCCAGACCAGGGACCATTCTGCCTCCCCCACCTCCTTCCCAACCACACATACCTTTCTTTCTCCCTCTCTCCCTCTCCCCTGCTTCTGCTTAGTCACAGAACGTCACCTTGGCACACTGCCATGGCTGGAACTGGCAAGCTGCACAGTCCCCAGAAATCTCAGGCAGCAGAGTACGGCTCTGCTGGGCTGCCAGGTTATGTTTGCCAAACAACCCACTGATGTCATTTCAAAAACTGAAAAAAAAAAAAAAAAAAGGCTCAGCCTCAAATCGTCTGTTTCTTCTAGCAAATTTTTCTTCCTAATGTGCATAGGGGAAAATGTTAATTACTTTACCACTTGCTAAGGTTCCCAGAAGAGGCTTTAGCCCTCCCTCCAGGAGTACAGCACAGTGCGTGTGAGCTACTGATGGGAGGGCATCCCAGGGGAGAAAGTGCCCAGCTGGGACTGCAGTGACCTGGGAACACAGCCATTCCATTATGTCCTCTAACAGCTCCTGAGAGATTTGCGTGGGAAAACTCTGCAGCTGGAGAAGTTAAAATGGAAAAATGCTCCCCATTTCCATCTTCCTAACAGGTGAGAAGAAATAAGAGCAGCACCAACACAGCTCCAGGGGGGAGATTAGGATGTCAATTCCTCCCCTTTGCTGGGGCCTCGGGGGCTCCCACTGCTTTGATTCCTTACTTATTCCCCTCGGAGAGAGGCTACAGAGCCAGACTTTAAAGAATTCCATAATGCCAAAGCCCTAACTCTGCGCTGGACAGGCAATCTATTAGTAAACTCTGTGCACTGCCACTCACTGTGCTAACCAGCGAATTAGCTACCCGGGCTAATTGGTTTATGGATAACATTAATTACCATGTTGCTCATTAATGGATGAAATCTTTATTGGTTCCATTGATCAGTGGGACTTGTTAGCCGGCCTCCTAACCCATGGCGGATGTAACAAGCTCTCTTATTGGCATATCAATTAATGTAATCAATTCCTGGCCAGCGGCTGCCATTCGCTTCCCTGCTTATTAGGAGGTGGAAGACAGAGCCATGTCAAGTAAGCATTTATTTAAAGAGTTCCTAATTCTTCTTGAACTGACTTCCTAGTATCTTGACACTTGAGGCTCATCACTCAAAAAAAAAAAAAAAAAATAACCCATCTTTCCACTTTTAAATAAAGTACTTCTAACTTATCAGATCATACAACACAAGGGGATAGGCAAAGAAAGGATCTGAAGCTATTTCACACAGACTGATAGACTGGTGAATCATTCATTCAATTAGTATTTCTTGGCAGCTACAGGGAAAGCCCTGGAGTACTAGGTACCACATACAGGATCCCGAGAAAACCAAAACACTACTTCCTGTCCTCATGGAGCTTATAGTCAAACAGAAAAGAATGCTTTCAGGACAAATGGGAAAATTGCAAATTTTCAAATTGGAAATGAGATTTTATGACACGTGATCAGGGCTCGAAACCCCAAACAAGCAACAGAAGACAGAGGACACCATGTTGAAATACCAAGTCTTACTTCTAGTCTACCCCTGACATTTGAAAATACTTCGTTCCAACTCCGCTCATCTGGCACTTAATCCTACAATGCCTGCATTGCTGTTTCACATACATTATCGTCTCTCCCATCGCGTTCTTATGTCTTCTTCACAGAACATGACACAGTGTTTCAGATCCTGCCTCGGTCATTTACTAGCGACGGGATCCCGTACAAATCATTAACCTTTCTCAGCCTCATGATCCTCGTTTGTGAAATAGGGATAAATAAATAGTAGTCCCCACCTCCAGGGATGTTGTGAGGCTTACATGAGTTAATATATATGTAAAGGACCGTATCAAACTTAAAAGGCACTATATAAATCTGAGCTATCACATACAAAGTGAGCCCTCAAATATTTGTCAAACGAATGAATGGGTAGCAAAACATCGAGCTTAGAGCAAAGCTGTAGTTTGATAAAGGGGACGGTGATCTTCAGGAAATAGAGGTCTTTGGGTGACTTTGTTGTTTCAGAAAATCTCATCAATTACATGGAAACTGGCGTAGGGATGACTAAGAAATGAACTCCACTGATAGGAAATGGAACAAGAGGGCATTTAAGGAGTTGAGCGGAGTCAGTACCCCTACAATTAACTATCTGAAGCTTTGGGAAATGGTGGGTTCTTTCTAAATGCCCAGTCATCAAGAAAAGCTTTAAAAGAAGGACTATTTGGAGTTTACTCCAATGAGGAAGAAGCTTTTCCTATCTTGGGCTTATTTTGAAAGGCAGAAAATTATTCTGCTCGCTCAATTAACAAACTTTCTAAGCATTAACATTTACCTTGGGAAAGGAAGAATTGACAAGAGGGATCAGTGGAAAGCTGAAAGACAGAAAGAGAAAAAAAAAAAACAAAACAACCTCTTGAGAAGCAGCTTAAGCCTGAAAAAGTGACACAAAACCTCGTGGAGATTTTAGTTCTTGTACATAATTCTCTTCAGTGTTTGAAAATGAGTCTTGAAGCTTCTAGGATAAACAGTAGACATATTTCCTCTCTCCCATTTAAAAATAGAAAATGATGTTTTTCCACATGCGACATCAGCACTTCTGCATTCCAGAGAGCGAAGAGCAGCGAAGCCTCTGGTTGGTCTTCACAGAGAAGGGGACTGGGGAGGAATGAGGGAGATTGCTCCCTAAGAGGCTCTAGGGAGTCCCATTCTGAGTCAAACGCCACCACGAGCTCCTTTTACCATCCCAGTGCGAATGGTGACAGGGATGGACCACCGTCCAGAGCGATTCAGAGCCTTCAAAGGTCATCTAACGCAACCTCCTCTTTCTAGGCTAAAGATAGAGGTTAAAAGTGATTCGCTCAACATCACACAACCGACTTAGCTGTGAAAAGACTTCCTCAGTGTTCCAGATCACTATAGTGTGTAAAATCATTTTTATAACAGACTTCATCTCCTCTATGAAGTGGTTCATCTCTGTGCCAGTGGGAGTGAAGAGCTGGGAAAAGGGGTCCTAGCTCCTAGAAAAGGGTTCACTCTGATAAGATTTTACAAGTGCTTTTTTTTCTGATAACCAAGATTGAAAGTATAGCTGTCTGTCTGTGGTACAGTCTCTATAGCAAATGATGAGAACGATGGGGTAAGTTCAGAACGTTCTTTGGATAAGGCTCCCCTCTTAAGAACGAGCGTTGTCCTGAAAAACTTTCAGGGAAGACTTCGTGTTCTTAAAGGCAAACAAACAAAACTCGAAGAAAGAATGCCATGCCCTCTTGAGGCTACAATTGTCATCTTTGTTCCTTTAATCTATACAGATAAAAAGCCTCAATGCTGGATTTCACCATGACAGACAAGTGTCCAGCACCTTCCTCTCCAAGGCAAGTAGGAGTGCCCGGCTACCTGCCCATTGCACCAGCACCATATTGCAATGATGTTCTCAAAATCTCTATCGCCAGGGTTTTGCTAGTGTTGTATCAGCCTGCTCAGACTGTCTGTTATGAAGGCCGTAAGCTAGAACCTTGAAGAAAACCAAATCCCACCTACTCTGAAAGTGTTATTTCTGAATTCCAGTGACTAATCCACGCTCCTTTGAATCTTCACCCAGGTGATTATATATCAAGGCTTTTCTGCACCAAACACAATAATAAATCAAATCTTATCAGAGTTCAGCTATAAATCTGGGAAGACTCCAATAATTTCTAGCCAAGGGAATAACACCACAAAAGTACTTTTTAAACTAATTACTCAGATTCCGAAGTGCTGCCCTAATGAGCCTTCTTTCTGCCCAGAACTTACTAAGAGGAAAAACTACCTTCTGGTGCAGTAATTACTGCTCTCCCCTTCAAACTTCTAACTGGAGATCAATGCTGCATTTTAAGACTCATTGATTTACAATTAGCCTGGCTTTCCTGCTAAAGTGTTTTTTAAGCAGAGTTTACTTTTATTTTATTTTGAAATCTCTGAGATCTGGTTCTTGGATTTTATATCCTCGGGAGAGGGGAGTAGAAATCTCAGTGAGTGAGATGAGGATCTGAGCAAAGGGCTCTGGAGGCCCCCGGGTCCCGGGGCAGGAGTGAAGGCTAAGGGGTGGTGGAGCTAGGCCAATTCTTCTTGGGGACAAATTCCAAAGCTAAAAGAACAAAACTGAACCTGAAGTGAGGAAATGAAGGCACCAAAAGAAAAGAAAATGGAAAAGCATCATGGGGAGAAGAAAACGTGTTTTGTAGCCTAATAATGTGGAGCTACTGTCAGTGACCAGTGCAGTTCCTGATTGCCTCTGCTGTTTATTAGCATCCATGGAAAAAAGAAGGGGGGGGGGGAGCTTTGTGCATCTTTGCAAAACAAAGCACTAGTTAAAAATAGTGTATGCAGCAGGGACAGTGTGCTAACATGAGGGTCCTGGCAGCTCCAGCATTTGCACAATCTGTCCCAAGAGGGGAGCAGAAGTAAGCAAAGCAATTAAGAATTTCATGCTGATTGCTTCAAGCATGTTTTTCTATGCCATAAAGATAATAGCATAAAGGATATACTCTCTCTCCTCAAACCCTCCCCCTTTCCCCTACCCAGCCCAGCTTGACAACTTCTGCTTTCTGTCTTTCAGGCTGTCTTCTGTTACCTTGCACGTTCTAGGACTCGGAGACACTGGGCTAAACTGGTCTGGCACCATTTGGTGATATTTGTCACTCCTACAGCTAAGGAGAAGGCCATGGTGCCCTGAAGTCTCCTATTGCTTCTTTCCAAAAGTTGATATCCAGGAGGAAACTTAAGCTTCCTTACTACCACATGAGCACCAAAGATGGAATGACTTAAGAAAGAAGGAAAATGGCTTCTGTGGCCTGGAGCTCTTGGACTCTTTTAAGCAGGCTGTTCTTGCCAATGCAGTTGGGGTCCCTATCATCAGCTATGTTCTTTACTACCATCAGATCCCAAGAGCCAGTAGCAGAAGATAATCTTGGAGTGTTGAAAGCTAAAAATAAAATTAAAAAAAAAATACAAAGAGGAAAATAAAAGCCAGTAACTTTTTGCTCATCCAAAAAAAAATGTATTTTACAGCAAGCTGTATAGCCCAATTTCAAAGACTAATATGAAAAAAGTGCAATTAAATCCTTGAAAAACTGACAGATCAGCAAAACAAAACCACCCGGAGGAGAGCCCGATTGAGCCTCATTAAGAAAGAGTTCAGTCTGTTTTTAAAACCCTTCTTAACACTTAGCTGGGTACCTCTCAGCAGTGAGCACTCCCAACGCGGCTGGCATAATTAGTGTCAGAACGGAAAGGAGAAAAAAAAAATCAACCCAGGAAATAGAAATTAAAACATCAGATTTAAGAGGAAAAAAAAGGTTCAAATAGCAAAACCATTCCAAATTCAAACAATAAACTCCCATCATCTATAAGAGATCCATGGAGAGAAAATGGGAGATGACAATATTCCATTGCACACAGAGACAAATATATTTCTAGAAGGAGCTAGGGGGTGAGGAGAGAGAAAGTAGATTTATGTTGTAAATTCCCCATCTCTAACCTCTCCCCCCTTTCCCTCCAAAATATATTCTACATTGTGGTCACATCAACTCCAGGAGGTCGGGCTAATGGCAGATGGACGGTAAATTGCACCAACCTCCACATCAATTACAACCATCACATCTGACAATGAGGGAAATGAGATCCAGTGACAAATTCCCTATACTTTCAGTCCTCAGGATCCCCCACCACTGGTTGTATATGTGCGTGTATGAGAGAATGTGTATGCAGAAGAGTGTGAGTGTATTACATGTGAAAATGACGAGCAGGTAATAAGGAGATACGAGGCTGAGATCCATTGCAGTATAGTGGGGGTAGGGAAGGAACACTCCAGAGATAAAAAAGATGGCAGAGAGATGAAGCCATTTTATTAAATCAGGCAAATTCTAATTTATTCTGCAGAGATGGAGAAGAGAAAATGGATTCATTCCCTGTGCATTCACTTGCTCTGTGTCTTCTGGTCTGTTCTCTTATCATCTCACAGGGTGGGGGAAGGAGGGGCGAAAGGGTTTTGAGAATCATCCTGAAACTAAGTAAAGGCTTCCTTTATTAAAAAAAAAAAAAACAAAAAAAAAACAAACCAGCAAATGGAAATATTTCCATTTTAAGCTTTTGTTGGAGAAGCTAAGGGTTCATCTCCAGCTCTTCTGATACGTCAGTAGGTGCAGGGGTTACAAATTTGATTCATCGGAATGTGAAATCAGATGCACCAATCCCAACCCACCCCAATCCTGGCTAGCTTCCTAATAAAGACAAGTATGAAGAAATTATTAAACATCAAGGCCCAGCGACCATGCCCCTGCTCACCTTTTCACAACTTTGGGAATTGAAAAAAATGTCAATTTTGAAGTCAGATATATCCAAAGGTAGTATCCTATGTGGAAACACTGAGCCTGCAGTTGACTTTGCTAACAAAAAGCTGCCATGTTTAAGATGTAATTAGAAAGCCAACACCTTAATTAAACAATTAAATCAAGTTAGTTTGGTTGCCTGTGCAGTCTAACTCTTCATCAGTGTCCTGAGGTGAGCTCAGCATTGGACATTCATAGCCCAGGTTGCTAGAAAGGGAAGAAATCTGATTACATCAAGCTGTCAAAGCTGGAAGCTGCAGCTGCCTGTGGTTCAGTTACCATGTTCTAGGACTTAGAGAAAGCCATTGATACTGATGTAAGGCACCCACATTGTGGTCAGGCCATAAACCATTAGTAACACTGCACTACTCATGGCTGAACAGCAAGGATTATTCAAAGTGACATGCAAAACCTGGGGGCCTTAGATGCTCTCGCTGAAGAGATGCTCTATCAAATCACTGGCCAGGTGCAGACAGCTTACTGCAGGGCCTCTTCCAAATGGAAGGGAGCTCTGCAGAGGAGACTCTCAGGGGACACAACCCTTCCCAAGCACCAGGCTTGCAACTGGAAAATCAAAGTTTTCACCCTGCAGTACAAGAGCAATAAAAATAGGGGGCTATTGCAGAGGGTAGACAAATGGGTCCTGGAAACTAGGTTCCAGCTAAGATACACTCATCTAACTCTTGATTAGTATGTGATACTCTCCCAAGATGGTGCCCAGCTCACCATCAACAACCTAAGGCTGTAAATGAATATGATTTTAAATTGGTACAGTCTTTCCACCACTGTTACTACCGCCTACATTAGCCAGAAAAGTATTTACATTCAACTGCCCATAGATAAATGGACAACCTCCAACCGACCATTCCGACTCACTGCAGAATTCAAGAAGTGCTGAAAGGGGTGGGAGTTGCCCTGGCCTATGGGACAAGCTCCGAGAGCACACCTTTTTTTATTTCATGGTACTTATCACAGTCCACAGTTTTGTTTATTTATTTATTTTTTTTGGTGGGGGGAGGAGTTCCAAATAAAGAAGGTACCACAAGCATGGATACTCAATACAACAAATTCCAAGCTGCCATCTTCAGGTCATAACTGGACAGACTCCCCACACAGGCATAATTTATGGTATGGTTCCAGAGCCAGACTGTGGTAGCTTGGCGTCTGATTGCCAAGATAAAGTGACACAGTGTTGAAATCTGACCCGTTATTAAACTGTAGTTAGCAATTACTGGAAAATGGCCTTCCCAAAATCTGGAGAGAAATTCAAGATGGCTACCAACCAACAAGCATTTACTGGGGAAGCCTTCTATGCGTTCAGCACTGTATGTGAAACCAGAGCTCACACTGGTGATAAAGACACCAAGAAGAATCTTGGTAATACTCATTTCACTTCAAAACAAGGTATTAATGCTTACCCATTTACAGAATATACTACCTGAGGCTCATCAGGTTAAAGTATACTCTCTCAAAAGAGCTTTTAGACTTCCTAGTGAATCAACAATATTTTGATTTAAAAAAAATTCTCAGACAGTTAGGAATGCTTTCAGACTACTAGGATAATGAAAGAATACTCAACAAAGAATTTAACTCGCACTTTGAAAATGTACAGCCTTAGCTCATTTGAAATAAAAACAGTATATTCCAGACTCTCCTCTTGCTGCGCTTCTAAGGAAATTTAGGGGTGAATTTGTATGAATTGTGAAACTAATCCTCTGCCCCAATATCAAAACAAAGTTCCCTGGGACCCTTCACTGTTTAGACAAAAGAGGGTTTTCTCCCTATTTCCACCACTTGATTGTGTGAAATGTCTCAAAGTGCTAGGAGATGGGAAAGCAGTGAGTGGGTCTGAAAGGAAGAGCAGCCAATCAGAACTAATCTCTGCGCTGGAAGTACATTCTCCATTCTGTTCTGGGAAATGGCGCACAGGCAAAATGGGGGTGGCGGGGAGGAAGGGAGGAAAGCCCTCCCTTTGGTCCCCCAACACTCCTGGCCCCTAGTGAGGGCAGGGGCTGACATCCCCAACGCCTCTCACCATAATTAGCAGCAGAAAGCATTTGAGATGAAGTTTCCAACTCAACGTGATGAAGCTGACTTTATCATTTCTTTATTTATTTCTTCTCTGATGAACAGAAGGTTAATATAAGAACAACTCCTTGGCAAACCTTTAAGGGTAATTCAAGCGACACTGATGTGAATCAATGTTCCCTTTGTGAACGCATTACTTGGCAGAAACTGGCTTTTCGTAACCCCCTTAAACCTAGCCGGCAAAGTAAAAAGAGGGGGGGAAATGTCCTTCAAACAAAAGGATGAGGTGAAAATAAAGAGAGGAGACCGCACTTTATTCTCTTTCATAGAAGCAAATGGATTTGGTGCTTTTTATACATTAATCAATCAATATCACTGACTGTACATCAGCGACGTAGCCAAGTTATGAATGACCTTTCTGGCAAAGAGGACACTTTTAATGCTTATAAGACTGCTCATAGCTTAGCAACTTTCCGAATTTATGCCTGCATGATTACCCCTCGGAGGCAGGCGGCTGTTAGCAGCGCACTAAATATGGCAAGGTTAGTCGTTTTCAATTTGCGCACAAGGAAGGAAACAGTTGATTGGGGGTGTCCCATTTATGTATATGCTTTCTGCACTCTGGAAAAGGAAAGGACACAGTGCCTCGTGGCCACATAGCCTTAGTATTTTGTACTCTCTTTCTCCCCTTGGCAAATAATGATGGTGATGAGGATTATGAAAAAATTAGCTAACTATTCATATAGTGTTTCAAAGAATTCATACTCTTAACATATATTATCTCAGCCTCACAATAACCCTGTGAATTAGATAGTGAGGTATTATTATCCCACACTTTACAGATAAGGAAACCGAGGCTCAGGGAGGTGAATTAGAGTACCCATGGTCACAGAGTTAGCAAGTGACTGCTGGGTTTGCACCCAGGTCTTCCTGACTCCAGGTCTGGTAATCTCTTTCCCCAGGCCAGGGTTGTGAGGCTGAAATGAAACTACCACCTCTACAAAAACCTGTACTGGGATCCTGTCTGCTTCGGAGAACCTTCAGGGATCAAATTCTATTTCTGTACAAAACAGCTTCATGTGAGAAATTAAAAGGAGGCAGCACAGATCGCTATTCTCGAACACTCAGCCCACCTCACAGAACATTTGCTGCAGGGAGAGACCAGATCCCGTGGGCAGTCGTGCTGGCTGAAAAACCCGCAGCGCCTATTTAAAGCAGCATTCCCAGATTGTAACAGCATCCTTTCTCCACTAGGCTCCATTCATGTTTTTGAATGGACATCTCACATTCAATTAGAGTCCTCCAATAACAGGACATGATTTTATGTTTCCAAAAGAATACAGTACTCTCATTTTGAGCTGTTGGGTTCTTTTTTTTTTAAGCAATCCACAGACAACTGAAGGGTGTTCCCACCTCAAGTATGACGCTCACTTAGTTTCTTTCCAAAAATAGCCAGCCCAGAAAAAATCATTTGCCTTAGCCTTCTTTATCCTCTCCTCTCACAGAGCATGTCAGTTTAGAAATTCTCTTTACATCTAGAAAGCAGAAAAATATCACCTAATTGTTTGCTTTCTGTCTTGTGCGGGGCAATGTGGCAAGCGCTCCCTCCCTGGTGTGGAATCCAAGCACAACCATAAATACTCTGAGCAGGCTTCCTCTGTACAAAGACCAAGGCTGCAAATGCAGGCAGAACCCTCTTCCTTCCCATGTGGCTTCTGCCAAGTCAAGAAACCTGCTTTTGCTGTCGCCGGCTCCTCTTAATCCTCTCTGTACATGTCATTATTGGTGTTGTTGCGTCGTTTTAAGTCATGCCTGACTCTCTGTGACCCCATTTAGGGTCTTCTGGATAAAGATGTTGGAGTGGTTTGCCATCTCCCTCACCAGCTCATTCTTACAGGTGAGGAGACTGAGGCAAACAGGGTTCAGTGACTTGCTCAGGATCACAGAGCTAGTAAGTGTCTGAGGCCAGATCTGAACAGAGGAATATGAGTCCTGACTCTAGGCCCCATGCCATCTAGCTGCTTTCTTCTACATATATGGGAACAGTATTTTTCTAACCTTCATGAGGGTCAATGAAGAAACTCAGAATACATAAAACAGTTTCAGCTTCGTATAAATACAACCTAAGGAGCTCACACCTAGCTAATGATTGTATCTACAAACACGGAGCGCTTTCAATACAGCAGTGGTACCTCTGCAGACATAGGTATCTGAACGATACTGACTTCCTTGGGCCCTTTAATAACTGAAATGAAGGGGTCTCCAGACAGAAGGAACCGTCAGTAGGTACTTCAAGGAAGGGAAACGGCTTAGTGGAGTGGCCACTGCCTCAGGTTAGACACACAAGCATACCTTAGGAACACACCTCGTTTACGTTCTTGAAGTCATCTCACTTCGGTTAAGTGGGACCAAGTTGGAAGGAAGTGTGGAAAGCAATCCAGTCCAAAGAGGGAGCAAAGAAGCAGAATAAAACCAGGGCATGGACACATGACAACTTATATCCAGGTTACGAGAAAAACTAAAAGGGAAGTAGGAGTTATCTTCAAGGAAGACATTTCAACTCTCTGGGAAGGGGAGGAAGGAGAAGGGTAAACACTTTCTGTGTACATTGTAGATATGGGATGAGAATTTCTATGACTTGAAAAAGTGATATTTTCATCTTCAAAATTTTCCCCCTTTATTACTCCAAATTTTCCATGCTTAAAGATAAAGAATAGCTTTTCTGTTTTCCTTCCTTTAAACAAATGAATACACTCGTCTAAAATTGAGGTTTGCTTAAAACAAATAGGAGAGAAGGAGAACGGAGGCAATTCCATCCTCTGATCCTAGGGCTCGTATTGGGACTGGTGGCCCTAAAATGTTTTCTAGGACACTTAGGAAAATTTTAAAGTTTTCACTTCCTTTGGGAGTCTGCATCATAAGATAGACTTCTAAATGTTTTCATGAATATTTAGGCTTCCTTTAATTTGGTTTTATGCTTTGCTTTTAATTCACCCTCAGTATCACCATCACAGTCGCACTGCCCAAAGGTAACCTTAAAGTTGGCACGGTAGCATGTGGCTACTTCTCATGCACCCCTCCGCTTCAGGTTTTTGCCCGACCTTGGCTGCTGTTTGATCTGATCTCTTTCCCTCCCTGTTACCTCCCTCCCAATTCATCCATTCTCAGAAAGCAGCATGGGCACTACTAACCATTTTGTACAAACTTTGATATTATGCCATCCCCTATTCAATTAAAACCAGACATTTCAGTATCTATTCTATGCAAAACACAGTGCTTTGCCAGGTCCTATGGGGGTTCCTCCGGTCTGCGCATTGTGGGTAACTCCCTCTGACGATACAGAATGTATGTAATCCATCACAGCCTCCTCATCTGCAGTAACTCCAGGCCCACATCTTCTTGAAAATCCTCTCGAGGGCAAGGCTTCCACACAGCAGGCTAGGGACCTTCCTCCATGTCCCTTGACATTTTGTGAACTTCAATGGGGCATGAAGATGATCCCTTACTCTTATCTCTTACTCGTGTTACAAGACTGGCCCATCTCATTTTCCAAGCTCATTTCTCTGATGATATCCTTGAGGCTGTTTCTCTTGTGCAATTCTTCATTGGTCACATATTTCAGCCAGTTCACATCCACCACGCACTTCTCCTCTTCCTTCAGATGGCTTGCAATTTAAATTTTTCGGAGACTGTGGCATTTCATGACTTATGGTAGCATATATGGAAGAATACTGATGTTAAAAAGATGGGCCTTTGTTTCAGGGAGAAACTTGGGATCATTAAAAACACTGTACAATTTCCCAACTCTGGATCATCAATTGTTTCTTTGATGAAGGGATCTCTAAATTCTTTCAGTCTCCTACTTTTAACCATGATTTACATCAATTAAACTTCTCTGGTCGATGGCCACGCCTGCTTCTATTAATTTCCAATCTTTGGCATCAACAACTTGTTTAACTAGGTAACGCTGGAGCTTCCTTAATTGATTCTGCACTGTATCTTCTCATTTTTATTCTTCTAATTTGGTATCAGTTTTGTTCTTTGCTCTTACACAGACAGTTGGGTTATCAGAGATAACTCCCATACCATGACCCAGTCATTTTCCTTCAAGATATGCTTAATTACATTTTTATGATGTTATTTGGTACTGTGTCCAGTGACTACTGACTTTTTTTCTCAGAGAAATATGCATAATAGGTAGAGCCTACTAACCTTTTCCCAATCCCTTTGTAAGGGATAAGAGTAAGAGATCACCACAGAATGCCAAGGGATATGGAGGAAGGTCCCTGGCTGGTTGTGTGGAAGCCTTGCCTTCGAAAGGATATTCAAGACATGGGCCAGAGAGGATGAGGAGGCTGTGATGGATTACATTTCACATCAGCAGAGGGAGAGGGAGTCACCCAGATTGAGCACTTTTTTGCTTAATCCTGAATCATGTTTTCCAACAGTTTTCAACACCCTCCTCAAATTTTAAAGTATACGTTGATTTAGCTTGCAGAATCGCAGAGTTCTTTGCGGAATTTCTCCAACTCTTCATCCTCTGTAGATATGGGTAGATAAGTTTTACCTATATATCTTTATAGAGATATTTTTGCAAATATTAATAAACACTGCAAATGTAAGATGGGCGAGGATCCCACTGAAACTGGGCTCCTCATTGCCTTTGGATACACAACGTAAAAACAACTCTACCTCTAATTTGGCTCCCCAAGAAGAAACTGTAAGCCGTCTTTTCATTTTACTGAAACTTCTTTTCATCTTTTGCCTTCATTTATAGCAAGAATGGTACAGATTAGTATGATACAGTTCTTCCAAGGCTATGTCAACATAGTGGTTGCCAGATGAAGATCTCACAATTCAAAGTAGCCAAATTTATTAGTATTTATTTATGGACAGACTAAAAAAATGTGCATGATTCATATCACCCTCTGCCCTCTTTTCTGTTCCTTTGACACCATTACTATTGGAGCGAAAGAGAAGTTCATTAAGTTAAGGGTCATTCTAGACTTTTCAAAAGTTGCCATGGTCAAAAATAAAAAAAAGTCATCTAATGTCAAGCCTATGTGATGAGCTTCTGTTTAGTGGTCTTCAGAAAGTAGCCAGGTGCTCCTGGGCTCTTTTTAAAGCTACATGACCTGCCTGTCTTCTCTTTCAGTCTCACTCTTCTCTGCATTTTTAGTGGCTATTTCTATTTAATTATTCACTGTCCACACGCTATTTATTGTCTACCCACGCTTAACTTATATTTGTCTTTTTGCTGCCCTTCGGGGTGACCCTAAACTTCGATTCTTGCAGACTGGTATTTCATTCTTCATATCCATTCAGCATCACTGGAAGAACCAATCAAATTATTAAGTACTTACCATATACCAGGTACTGTGCTAGGTGCTAAAGGTATCCAAATACAAAAGTATAACAGGCCCTGTCCCTACAAGGCTTGCGTTTTCACAGGACAGACAACATATTTACAAGCAGGTGTAGCGAAAACATACACACAGCAGATACAAAGTCACCTTGGAGAGGAAGGCACTGTTGGAAGGGAGGAGACCAAGAAAGACCTCTGGCAGAAGGGGTCGCTTGAGTTTACATGCTGGACATGGGGAATGACCAGTGCAAAGGTAGAGTGGAGGGAGATGGGAATGGTGTGCGTGAGTAATAGCAAGAGGGCCAGAAGAGGGGCAGAAGAGTGCTAGAAAGGAATAATAATATATAATAAGGCTAGAAATGTAGGAGGGTTGAGAAGAGCTCTATGTACGCAACTTTATATTCAATACCCGAGGTAACAGTGATCTAAAACTAGAGTGTATTGAGACAGGGAGTGACATGGTCATACCCGTATGGTAGGAAAATCACTTTGGTAGTTGTGGATGGGATGGAGTGGTGCTGAAGAGGCTTGTGACAGGAGGCTACTGTAATAAAGCGATGAGGGCCTGAACAAAGGTGAGGGCAACATATGTGTGATAAAGACGTAATAGGATGTAAGATAGCAATGCAAGTGTATTAAAAAGATGACCCTTTGTTTTTTTGTTTGTTTGTTTTTTAAAAGGAGTAAAATACTAGGGTAGTCTGCCATTTCCTTCTCTAGCTCATTTTGCAGATGAGAAAACTGAGGCAGACAGGGTGAAGTAACCTGTCCAGGGTCACAAAGTTAGTAAGCATCTGAGGCTGGATTTGAACTCGAGAAGATGAGTCTTCCTGACTCCAGGCTTGGCGCTCTATGCACTCTACCACCCAGCTGCCCTAAAAAGATGAGCCTTTGTTTCAGAGACAAATTTATTAAAAGCAAATCAGTCTATTCCTCCTCCTCCTAGTTAATTCTAGACCCAGCTAATTACCCATCAAGTGTTCCTCCAATGTATATGTTCTGATCTTCAAGCTCTATGGGGGTGACCATTCAACCACGTATCATGGTCTGGTTGCTCCCAAAGCAGAGACCCATAGCATGACCGCAAGGAGTGTGTGACTGGCTAATCAGAGGGTGAGAAGGTAGGCTGCATCTCACCCTCCTGTGATAGTCAACTGTTGGGCTTGTCTCCAATATAACCATACCTACACTTCACTCGTTAATGATCAAGACTTTCCCACATTACTCTCTCCCACTATGTGAGTCCCTAACCCTCCCTTTTCTGCAATGGGCATGGACCCCACAAGGCAGCTACAAACCAAAAACTGCGCAGGCACTCAGACCAGCTGTTGTGCCAATACCATTGGGCAAAGAGTTTCTCTCTTCAATCCCCCCATGTATCCATCTCTTACCCACTGTCTCACCTCATAGCCTTGGCAGGTACCCCTCAGAAAGTAGGCAGTCAAGCTATGGGGCAGTGACCAAAGGGTAAGAGTTCTACCCTCTCTTTTCCTCTTGGGTGGGACAGTGAATTACACAGGACAGAAGGCGGGGGGGAGTTGTGAACTGATCACAGATCTCTCTGTCCAAACTACCCCGCTGGGTGTGGTTATCAGTAAAGCATGATGGTGAGTCCTCTGTTGTCCTTACCACATGAAAGGCCAACCCTGTCCTTTAATCTCACAGCCCCAATATCTTGATGGGGGAGACAACATACATATGTTGGTAGATACTTCCCTTCTTACTAATCACATAGCCACCACCCTAGCTCAGTTATTTCTCAACCAGACTGCTGCAGCGGCCTCCTGAATGGTGTTCCTGCCTCAGGTCTCTCTTTCCGTCCCCACTAGGGCTCCTATTCCATACAGCTGTAGCGAACACATCACCCCCCTACTCCAGTTGTTTATCTATTGACTCTAGAAACAAACATAAACTCCTGTTCGTCACAAACCGGCCCTTACCTTCTCTTCTGGCTTGATTATATATTACTCTACTTACTACATTCTACAATCCAGACCAACTGATTTCCTTGTTGTTTCTCATAGGCTCAAAAAAAAAAAAAACACAACTAAAACAGTCAAACGTGAACAGGGGATTAAACTGTGATACCATCCAACAGACAGGACCACATAAAGAAAAAGGGTTGGACTGAGATGGAAAGTTTTCTGTTGAGTTGAAGTCAGGGACAATTCATTCTTGCTTATGCTGGTCTTAAATATAGTGAATCTTTGCACAAAAAGTACCTAATCCGACATGAAAGGCGATGCCCACTGACTGACTGTTTTGAGTCCTAGACTCATCCAGATGTTACCTAGCATCTGTCCCACCACTCTGCCATCCACAGGTCCATATCTGTGGGCACTGTCTCTGACCTTCTTTTGTTTAGAACCAATTTTTTTTACAGGTATTTGGAGGGGTTTGGGGGACAGCTCAAGCAAGTCACTGCTTTTACTCTGCCATCTTGACTCCCCATCTCTGATCTTCTGACAGGGCTTTGAGGCCTTTCCATCTGCCCTGCTGCATGACTCTTCTTATCTGTTGTCTCCTTCAATTAGAGTGGGAGCCCTCCAAGAACAGGTCCTGTTTCATTTTGGCTACTTCTATCCCCTGCGCTTAGCACAGGCTGGCACATAGTAAGAGCTTAGTGAATATTTTCTGATTCATTTTCCATTCATTTATTCATTGCTGTATTGTTTATCTTTCAATAAAAAGCACCTTTAAAAATTCACTTGCTTAGTAAGTTGTACTGATCAAATTAATTGGTGAATTATTGATGAGTTGGTGAATCACACAATTAGTAACAATTATTATCTACAAGTCTGCTTTATCATCCAGAACATATCAAACTACACAGGGATTTTTGGAAAATAATGAAGCATATTCAATGATACAGATCTCACTGAGTACAAGAAAGTTTTTTGTATCACTTCCACTGCTAATAACACCAAAAGTCAAATACTGTTTATTTCATCTTGTCCTTTCATCTTTTAAATTTCTATTTTTGTGCACGTGCTTTTTTTTGGAGGAATGTTCTTATTTTATTTTTCTCAATTACATGTAAAATAATTTTTAATATGTTTTTTAAAAATTTTGAGTTCCTAATTCTCTCCCTCCATCCTTGAGAAGGCCATGAATATCTTTTAATGCATATGATACAATGACATAGAAATACATGCACATAATTTATAAATAAATACATCTAATGGAAGTATGAGCTCAAAAATGTTTTAACAGCTATGGTGGCAGGATCAGAAAAGTTGAGAGACAACTCATCCAAACAATGTCACTACAGCAAAGTGAGAGAAAATAAAGGATCTGGAGGCAGAGGACTTGGGTTTGAGTCCTGCCTCTGTGACTTCTTAGCTATGTGACTTTGGGAAAGTCATAACCTGTGAGCCTCAGTTTCCCCATCTGAAAAAGGAAGGAGTTGGATCAGATGACCTCTAAGGTCTCTCAGCTCTAAATTTATCCATAACCCTGGCACTCATCTTCTACATTGTTTCCCCCCCCAAGAGATAAACTATGGAACACCAAGCTAAATTCTTTTGGCCAAAAAAAGCATTTATTGAGTACTTACTGCATGTAAGGCGGGGCAGCTAGGCGGCATGATAGTGGATAGAGTGCCAGGCCTGGAGTCAGGAAGACCTGAGTCTAAATCTGTCCTTAGACACTTACTAGCTGTGTGACCCTGAGCAAGTCACTTAGCCACTGTCTGCCTCAGTTTCCTTATCTATAAAATGGGGATAACAATAAAACTGACCTTCCAGGGTTGAAGATGACACGATATAACAGGCAAAGCACCTAAAGTACTACATAAATGCTAGTTTTGCTTTATGTTTTTATTCACAAACAGGTGCATCTAGGGGACCACGTTAATCGCTCTTCAATTTGAGCTCAGTGTTAGGCATTCTCCCCGATGGGGACAAACACTTTTGGGTGAGCTTCGTGTCCCTGTTTTAATGCCCCACTTGATGACAAAGTTTTCTTTGTCATTGCATCTTTCAGGGAATCTTGTATGACTGACAAACACAAGGGAGACAGCCTGTTGGTGGAAAGCCTGTTTTGTTCTGTAGCATCAAGTGCTTAAAATTTAAAAAAAAAAAAAAAAAAAAGGTGACAATGAACACAGTCAGATCTTATTTTCCTTACATCTTCTAGTCAACTCTGCGACTGTAAAGACACAGCCTTCTGGAGAAATCTACTGTTTGTACAACAAAGATGTTTAATGTGCTGAGGGTCTGTGATTTTGTCAACATGGAAAACTCCCCAAAAATGGGTACTCTGAACAGCCACACAGAACGTGACCTGCCCAGCATCCAATAAGGAGGTACCAGGGAGGCACCCAGGTCACAAAGAGGTTCATGGGGACATACATGTAGAGCTGGGGGGAACATAAAGGACATGGAGTCCAATGACCTTATTTTACAGATGAGGAAACTGGAAGCCAGTGAATTGCCTAACCAGTAAGGGGCAGAGGTGGATTTGAACCCAAATCTCCCCAATTCAAAGCCCCAAATTATCCACTATGCCACATGGTCTCCACAGAAGCATGTTGTCTTAAGCATATATTTTTCCATTTTTCTTTTTATTTTCCTGCACAAAATTTTCTTTTATTATTAAAGCAATTTTCTTATTCTTACCAATTAATTTTATTTAATAGAAAGAGTCACCTTCACCCTATAATTGAGATAAATACTTAATTTTTTCATCTTTTTCTTCCCCTAACTTTCTGTTTTGTTTAAATATAGCATCCAGCTGGAACTGATTGACTTACATGCTATGAGATGTGGATCAAATCTATTTCCTGACAAACTGTTAAGAGATTCCCCAAGTACATGCATTAGGAGTTCTTTCTACGGTTTTTATTTTCCACAGGTTAATCAAAAACTAATCTTCTGTATATCTGGCTGGGTGTTTGGTGCATCAATTATTCTATTTTGTTACTTTATTTCTCTTTTTTTTTGCCCAATACCAGACAGTTTTCATAACTGCTTTATATAGTTATAATGGATACCTGCTTTTTGTAATACGTTTTGATGTTTGAAGTAAAACACCATCTTCATTGGCTTTTTCTTTTCTTAGTCTGCCCCCTTGATAGTCTTACCCATTTGTTTTCAATATAAAATTTCATTCTATGAGGACACTTCTTGGTATTTTTATTACTACTATGTTACATGAGTAAATTAACTTGAGGAACATTGCCATTTTTACTATATTAATCCAACCAATTCATGAAAAATCAGAATAATACCCTTAATAATGATCTTGCAAGGCTGCTGTGAGGCTCAAATGAAATGATATGAAGTGTTCTATGTGAAGGTCAGTTATTTTTAATATTGAATATATATAAATGTGTTGGGTAGTTTTTGACTTGTCCTTTTATAGGTCAAGAAAAGTGGTGTCGGTAGATAGAGGATACACCTCAGAGTCAGGGAGGCTCAGGCTCAGTTTCTGCCTGTGGCTTCCTTCTTATTCTAGGGAAGTCATTTAATTCCTCAATGCCTGGACAAATCTCTAAGCCAATGCATTTCACAGATCCGCTTTGGTAAAGAGTGCCCCTACATCAACGAACTTATAGGTCTGTCCTCTCCTTCTTTGTCAAAAAACAAAACAAAACAAAACAAACAAAAACAACAACAAAAAATCCACACAAGAAAGAAAAAAAAAAAAAAGAAAAAACTGAGGCCATGTATATGTTTATTTGGGTTGATTCTGAAATGAGAGTTATATTATAAATGGTGATACTTGACATTTTCTTGTCTTTACTGCTAGCAAATAAGCATGCAAATATTTTGAGAGATTAATCTTGGACTCATTATCTGTCAAATTTTTAGCTGGGGAAGTTTAATTTTGAAGATATATTCTCATGTTATCAGATATTTTGATCTATTTCCCAAATCAATTCTTTTAACAGCTTTTCCCTGTCATACTGAAATTGCTAAAAGTCTCCATATACCATGCAAAATAAAAGTAGTGAAAATGGTCATCCTTGCTTTGCACTTGTTTTTAGTGGGATTGCCTCTAATATTTCTCTACAGCATATTACATTGGCATTTCATTTAAAATTTTTTTTATAGCGAGGAAAAAAATCCCTCTATTTCCTATTCTTTTTAGTGTTTTTATTACAAATGAACCTGGGTTTTTACCAAAGGCGTCTTATGAAACTGTTGACTCCCAGGTTTTCTCATACAGCTTTATTACATCCTGTTGGTTTTTCTGATGTTGAATCAACTTTACATGCCCAATATAAAGCCTACTTGGTCAGAATGAAAATTCTTTCAAAATGTTTTGATTTATTGTGTTAACTAACATTTAATTTAGTCATATTTTCTAGATTGTTCCTACTACTTAAAAAAAAAGCTTACAGCTATATAACATTTAAGATTGACTTTAAACCTCGCTAAATACATTTTTACATTAGATGTGTTTCTTGTAAACAACATATGGATCACTTTTGTTTCTTGATGCATTCTATAACTCATTTCTTTTTAATGGGAAGATTTTAGACCACATTTATCATCACAAATAATACATTTTATGTTTTAAAAACTCCTCTTCATGCTATTCAAACAAGCATTTATAAGGACTTACATGCCAGGCAGTGTGATAAGCACTGGGGATAGAAAGACAAAAGTGAACCAGCCCTTGCCCTCAAGGAGCTTACATTCTAATGGGGGGAAAAGACACCTACAAACCATATACAAATCTAGGTTCACAGAATATATGTTAAGTGTATACAAGATATATACTAAGTAAATACAAGCTAGTTTGGGGAGTCAGGAAAGACTTCCTGTAGAACGTCACACATGAGCTGAATCTTGAAGGTAACTAAGGATTATAAGAGCCAGAGGTAAAGAGGAAGTTCCTCCCAAGCATGGGAGATGCCAGTGCAAAAGCAAGGAAGAGACAGGAGTTGTGGTGCTGTGTGTAGGTAACAGCAAGCAGGCCACTGTGGCTAGTTTGTGGAATGCACGGAACAAAGGCGTGTGTAAGATGACCGGAAAGGTAGAAAGGTTGTGAAGAGATCCTTCAGCTAATGAAGTTACATGAGGGGACAGAGAGATTATCTACAGAAAAATTATTCTGGTGGTTCTGTGGAAGATGGATTGCAGCGAGAGGCAGCTGTGTGAAGGATGGATCTGACAGCAGAGACTGTAGGCTGAACTAGATAAATGGCCACTGAGGTCCCTTCCAAATCTGATGCCTGACTTTATTATCATTCGGTCGTTTTCAGTCAGATCCAACTCTTCATGACCTCACTGGGTCTTTTCTTGACCAAGATATTGGAGCGGTTTGTTATTTCCTCCTCTAGCTCATTTTACAGGTGAGGAAACTGAGGCAAACAGGGTGAAGTGACTCGCCCAGAATTACATAGCTAGTGTCTGAGGTCACATTTGAACTCGGGTCTTCCTGACTCCAGGATGGGTGCTCGAGCCACTGCATCACTTAGCTGCCTGCACACCTGAGATACAGAATCACAAATTCCTCAAAAGGCTGCTTCATTCTTGGCCTTTGGCTTGACAACCTCCTCTAGAACTACCTCACTGTATCTCGATACAAGTGGCAAAGCCTCTTATTAATAGCATTGCTTTCGGCCAGGGGTGAGGAACCTGTGACCTCGAGGCCACATGCGGCCCTCTAGGTCCTCAAGTGCGGCCCTCTGACTGAATTCAAACCTCACAGAACAAATCCCCTCAATAAAAGAATTTGTTCTGTAAAACTTGGACTCAGTCAAAAGGCCGCACCCGAGGACCTAGAAGACCCCATGTGGCCTGGAGGCTGCAGGTTCCCCACCCCTGCGTCTAAACGATTAACTAAATGCCAACTCTGAAAGAGAAGTCATGCGGAATGGCAAATGTGGACACTAGCTGTATCAAATGAGCCATAGCCAGACTAAATCCTGGAATACACAATAAGCTGGGCGCAAGCCACAGGAAGCCAAACCGTTCCTTTTGTTATTTCACTTTAAAGCACCTGACACAGAGAACCCAACAACATCACTGAAGACAAGCTCAATGAGCCATCTTGACGTGGTGGCCACAGATTTTTCCAACTCACAAACACACTGAAAGCCCTTGGAACAAAAACCTGCTAAGAACCTGCTAATGGAGCTTCCAGTATTTGCTCCGGAAGCCACCTGCGGGGCTGTGCATTCTGGAGACACATCTGTAAGCTTATGCCGCTCTTTCCTGTCTTACACACTAGAATCCCGACAAATATTTTTATCGCCCAGGGACCGTAGGAAAATGACATGCTCCCGAATATGGAAAATCTGAAGTGGCACCCACAGCTTAGCAGATAAATGGAATGACTTCATTGCTTTTTATGAAGCAAGCCCACCCTGTGATCTCTCCCAGAGGCAAAGAATGGCTATGATGAAGTGGGAGACCCAAAGACTCCCACGAGGCTTAGAGCAACGTGACGTTCAGTGTGGAACTGCCTTCTGGACATCCCAAAGTGGATGTCCTACAGGTATCTCAAACTAAAACAGCTGAAACAGAAATCAATATCTTTCTCCCTCAAACTGAATTTTCCCATTAGTGTGGGGGCACCCACTCTTCTCCCAGCTGCCCAGACTCACAACCTTAGTATCATTCTCATCTCCTCATTCACTCCACACAATCTGTTGTTGAGCCTTGCACTCCTACTTCCATAATCTCTTGTACATTTTTCTCTATTCACTCAGCTTCCAACCCAGTAGAGATCCTTTGCCTAAACTACTGGAAGAGCCTTCACACTGGTCTTCCTGCCCCAAGGGTCTCTCCACTCCAGGGCATTCTCTACTCAGCTACCAAAATGGCCTCCCTGAAGGGTAGATTATGACCATGTCACCTCTCTCCTCAAACTCCAGCAGATCCCTACTTCCTCCATGATAAAATGTGGCAGTTAAGATCCTTCACAACCTGGCCCCTTCCTACTTTTCCCGTCTCCTTACATTTTATTCACCTGTACACACGCTATAATCCATCTATACTGGCATGACACTCCACCTCCTGACTCAGTGTTCCTGCATGGGCCGTCCATCATGCCTAGAAAGCTCTGACCCCTCACCTCAGCCATTTAGTTTCCTTGGCTTTCTTTAAGACTTGGTTCAAATCCCACCTTCTGCAGCTGGTTTTTCCCAGTCCCCTCCCCAAGGGCATTCCAATCCCTTTCATTTCAGCTTTCACCAAGAATTTAAGAATCTGTTTGCTCAGGGACAGCACAGGCAGAGGACTCTTTCTCAGGTGGGGGATACAGCAAGGAACAGCCAAAGACTAATGACAGAGTGCAGAGCTAATTCATCAGCATGAATGGACCTGGTATTCCCTAGTTCCATTTCGGGGGCCTCAGAAAGCATTAAAATGCGTCCAACTGCTTTTCTATTCTGAAAAGTAGCTAACTCTAATTCCATTTTATGAAGGTCTAAAAGTTGGCACCAACACAGTATCATATCTCAAGTACCGTGAAAAACATTATTTTCAAATCTAAAAAATTACTTTTACCAGTTGAACCAACTCATTAGAAGATGGAGGTCTCTGCCATTGTAGGAAATGTCTTATGACATTATGATATGGTCCTGGAAACAGAATAAGTCTGTTTCCCAAGGAACAGCCACAGTTAGCAGAGAGATGCTCTTCACCTGTAGGCTAGCCATAGCGACCCATGAAACAAATAAAAGTATAAAATTTCCCCTAGACCAGTGAGGCCTTCCTCTGTTTATAGGAGGGTTAGGGATTATTAACTCACAGTTCCCTATATAGAAACCTGGCTTTATTTAAGTCTCAACTAAAATTCTACTTTCTACAGGAAGCCTTCCCCAACCCCTCTTAATTCTAGTACCTTCTCTTTGTTAATTATCTCCTATTTGTCCTGGACATAGCTTGCTTTGTATGTCTGTTTGCATGTTGTCTCCCCCATTAGACTGTAAGCTCCTTGAGGGCAGGCACTGCCTTTTGCCTTTTTTGTATACTCAGTATTTGGCACATTGTCTGGCATATAGTAGGTGTTTAATAAACGTTTACTGATTAAGAACAGTAACATCAAGTAGGGTGATGAGAAAGTATAGACAGGCTGTGCTCTATGCGGTGCCATGACGAGTGAGGTCACAGATCCATTTTAGCATTTTAGGAACCTGGCAGGCTTTGTTCTTTGTTAGACTACAGGGGGATTCCCCATCTTTCCGTTCTCGCTACCTATTTCTAAATTTCCTTCCCTCTCCTCCATATTATCCATTTTCATTTACCATGTCAGATCGGTAATGAGCAGGCTCTCTCCTCCTGACGTTTTCTAAGACTGGTATCACATGTGAAGCGACAGGACAGTTGCAAAGCTCTGGGCAAGAGCTGTTACCTTTGCATCTTCCATTAGGGAGACCATGGGAATGGGCGCCCAGTTACATGATATCAAAGAACATAAAATACGATGACTGACACATGAAAACATTCAATTGCTGCCTTCTGTTGAAAATTAATAATAATAAATAATGGTGCTTTAAGGTGTGCAAATTGTTTTACAAATCTTACCTCAGCTGATCTTTGCAACAGCCTGGAGAGAAAGGTGATACTATTATCCCCATTTTGCAAATGAGGAAACATAGGAAGATAGAGGTTAAGTGACTTGCCCAGGGCCACACTGCTAGGACAGACGTGTCTGAGGCAGGATATAAACATGGGTCTTCCTGACTACAGGTCCAGCACCCTAATGGAGCAACTTCTGTGGATGACAATTTTTCTACAAGTCTGTTTTGTTTTCTATGCTTTGCCAACTAATTGAGCATTAGGGTTTCTCCAGCGTACACAGTACTGTGGACCTAAATGAATGGATGAATAAATATTAACAGTGGCCACTACCCTTAATAAAATTAGTCATATTGGTGAGATGAGATTTACCCAGATTAGGGAAAGTCTTAGCTATATCATGCTTTCCACATTAATCACAGGCTGCTGGGGGTGGGAGCTGGGGTTAGAATGGAGTTCCCATACAGTTCATATAATTTCCTGCACAGGCTGAACATTTTTAAGTGATGGGGAACTGTGACTTCACAAAATAGCTCATTGTATTTTCAGGCCATCCTCGTCACTAACCCTATGCTGGGCCGAACTCAGCCCTGCTCTGATTTCTACATATTGGTTCCACCTTGACTCTCCTGGACCTACATTAAATCTGATGCAGGGGTGGGGAACCTTCGCCCCGAGGCCACTAGGTCCTCAAGTGAGGAGATTTGTTGAAGAAAACACATCTCAAGTTTTCCTTTATCCACCAAAGTTCCTTTAACCACATGACCCGGGTTCTAGACCTTTCACTCTCATTGGCCCTTTAAAGAACATTTATCCATCTGCCCACGCCCCTCAGAGGCTCTGAACTGAACGTACTGAAAGAAGCGCATAAAAGAATCTTAGTGTCAAGAGGGCCCTTGGAGTCTTAGAGTCAAATGATACCTAAGCAGGAATGTTCTTCACAGCATCCCAGCACAGTCTCCCATTCTCTGCTTAAAGATCTCCAGTGATGGCGAACTCACTGCTGCCTAAGAAAATAGCTTCTTCCTCTGTGAGGCAGCTCTAATCACCGTCTTTCCCTTATATTGTGTCTAAAGCTCTGTCAAAACCTCTACTTTCTGGTCCTAGTTGTGACCTCTGCGGGCAAGTAATTAAGTCTAATCTCTCTCTGACACGGACAGAGCAGAGCTGGTGCTTCTCTTGCTCAGGACACTACACTTTTCTTAATCGAGCCGAGGGTAGCAATAGCTTTTTTGGGTTGCTATGTTACATGACTGACTCACATTGACCTTGCAGTCAAATAAGACCCCTGAAGTCTCCTGCACTTCAAGGCTTCTCCCATTCCACACTTGCCCAATTGATTTTTTTTTTTAATTCACGGCAGGACTTGACATCCGTCCCTCTTGAGTTTTATCTTGTTATATTCTGTTCCTAGTTCCAGGCTGTTGAGATCTTTGGGGATCCTGATTCTATTATCAAACATTAGCTAGCCTTTCCAGATTGGTATCACCTGCAAATTTCATAAACATGCCATTTATGTCTTCCCTCAAGATACTGACAGAATGTTGAACAGGATGCAGCCTAGGATAAAGATTGCTGCAGTATGCCACTATAATATGTGCGAGACCACAGATGATCAATTATGGGGTTCAACCATACGTTCAATGAAAACAATCCAATTCATACATTTGTTAAGCACCTACTATGCGGTAGGCCCTGGGCTACTGGTGCCTTGTATCAGTGCTGGGTGACGCAGACAATGACGAACCTGGCTCTCAAGTAGCTTACAATCTCTATTAGTATTAGAACATCTTCATGTATTTTGTTGTTTGCTATTCAGTCTGGTAGGGGAGGGGCAGGAAGGATACAGATGCAAAAAAACAAAAAATTCTGATGTAAGGGACTATGAGAAAATAAAAGTCCTAGGCAAAGGGTGAGAGGAAATTTGAGGAGAGTGCTTTCACTAATGGAGTTAGCTGGAGGGATTTATTGGAAGGTGGAGAAAGTGAAAGAAAGTGTCTTGGGTTGTCCCTCCCAAGGCTCATTGACAGAGATAGGGTAACTGGGAGGGTGTCCACTTTAGGAATTCTGAGATAGTGGCACGGAGACCAGTGGGGACAGGGTAAGAATGGGGACAGAGTTCAGAAACTCAAGATGGGGAGAAAACAGTGCAGTCTGGCATTCTTGGACAATTCTCCCTGGAGGAGATAGGACTATGTGAAAAGAAAGTAAATCTATAGTAAATAGAACATAAAAGGAAATTTACCTGAGGGTATACAGCTCAGCCTCCTAATAAAGTGGTCAAACCTGATAGGATTTAAGGTCTAAGCAGGCCTTGATGCCAGGTAGTTATCAGATAGAAACACGAAAAATTCCTTCCATTTTGGCACAGGATTAATTCATCAACAACAAACACAGCCCCCCAAAGGTAACAAGTGCCTGTGTTTCCTTTAATCTTGCATTTTTGTACAACTGTATTAATGCATAACCATCTGACACAACAGAAAAACTGAGTCGGACATGTTGATTTAATTAGAAACCTCACATTTTAGTGTTTTCTCAGTGTTTGATACTTCTTCTGACCTGGCACACAGCCCGCTGGGCACAGCAGATTGCCTTTAGCCTCAGGTCAGCTCGTAGGGTGTGGATGAAGCCAGGTATGACCATGGAATGATCTCAGGCCCCAGTATATGACTGATTCTATTTGCATAGGCAGGCCTCAAATCCAATTGGATATTTCTAGGACCTCTCTGCACCACTCATTATAACCCAGAAGTCCTGGGTTCTATAACTCTAGGATCCATATGGGTGGAGTGGGAAGAGCCTGAAATCCCAAGGTAAAACATCAAGAGATTGGTGTCAGGCCCACAAGAGGTCTGAGTGTTGATTTGCTCAGCATGTTCATGACGATGGGCCTGTCTCATTTGACTAAGGACATTAGAGCTACAAGTTGCTGAAAGAAAGTCTACATCTCATATAATGGGCAAAGAGAATCACTACACCGAGGGACGATTAGTGCAAAGTTCACTAAAACCAAAACACCTGGAGAACAGGGTGTTGTCGTTAAACTCCCACTGTTGGGTGAAGGAAGAAATGTTTCTAGAATGTAGACAGCCACTTTCCTGCCTTTGTAAGTTTAGCACAGGACATGGTTTATTTTAGGCAACTCAGAATCTTGCAATACTTCAGAGACATCATTGGAAACACCAATTCTCACTTTAGAGTTCTGTAGTTGTAGGAGATTAAACTGAATGTATGTTAGCCCCAGGACACACCCCGGGATAATTCTTTCTCAAATAAATCCTTGATAAGAGCCGCTTATTTTTCCTAAACATGGAATATGGCCAAAAAATTCCCATTAATTGGGAGTTCTAGTTATTTGGGTTCTGGTTAGTTGATACCAAAGTTGACAGTTTTGTTTTTTTTTTCTCTTTAAGAGCTAACGGCCACAACTGTCTCAACCCTCCCACCTCAGAGAAAAGAATGATGTCAGACTTCAGAGATGACCATCAAAAGAATTCTTTTTCAAACATCTGGGTTCAAACAGATAACAGAATATTTTGAAGTACAGGGAAAATCCGAGCTAGAACCAACCAATCCCAGTTTTACTCCTGATTGTACTTTTGAAGCTGTTTAGATTTTTTTTCTCTTGAGCTAATAAAGACTTAAGTATCCTCTCTAATAAGAAAAATGCTGTGAAATAAGTTAACAGTCAGAGTTTCCTTTCTCTCTGTTTAATGAAAGCCATGACTTGCAGTTGGACAAGTGTCTGCTGGGGCTGGCTGGGGGGGAGTGGTGAAGAGATCCCTTCCCCATCTCTGTGACACTCCAGCGAGCCTTCAGTCTGCCTCCCATACCCAGCTATCTAACCACTTCCTTCCTACCAGGCGACTCCCATTAGAGAATTTTATTAACCAAATGCTTGGGGGTTTGTATATATTTATGTTACCTCCTGCACTTCCCCCTTCTGCTCTACTGGGTCACATAGAAAAAAAAAAGTTATGATAAACTTCAATAAAAACAAAATTAAAATGATTAAACCTTTCATATCCTTTAAAGATAATCTGTCCTCTGCTAGAAGGAAATAACCTGCTCTGTGTGTGTGTGTGTGTGTGTGTGTGTGTGTCCCCTAAAGAAACCAAAATGAGCTGCCCTTGGCCGGGTTTTTTAAATACATTCACTTCCTGCCAAGACCCAGGCTACCTAGGTATACATTAGTCCTCATTCCTACATATGAGGGATCTCATCTAGACCACCAACTTTCCTGCAAGTGGGGATCAAGGTTTGGAGGGGCCAAGGATCACAAGTCCGGGAGAAGATGTAGTAAAACAAGGGTCTCTCTTCAGTGGGTTATTTATGAATTCTCTCCCACCCAGGCTGACAATACAATCTCACAGAAGTGATGGAAAGCAGTGCTGTTTGCTCCTCACCCACCCACCAAGTAAACACATCCTGAGGATTCTGAAGGACAGAAGACATCGTGGAAAACAGAGGTCTTCTGTGATATCAGGGTATCTTTTATTCTGCTTGGGTCTGAGCACATTTTTGCCAAGAATCTAACTGCTGTAGTAATGAGATCATGTCTGTTTGTTAAAGCCCTGGGCGGAGGTCAAGGTTATACCTGGGGCACCAGCCCTTCCAGGATGGGATAATGACTTCTGGAAACCAGGCATTTGGAGATCTCACCAGAATAACAAATCGAGGCAATGAGTTTTCTTTGGGTCTACAATCAAATAATGAAATGAAATCCTGTGTGGAAAATAAACAGCGTAATCGGAGACGTCAACAAATTCTGCAGGGTTTGGCATGAAGATCACAGGCCCTGAAAATTGGGTTGGGGCACTGGGCGCAGAGGAATTGAGAGGGACGGGAAGTTAAGTGAAGTGGGTTTAGTTATCTTAATACATAGACTGCCAGGAGCTATTTTTCCCTTTCTTGGTATTTTGTTTTCCACTCCAGTCAAGAAAATATTTTCTAAAAGTAAAAAAGACAAAAGCCCTTCTGGCTCTTCACATTAAGGAGACAAGACAGCAAGGGAAAACTCTAGGTCCCTTAACGGAAATGATCCCTGATCTCTATGGAAGGTCTAGAGATGGCCTTGACACTTGGCGCCATCATCATCACAGGTCAAATCTCAGGTAACTAACTACGTGGACTGATTTTTCACAGCTCAGGATCCAAGTAACCTGTTCTTAGTTAGTTACATAGTAGCCAAACAAATAAATTTAATGAAACTATGAAGATCACATACACTGTCTCACTTGCTTTCAACCCTACCCAGAGTAGGTCCATTTCTCTGTGAAAGGAAAGGGAAAGGCAGCCACCACTTTTACTCACATTTTAACTTTTCTTCTTAACATATCAACCAGTACAAACTCCAAAAAGGTCATCCGTCCTCATGACAGGAGGAAAGAAAGAGGTTTCTTACTAATTTCTGCTTCACACTCATCATATACTGATTTACGTCCCCCCCCCCCCCGCCAAAGACACCATAGATAAGGATGGACCTGAAGTCAGAAAGACTTGGGTTGGAGTCTTACTCTGGACCATGGGCAGGTCAGTGGAAAACAGCACTGGTCTGGGAGTCAAAGGAATGGAGTTCAAATACTATCTCTGTCAATTGCTTCCTGCAAATCACTTTAATTGATTTCCCTGGCCTGTTTTGTAAAAACAAAGGGGTTGGTCTGGATGGCCCCTTTTAAAGTCTAAATCTGGGATCCTATCACCTTCTGCAAAATGGTCCTAATACCTGAGGCCAGTACCACCTGACAGGGTTGTTTTGAGGCCTCCATGAGAACAGATGTAAAAAAAGTCCAGTGTCAGCTGTTATTACTATTATTTTTCTACAAGACCTAAGAAAAGCCCTGGAGTATTCTCCAGCATTTGTCTTAACTTTCATCCTTTCTACCTGACATGTCCTCCCTTCTCTCTGCCTTTCCCTCTTCCTCACCCCTGGCCTTTATTTCTATGTATTTCCCCTGCTGCTTCCCAATTTTCCTAAGTGATCATACTTTTCGTACGACTTTAGAGTGTGCATACGTCCAAACGCTAGCTACGACTAGAGTAGAGCATCCTGATAACGACGGGAATGGCTTATCTCGAGCAATCCAGGTACCTATGGTCTACAAGGCCCTAGACATGGTAGAAGTACCACAGGAGGGACAAGATGCGGCGGGTCAGCCGCAAACAGCTCTGAACACAAGTCTATCTCATTTGAAGAGGGTGATGCAGGTAATACTAAGCAAACTCTTGCTATTCTAAGCAACTAAGCAACTCCTAGAATCCTCAGCTTTCCTTCCTTCCTTTCTCTCTCTCTCTTCCCTCCCCTCCTTCCTTCCCTCCTTCTCTCCCTCCCTTTCTCCCCCCCCTCCCCTTTCCTGTCCATCTGAGTCATTCTTAGGATAAGACAGATTGGGGTGTTTACATGGCTCTCTCTGTGGTAAGAGCTGGGAGGTGATCTAGTATATAGATCAGTGGGTAGCAAAATACCAATAGGATCCCATCACCTTCCTTCCCTAGACCAGTAAGTGACCCGATTACTTCCAATTTGTGATGCCACCCCTGTAGTGGTATCTGTTTCTGTGTAGTGGGCTTCTTCCTACTAACTGTTCCATATTATGTTTACATTTGAGGCTCTGCTCGTGAAGGTGCCACTGAAAATCATTTTAACCATATTTCACATATTAAAAAAAATGACTAAAATTGAAGGACAAGGATCCTGAAAAGTGGATTTTTCTCCCTACAAATGCTTTCCTGCAATAATCCTGCCCAACACACATACGTACGTACACACACACACACACACACACACACACACACACACACACACACACACACACACACACACAAATTGCTTAAGAGTAAAAACCTTTAAACTGACTTCTTTCTCTAAAGCCAATCTTGGGGTCCTTGCCACAAGACCATGTGTGAGGTAGAAATGAGTTACACAAGGTCATTCTGGTATTTCCAGTAACTGAAGCCCTCTGAATGGGGTCCAAGACAGACTTGTACCAGAGAATTTTTCACTATAATAGGTAACGCCATATAAGCTCAGTTCCAATACTTTTTTTTTAATCACATGGCAAAATGCTATTTATAATGCCTGGTGGTTTATGTTTCATCTGAAACTGAAAGTCCATTGAGGGTAGGGGCCATGTATTTCTATAAATTATAGAGACAGGTCAACATGTTCTGGCTTCCTACTGAAAATCTAACAATAGCAAATTATTTGAACGGATACTAAGAATGTTGAGTTTTACAGGCAGAGTGATATGACTCTCTAAGACTGGCAGCTTCCTCGATCTGTACTGACAAGAAGGACTCAAGGGCACTGTGGCTAGGCTTGGTGAGGCAAGAAAAAACTGATGGCTGAGGATTCTCAGTTGACACTATGTTCTGACCCTTTTCCTGTCCTAACAAAGGTTTCTTTGAGCACTGTTGGCTTTGTTTAGTGACTCCTTCCAGAAAACCTTCTTTCTTCACATGCAAGGACCCGCAACAATGGCTTTATGTGTTGGGGGAAGACGGCTGAGGATTTGGCAAGGATTAACAGCACTGCTGGAAAAATCATGGCCATCAGGGGGATGGGATCTCTAACTTGGCATACAGCATCCCCTTCACTAGAAGGACCCAGCAAAAGGAATACTCTTTCCTTCCATGACCTAAAAGTATAATGATATGAAAGGAAATAACACACTGCCCTCAAGTATTAGGCCAACTTCAAGGAAAAACGGCTTCACGAATTGAAATTAAAATCAATGAAAAAGGTTATCACCTTTGTAGGCAGGGATAGGTGGAAGAGAAACTCATGCACTGCCCTCTGATTTTATAAAGTCTAATACTGGACAAAAGTTTAACCACAACAGATCACAGTTCCAAGAAAAATTACACAACTGACTGAAGGTGGTGGGACTTTTCTTTTTAAAAAAAATTTGTTAGAGCTCAATTTCAGAATTCTCTGAGCAACAATAATCTCTTATGTTAATGCACACACAAAAGGTTATGAGTTTGCATTTGCATTAAAAAAAACCTACACTACAAACTACAAAATATCTACAACTTGCTTTCAAGAACACATTTGAAACACTATGGAAATTCCATTCCTCTCCCCCCAAACTGGTAACCGATTAAGACTTAGGTATTAAGAAAAAAATTAGATGGCCATTTGAAAAAATATCATCTTCCACAGCGAAGAAATTAGTAAGAGAAGGGGAACAAGAAAGAGGAAAGGTAGCACACGTGATTTTGGCAGGAAGCCAGTATGAGACAGAGAATCTAGGTGGGCCCCAAAGTGCATTTCATACATTCTCTCACTTCTTCTTCACCCACAGTTACTCTTTCATAGGAAACCAGAAAAGCTAATCTAGAAAGTCATTTACATTTTCTTTGTTAATTTAAGATGAAGAATTGTTACCACAGATGAAAGTCTGGTCAAGAAGGGAGACTACTGGAAAATGTGGACAGGGCTAAGAACAATTTGAAGCCACATGATATTTTCCCAAGTTTAAACTATTTTTTTTTTCCATTTAGCAGTGCTGTAGTAATAAATAGTGATATTAAGTTAACTAGTAGAATTTTGAGAAATTCTCTTTTGGCTAGAGATATCCTAGGTGAGTTAAGTTTGAAACTGATTCCTGGAGGTGCCTGGCAGTTGGGCTCTGTTTATGCTAATAACAACATGGAAGTAGTTCTATTTCCCTCTTTAGATAATTCAGCCAAGGGAACCTGGAAACTAAAACAGAGGATAAAAGTTGTTCACAGAAAAGCTTTTCTTATACTGGGAAGTATAAGAATATTTTTTTGAGATTAATTAATACTTGAAAAGGTTGTCCTACTTTCTGGACAACAGTGAGCATGTCAGACAACATGGCGACTGAGGTCAGTAAGCTAAGTTCTTAGTCTTAGAATCTGGCCAAGACACCTTTGAGCTCTGACTTCTGTTTCCCAACTATATCCGTGACTATATTCCCACCCTTTCCTCCTCCTGTCACAGGCCAAAAAACCCCCCCCAAAACAAAACAAAACAAAAAAACCAGATCCTCCAAAAAAACAAATCGCCATACTGACTCACTATCCATGTCATTTTGTAGTGGTCATGAATGCCACCTAAGAGTTCTTGTTCCTAAAAGGATGAGCTGTTATGAGCTAATAGGTGAATGTAGGATTATTACTAATGGGTTATGATGCTAAGCTATTCAAGCAACCAGGCCATTGGGAAGGAACTTTGTCTAATTATAGGCTTGGTGGCAACTCCCCATACACAGTAGAACCTCATTAAAACCTCTTTTACCTATAAACATCACAGGGTTATGATTCAAGAATATTTTGAGCAATACAGCAAAGACCTTGTCCTTGCCCCCACATACATACAATTCCAAAGAACTGAATACCTGAAGAAGTTCAATTGCTAAAAGGGAAACTGGGAATAGCTGAGGGAAGAGAAAGAAAGAGAAAAAGATGGCCATGCCCACGGAGACACACTCCTTCCTCTCTAGGATACCATCTGGGGCTGAAGACATCAAGCTCTTTAAGAATTATTTCCAAAAAAAGTTTTTAAAAAAATAAAATAAAATTTTAAGCCTAAAATAAATAAATTTTAAAATTTTAAAATTAAATTTTAAAAAACTTAAAATAAATAATAAAATTTAAATTTAAAAATTTAAGTGAAATTTTAAAAATAATTTAAAAGAATCCTTTTTCTTACAGTTGCCCTTACTCAATACCCCCAAACCACTCCCTTACCTGGGATGAATGTCTGTCCCTCTAAATAAATGAGTCAACCAGCTACCAGGTTCCTACATCTCCCTCTGCCAGAATACCACATGCCTAAGATTTTGCTTTCACATTCTCATCCCAAGTTTCTAAGAACTGAGCATGTACATGGACTAATGGTGAGAAGTTTAGGGAAAAGTCAGAAAAAGGGAGAACAAAAGATTGAGAGAAGCTGGAGAAAGTGACCTCTTTTAGGATCACATATCTGGAGTTGGAAGGAAACAAAAAATCTTGTTTTACAGATAAGGACACCGAGGGATTAAGTGATTGTCTAAGATCACAGAGCCAGTTTTGAACGCAAGTCTTTTGATTTCAAACTTGGTGCCCTCATGGTATATTTCAGGATGCTTATATTTCATGCACATAGGTATATTTCAG
>NW_020945064.1:1468183-1470352 GCF_900497805.2 Vombatus ursinus
TGCCACATAAAATTATATGGCACAAGACAATATGATCCAAGTTCACTTTGATACCTTATCTCATTTAATGCCTTGAGAATCCTATAAGGCAGGATAAGTATCCTAATTTCACAGAGGAGGGTCCATGATTTGTTTAGGGTCTCAAAGCCGCTAAGTAGAAGACACAGGCCTGGAGCTTCACGTCCAGGAATCTTGCTCTCATGTTCTCATCCTATAACACATGTTAGAAGTATCTCTCCTGTCCCTCAAACCAAACGCCATCTTCATTCTTAGATCAGTACCATAATAGGTGCCGCCATAGGGCAAGCTGTGACTTTAGGGAGAGGGAGCATTATTTCCTACCTATGATCTGGGATTTAATTCAGTTAACACCTAGCAAGCACATACTCCATGCAAAGGACTGTCCTAGGCACTTGGGGATACAAAGCAAAACAAATGATGGTCTCAGCCCTAAAGAACCTGGCACTCTACTGGGGAAATATTTGTACAGAAACAGGTCAATATAAGGTAATTTAAAGGAGACAATACTAACGACCAGGGTGGGTGGGGTGAGGGAACATGGAAGGCCTCCAGGCAGCACTTGAGTTGGGCCTTGAAGCAAGAGAAAGATTCTGAGAGGGGGAAGATAGAATGTTGAGACTGACAAGTATGAAGACCAACGGGGCTGGAGGAGACAGCAAGTGAAGGGAAGTGGTATGAGATACAGCCAGAGCAAGATCATGGAGGGCCTTAAATTGCAGGTCTTCTTATATCCCCGAGGCAACAGAGAACTGTTCAGGTTTCTGGGCAAGGGAGTGGCACAGTCAGTCTTGTGCCTTGGGGAGGCTGTTTTGGCTGCTGTGTGGAAGCTGGATTGGAAAGGGGAAAGATTAGAAACAGGTGATGCTACAGAAGTTCACAGCAACAACAGTCCAGGTGGTGAGGCCTTGACTGGGGGAGCAGCCACGTGAATGGCAAGAAGAGGACTGAGTTATGGAGGGACAATGGCTTCACAATTAATTGGATATGGGACTGAGATGGGGGGGGGCAAGAGAGGAGAGCCAAAGATGACTTTGCGGTTACGTGGAAAGTTCTCTGTCTGTCTGTCTTTCTCATCCCCACTTCCTTCCCATACCAGTTCCTGGCCCTCTAATGGATATAAATGGGATAGAAATATGTCATAAAATACTTACTGAATGCCTACAATGTGTAAGGCACTATTCTTTGGGGGAATATTAAAAAATTATAAATTATAGAATTATTTTAAAATTATTAAATTATTGAAAATATAAAGCGGTCTTTGTCCCAAGAGGCTTACAGTTAGAGGGAACTGGGCAAAATATGTTTAAAAAGAAATTATACAGAACAAGCAATACAGTGAAACATGGCAGAGTATTCAGGTAGGAGGCAGGAGACCCAAATTGGAAACCTGACTTCAAAAAACCATGATGGATCGAGCAGTGAAAGTAATTCAATCATTTGGTCCACTCTTCCCAAAAAGTTACAACAGAACAAAATAAAACTTGCTACTTGTCTCAGACTAACATTACAGAGAAATGGTGTGTACCATGGAGGGATTTCCTTGAAAGAAGGGTATAGATAGAACGCTGAAGCCACAGCTTATGTAATAGCTTTCATTGGGTCAGAACTGAATTTCAAGCCAAACTGGACACAGGCCAGGACTGCCAAAAAACAGAGCAGAAGCTAATGCAAACAGTACACACCACCCGAGCTCTCTGCCTGGACACGGGCCACATCCTGGCTAAAGAGAATCTTCCAGACCAGCAACTTTTCACAGAGTTGCAACAGAGTGTTCTGCCTGAAACTACCTTCCTGCAGCTAGGGTCATTAGCATATCTTGCAGAGAGCAAGCAGAAAAGTTTAATTGTCCCTAATTATCCAGATCAAGAAGGCACCCAGATAATGGTTCTCAGATTTCTTGTCTGGTGTCCATGTAATTTCCTTGTCTCTGGCTTCATTATATCTCTCCAATTGGAAGAAGACCATGGCTCTGAGGCTGCTTTCCATAACAGACCCTCTGGTTCCTGTGAAGGCCATGGCCTGTGCCATGTGCCATTGGGACAAGGGAGGAGACAAAGGTTTCTTGTGTGGAGGAGTCAGGACACCAATTTTTGCATAGCTCTGTGTGTGTGTGTGTGTGTGTGTGTGTGTGTGTGTGTGTGTGTGTGT
>NW_020945064.1:1470362-1540892 GCF_900497805.2 Vombatus ursinus
TGTGTGTGTGTGTGTGTGTGTGTGTGTGTGTGTGTGTGTGTGTGTGTGTATGGGCACCCCCATGTACCCAGTGAAGAAGGACTGAAATACAAGTAATGTGTAATCAGAAGCCATCACAATTACAAATGTAAATGAACAGGCAATTGGCACTGACCTTTGTAGATTGTTAGAGGACTAATTAAGGCAAATCAGGAACTCTGTTCCAACAGAAAAACAAGATGGTATATCCCTGTCCTTGCCACATAAAGGGAAAACTACAAAGAATCATTCACACATAACACACGGGGGTTGGGGTGCATTGCTACATAAAAACTCCCTTCCCCCCTCAAATGACAAGGCACATCAGGAGCTGGACTTTTACAATTAGAGCCCTCATCCTATTAAAACTAGTCCTATTCACAGAGATGTACCTCCTCATGTCACCTTAGGGAGGGGGTTCCCCATAACCTCTAGGCTCACTAGAGAGTCTCAGAAGCTCTCTTAAGAGAACTAACTGAAAAAATTCAGTGTTCACTCAAAGCTCCTCTAGTCTTGTGCATTTCTAATAGATTAAGGAGAAATGACTCTCTCCAAGTACTTAAAAAATCAAAAATTTTAAAAACATAGCCATCAGATATAATTTCCACTTAAATTCTATAATTGGAAATATATTGTCCTTTCCCTCTATTCATTTCCTTTAAGTACCTTCTTAAAAATGAGGGGAAAAAAATCAGGAGTATGTCTCTAGCTTCAGTTTTACACAGTATTACTACAGGATTGAAATAAGTACACTATGGAGCTCAGATGGAATATTTTAGGGTCATCAGAAAAATGATGGTCAAACTCCTTTTGAGAAAAAGTATGCTGTTATAACCTTATATGTGCTACATGAATGCAATTTATTATTAGTCTTCCTTATGCTATTTCTTATAAACTGTTCAAACTTAAGAGAATGTTTTATGCCGATTCTGAAAGCCTAACATGAGACAGTTTAGGAATAAAACTAAAATGCAATATTCAATATTCACTTTAGATTGAATTAGAACTTCCAGAAAAAGTCTGTTTTTAAATTGTCAATTAACTTAAACTAGTACAATTTTCAGCTAGTATTCAAACTAGTACAATTATTTTTTTTTGGCTTTACCAAATTAAATGATTCTTACGGTCAATATACAATAAGCAGAAAGGAACTCTGGATGTTTTATATCTCTCAGTGAACTGTGCTGGAGAATATCATTTGTGAGAGCCTGCCTTGTGCTTTCTCATTCTTTCGCCAAGGATACCCTTTAATGAACCTGTCAACTATTCTCATAAAGATTTTGTAGTAATAGAAAAGTAGACATTGGGATCCAGAGTGGTTTCTATTTGGCATCCACGAAATGGGTGTTGTCACTGGCCTGCTTGCCCCTATACACTTCACTAGCTTGTTGTGAGAATGTGTTTTGCAAAGCGTCCAGTGTGCGGTATAAAAGCAGTGATCTTCTTACGGGCATCACTGGGAGGATGGATACAACGCTCAAGTCTTTGCTATGTTCAGCAGCATTCACTTTGTACTTCTGGCTTCCCCCAGTAAAATCAAGCCCCAGGAAACTCATCACTGGGAAACATCATCATCTTGCAAGATCCAATCAGCTTTGTCGCTCACACTTCCTCAGGACCCTCTGCCCCTCAGATTGGAGGGTGCAGACACAAACGCCTCCATTTAAGGAGAGGAAACTGGACTGACCCTTCCCAGATATCTCTTCATTTCCCATCCCACTATACTCTGATTTCTTTGAGTCCACTGTGTCACACCCACCACCCTTGCCCCCTTTCAGCTTTCTTTTGTGTGTGTTTCCTTCCCTTAGACTGGAAGAGCCCTGAGGGCAAGAACTGTCTTTCTTTTTCATATCTGTATCCCCAAGGATTGCCTGGCTCATGTGCTTAACAAATGTTTAATGATTAACTGCTTCACACATTTTTACTACAATCAAGGGTCTCCTCCCAAGGATAAGAACTGACAAACTGTGTTTGTTGAATACTAACCCCCTTACAGAGGCAGTACTCAAAACTACTACAAGGTTGTTGTTTTTTTTTAAAAGACAAACCTTTTTTTTTTTTTTTGCATATTCCTTCAGCCTCTGATGCTTACCAAATACATGCATTTACACGGATTTAAATTTCATTCCTGGTGAAGGTTCTGATATTCAACTAGTTATAACACTGTAATTTCAGTAACTGCACCAAATATCTCAGAAGAAGAGAGGTCCTGGTGAGGAAGAACCAGTGCTGGGGATGTTTGCCAGAGTTTAACAAGGGAATTCCTGTTACTTACAGGAGGCAGATAACTCAGAATTCCTTGTGGGGAAAATGTACAAACAAAAGAGTTAATGATTTAAAAAAAAAAAAAGAGTGCCCTCATACAAGCGTGTCTTATGGAAGTCGGTGCATCTGTAGGCTTTAATAATTCATTTGATAGCTTTATTAGCTAACAACTGCACTAAAATTTTTGGAACATGTTTTATGGTGCTTCCTTCATCATCACCCAGTGAAGTGAGCAGTGCAAACACTAATATTCCTACTTGACAAAGGAGGAAACTGAGTCTCAAGGGGTTGACTTGACCATAGCCAAATGGGTAGACAGCGTCAGTCTGACTGCAGTCCAAGTCTTCTGATCAACCACATTTATTTCTACCTGTCCTAAGAGGCATCCAAAAACAGCAACAAGAACCTACCACCTTAACTCTTCAGCAGGAGAAGAGAACGTCCATATCTATCTAACGGATACTGGAAAACAACCCAATTCTAAGTGCCCCCCCCCATGTTGCTAAGGAATTGAAGAGTACTTGGACATTTCTAGTGCAGAGACAAAAGATTTCATTATTAAAACGTAGTGCCCGAGTGAGGGAGGTGATCACCATCACCTCCTCTGCCCCAGGAGATCACATTTGGAATATTCTGTTGAGTTCTAAGGGGAGAGCTACCAGGATAGGGAGAGGGTCAGAAATATGCTATCAGAGCAGTGGCTGGGGGGAAATGGGAAGGTTTTAACCTGAAGACAGAGAGATTTGGTGGGCACAAAGGAGTGAGGGGAGAATAGGATGGTTGTCTTCTAAATATCTAAAAGATTATCACATGGAAGGATTAGATTTGTACTATGTGGCCCCAAAGGGCAGAACTAGAAAGGGGATTTTGGCTCCAGGGAAAGAGAATTTGCTAACAATGACAGCTATTTGAAAACAGAATGGGATGCCTCAGGGAGAAAGGAGTGAGCTCCTCTGAGCAAGCCAGATGAAAATATGCCAGTGATGCTGTCCATACTGTGGGACCCATAGCATGGGTAGGGGCTAGAGAAAGCACATGAAATCTATCTACAAGCCTTAGGAGTCCACTGACCTGAGGTTAAAAACCACTTGGCTAAAGGAACCAAGTTATGAGGAAAGGTTAAGAAAAACGGGGTTTGGAGTCTAGCAGGAAAGAACTAGAGGATGTCAGGCACCGTGGTGTATGCCATAACGTTTGCTTACAGGGAGACTGAGGCTGGTGGGGGTCACTTGAGCTCAGGAGTTCCAAATTGCAGGAAGGCTAAGCTGACCTTTGGTACCAATAAGTTGAGCCTCCAGGAGAATGGGCCCAAGATGGAAATGGAGCAGGTCAAAGCTTCTGTGCCAAACAGAAGTGGGATCAGGCCCATGAGTGGCTGCTACACACCCTCATCTGGGTGAGACAGAGAGAACCAGCCTCAAACCAAAAGGAATGAGAGGAAGGGGTTTACAAGACGATGAAAATCTACACATTGTTGGGGATCTACAGCAAGGAGGAAAGGAAATCATTAAAAGTGAAATCAAACTAAATAAAAAAAACAAACCAACATATTAAACTAGGAACCCTTTAATGGTAAGATGTTGCTGTTATACTTCAGAGGAAGCTGCTCAAAGGCCCAGAGCCAGGGCGTTTCTTGCCGGAAAATGCTTAGCATACTGCGATACACATGTGACTACTTAGGTATTAATTAATGGTGGTGGAGATCAAGCAGAAACTCTAATGGCTGAGGGAGGCATTTAGAACTATCCTAGATAATGCATCTTCAAAAACCCTGGAGGAGACAACCTTGCAAAGACCTAAAGGTTAGGCAAAAATTGGCGTTGTGATTTAACAGACCTTCCATGGATACAGCACCAACTTTTCTAAACAAGTTTTATCTACAAAAGATCTGAAGAAGTAACAGTTTGACTTTCTACTGTAATGTCGAGAAACTCAACTGTTCCATCAAAGGGAAAAAATTCTCTCATCCCTCTGGATAACCTAACAGCTTAGACAAATATTAACACTTAAAGGAAATTCTGAGGTGATAGAGAAATCCCAGAGTTTTTACCCATCTACATTTTCTCCCAAAGGTGCTTTGAAAAATATACATAATACACATCACTCTGCATGTGCCCAAGGGCCTGAATATCTCAGTATTAAGATTCTCAAGTTAACTTCTCTACCTGTCAGTCCTCAATCGGAGATTCTTCATGACCATAAATGAGTTTCATTTAAGTCCTATATTATTAGAAACATCATTAAAAATAACTTTAAAAAAGACTCCCTAAGATTTCCATAACCCAATTCCTATGTGTGCTTGTGGGTTGTTATTGGTTTGTTTGTTTTTCTGAATAGGAGAAACAGGGTAATCCCTTCAAAGTTGTAGGCCAGACTTTTAAACTACAAATTGCCTTTTTTTAAAAAAAAAATTAATATTGCATTTAAGTTTAGTATTGTATGAAACATTTGTTTCAAGCTAATTTTTGCATTTAATTTGAAGCTACATTCTGTATTTGAGGGACTGATGGAGTTCAAAACAAAACTTATCTTCTTAGAGCTGGCTGTTTTAATTGCCTGACACATTACCTTTTACAAAGATTTAATTCTGTACATGTGACCAGAATTCTTAATTAAAGCAGAAGCAGATTCCTACAAATCCACCAATCAATACTGCTTCTGAAACATATTTTTAATCTTTACGGCTTCACATACTGTTCAGTTATAAATACGTGGTCTATATCCACCAATACCTTCTTTCATAAATTAAATCAAAACAAAAACAAACATGAAAACAATCCTTCAGGAAGTCCTACAAAGTTGGATCCCTTTAAAACCTTAAAATACTCAAAGTCACGTATCAACAACACCAACAACAAAAAACCCTCAAAAACTAAAAACCAACCATCTTGTGTAATTGCACCTCGGGATCAGAATAAGGATCGAAGCGTCTGCTGGGGAGGACACTCACCTGGATCGGTGGCTGGGCACTTGCGGATAGTGAAGATCTGCCCCAAGTCGTCTTCTTCCTCAGGAAGACCCTTCTGGAGCCTCTGAAGTTTGCGCAAGCTCTCGCTCCGCTGATGTTTCATGGAGCGCACGTGCTGTATGAGGTTGAGCTTGGCCTTGGTGGAATAGCTGCACAGGACGCAGTGATAGTAGCAGCTCTCTCCCTCTACCCCAGTCTCATGCTGCTGAAGGTGCTGTAAGCAAAAGACAGGGATGGTGAGTGAGTGGGCCTCCTGGCCAAATTCCCTTTCCCTCCTCCTGACGGCAATCACCCCAGCAATTCCCAGGCACTTGGGGACAAAGTTTCTGGGCCAGTTTTAAGCACTAAGTAGGTAGGGCCTCACTCAGTAGCACTCCCTTTCTCTTTTCTATCTCCCCAATTCACCCCTAAACAGCGCTCCATGAATTCAGTTCGATGCTGTGCACAGACCATCTCAGCAAGATAGGCCAGTAAGACTGTTGACTAAAATCTTTTCCACAAGAACCATGGCCTGATAGTAGAAACCCTGAACTGAAGACTCCCTTCCCCAGGGACAAAAGGAAGAACAGTTTCTCCTAAATAACTCACTGATGTGACTGTTAGATTGTGAGCTCCTTGAGGGAAATGGACTGTTTTTGCCTTTCTTCCTAGACACAGAGTACATGCTTCATAAAAGCTTGTATATTTGACCATAAGGCTCGTTGGTCACCCAGTGAGTTAACTCCTCTCACTCCAGAGAGTCTGGATACAAGTACACCAAATCCCCTACAACGGGGGGAGGATAATCAACTTTAGGAAGCATCATTTAAAGATCTATCCGAGCAATAAGGCCTACCCTGAGAAGGGAACTACCGTTAGAGGAGCCAGAACATAGAGGTGGGTCTCATCAAAAGCCAGATATCCTGCCTTCTGATCTTGTACTCTCTTCCCCACAAAGTCCAACATCTTTTTGAGGAAGAAATAACATTTTAAGAGTCTCTCAAGAGTTTTATTTCTCTCCACTCTTAAGTTCTTTGTAGGTAAGGCCTGTGCCATGAGTGGTACTGGAAGCTTTAAGTCTCCACATGCAATTTATCACCAGAGAAAGATTCAGAAGTCACAGAGAATGGAATCTTCTGGTACTAAACAAAGCATGTTCATTTTTAAAAAGTAGTATTTTGAAGCATCCCTCCCTTGCACACTGTAGCCGAGGCAGCTAGATGCCTGCCCTGTCTGCCCTGCCGGTCTTTGCTCCTCTACAAGGAATGCACAACCCCTAGAATCTTTGCTTCCTCTTGGGACGCCACGGAGCACCGTGCGGCTTAGAACAAAACCCTGAACAGGTTGTCTTTTCTGATGAGCCCCTAAGGTACTTCTAGGATGCCCTATAGTCAGAGGAAGATCAATTAAAAAAAAAAAAGACAAGTAAACTTTATGAGTGAAGATAATTCCTATTTGATGACACTGCTCCCGAAACTCATGTGTTCATACACATGTCCTCCATTCACTGAAAAGGTGTGAAAAATCTGGAGACATGTTTGCACATTGTTTGGAGCAGTAACATGAATGCCCTGGTTAATCCATGTAGAAAATTATTATGGATTGAGCTCTGAGGCCTTCAGCCCTAAGTCACACACACACAAGCAAAATTATTCCAGAGAAAATCTTGCTCTGGAATACAGACTCAGATCCTGGGTGAGGGCTAACATGGTTTTTGTGTGCACCCAACAGGAAAATTCCTTCTTTCCAAATGGGTGGATTAACACCTGCACACGTGGTACCTTGGGAAAAAGTCAATCCCTTCAGGAACAACCATTCTAGACCAGTGTGACAATGATAGAAGGCTGCAATCGAGGGAGTTGAGTAATGCTTGATGTTGTAAGAGGGATAAAGCAGTTCTCTTGGAATAATCGAGCAAATTTCATTAAGTACTCACTTCCTATCCCCCCACCTCCAATCGGAGATGGTTCAGAAGGAGATTTAGCAGGAAAAAAAGGAGAACTGCTTTGTAAATGTTTTCTAAGATCAAGGAATCAACCACATCACTGTGGTTCAGGACTCTCCTAGCACAGGCTCAAACCAAATTCAAATTAATTGGGAAATATTTAACCAAACAAATACACAATCAAACACAGATAATATTCATGTATGGTTTTCTAAGTCAACATGCCACTGCAGGGATCCTTATGTACAGGGCAGTGGTCCCCATTTCTATTTGCAGTTGAGACCACTGTTCTAAGGGATCCTAAGCATAGACACTGCAGAAGCCGTAGCCGGTAAAACAGAACAAGGGAAAGCCATCACCGAGGGTTGGACTGCCCTCTCCTCCCTTATATCCCCTCGTGCCTTCCCTTAAATCTCAGGTAAAATCTCACCTTCTATAGGAAGCCTATTCCAGTCCCCTTTGATCTTGCTGCCTTCCCTCTGACATTACCCACAATCTCTCCTGTCTATAGAGTGTCTGTACAAAGCTACCTGCATAATGTTTCCCCCATTAGACTGTAAGCTCCTTGAGAGCAGCACCTGTCCATTTGCTTGGCCCGTAGCACACGCTTAGTAAATGTCGACTTAGTAGAGGACTGATGGCCCCCACGTTGAGGTTCTCTTTCCAATCATCATTCTCCCTGACTTTCCCCAGCAGGTTTGATTAAAGCCAAAAGTCCACCAAGCTATTTGTGTGAACAAGGGCTTGCTGTGGAACTACAGAGAACAAAGCTGTAGGATGACTAGGAGCCTTAGGCCACAGAGACAAGAGAATTACATTTAATAGAACTACAACTAAAATTGAATGAATTAAAAACAACAAAAAGAGAGTCATGGAATCCAAGGCAAGAATTTCAGTCAGGGGATCTTGATGGCATCATAATCTGTGAAATTAGAGCCATTATCATTCCCTCTCAGCCTCTAAGCCAATTTCCCATAACCTCCATCTCTCCCCTCTGCCATCACTCATCACATCCCCAAGAAGAGGATTTCCTTGTAATAAAGTGCTATGTTTTTTCTCTAAAATTCTATTATGGGTCTGCTATATCTACTCCAAAGTAGTCTGAATTTCTACCTGCCATGAGATGGCCAGGAGTAACAAACATGGCTGAAAGGGTCCAAATGGGTTTGCCAAAATGTCTGTCACGCATTCCTGAATCGATAGATTCTTGGGTTAATTCTAAATCAGGACAATTGTCTCACTCTGTAAAACCCTACCTTAAAAAATCGAAATAGTAAAGATGCTGCCAATTCATTCTGTCTTCTTGTGTCACTGTCATTAGTTATTCTCTTGGGACAGTAAAAATTATTTTGTCTATTATTTCAGATCCATTTCTAGGAAAAATGATTATATAAAGCCAACTACTGAAAAAGAGTAAAAAAAAAAAGGAAGAAAAAGGGAAAAAAACAAAACAGAGTGACTATATTCAGTTTTTTACATAAACTTGCAAAAAGGCAGCTGGAGACTGGTGGGCTAGTTCATTCTTTTAAGGCATTAGATGAAAAATTCTGACTAAATAATTTCTAGTCTATTAAGGAATGCACACCTAAATAGCTACGGATCATCTTGCCTCTTATATCCTTTCTCAACTAGTCTAGTATACTGGAAAGAACCCTGGATTTGGAATCAAAGGATCAGGATATGAATCCCTTTGCGACCATTCATCCTCTCTGTGACCCTGAGCAAGCCCTCTCTTTGCCTCAGTTTCCACTTGAAGGATTTGGACTAAAGGGTGTTTAAAACCCCTTTCCAATCTGAATCTATGGATCCGTAGATCTGCAACTTCCTGTGGCCCAGCTGGAAGTTCTGAAATATCCACACTTTGGACAGTATCTCAAAATTCCCACAGCTAGACAACACATAGAACAAAAATACCAATAACCAGTCCAACTTCAGGAATATAAGACCGTCGTAGTTTGCCTATTTAAGTACCCTAGAACAGACTTGTCTGCCTTGCAGGGCCTGCAATAGCCCACAAAACTTTCTAACGCCACTCGAACCAGACCAAAAATGGTTAACAAAAGAAATAAAAATACAATAAAATATAGATGTTCATCTGTGGTTTTCTACATCAATATGGAACTGCAGGGATCTCTTTCTATATGAGTTTGACACCACCGCCCATCTCTTCCTACTACACCGTCTGCCCAATCCTCCCAATTTTTGGAGACTGAGATACTCGTGGTCTCACTTGTGCATCTGTCAGCCACCACCATGTACAGCGTCGTCCCATCAGCAAAACTCCAGGCTTTGCTCTGGGCTAAATAAGAAGCAGGAGGGGGCTGGAGAGGCGCATCTGATCCCAATGGCGTAAGTCAACCAATGACACTTCTAACCCTCAGAAGGGAGTAGGAGATGTTTTCATTTGCAGTAGGAGAGAGAGAATAATTTGTTCCTGACCCAGCTAATTAGAATACCCTCAATTGGGATCACAATGTATTTAATTAAATTCACTGTAATATATGAAGAATCCACCAAGGCACAAATCCCAATGGTACACTCAATAAAGGAGCTGCTTTCTTTCAGAGTTTCTTTCCTTTCACAAGTCAGAACATTTTCTTCCCTCCCCTCCCCATCATCTTGAATTTCTCTACCTTTTCTTCTAAAATCTGGGATTTCCCTCCAATCCCAAGGGAAAAGGCATTACGTTCAATTCAATTTTAATTCAACAAATATTTGTTAAGTTTCTAAAATGCGCCAGGCCCAGGGGATACAAAGAGAAATACAGTACGGACCCTACTCTAGAGGAGCTAACAATCTAACCCCTGGATGACTGCTCATCAGGGAGGTTATAGTGGGCATTCTTATTCAAGTATGGGTGGGACAAAACGGACATTGATACCCCTTTCCACTCTAAATTTGGTCATGGTGTAATGGTGGGAAGCCAAAGACGCAAGTAACTAGAATGCAAGGCAGAATGAGACACGTCAAAGGAGAGGTCTGGGATAGGTGCTGGGTGACATTTAGGGTGAAAGAAGCTCACTTTAATCTGGTTTGAATAGGTAGGTGGAAAATGCAAGAAACACATCATAGAAGACATACAACAAGTGCCGAGTCTTAAATGAAAGGGCAGCACTCCAACAGAAGGAGATTTGGGGCCGAAGAAGGGAAGAGTTTCAGGGATGGGATCTGTATGGACAGGCAAAAGGCCTGAGGCTGGAAAGGGAAGTGGATAGGCATCCCATTGGCCTAGACTACAGAGAGAAACATGAAAAGGGACACAATAAGAAAGGTCTGGAAAGGCAGTTGTTCAAGAAAAACCAGGGCTTAATGTGATGCTTATGAAAAATGTGGATATTGGGTTATTGTCTAATGTATAGTGAGGCAAGTTATACATTTAAGGAATTATCTGGGGTGGGATGTAATTTTTTAGCTCTTAAATGTTTCCTGAGCATGCATATATACACACATACACGTACATACATACATTTACGCATATATACAGAGAGACAGAAGAGGAGGAAGAGAGGGAAGAGAGGAGGAGAGGAAAGAAGGGAAGGAGGGAGAGGGGAAAAGGGAGATTGGATACTAGATCAAATAATCCAAAGCATGTATGGTCCTGACCTCTCTGGGGGAGTTACAGACCCCCAAAGAGATCAGGCCTACAAGGGCTGTGGTTTGAAGGGGGCTTGGCTAGGCTACAGGAGCATATATTCTGTTAGAGTAGCCCTTACTGTGGCCCTAACAATTAATGATGTGAACACATCATGTGAGGATGGTAAATATCTCAGGGGCTCGGCAGCTCTCATCTAAAGTTTCACTACCCACTTGTCCCATCCAGATGCTAAAACCACCTGCTCCACGCTGGCAGAAGGAGCAGAGTCATTCAGGGCACCTTGGGCAGCGTGCTCAGCCAAGCCAACCTCCCCTGGCATCGCTGCCTCTTGCCAAGATTCACTTCAATTTGAATTCCTTGCTTAAAGAGCTACAAGAAAATTCTGAGACTCAAGTACAGAGGGATTCAGAGTCAACATCTTTGAACCAGATTCCACCGAAATAAAGTCAACTTTCCAAAAGTCCAAAGGGAACTCAAGGCAGACCATGATTCATTACCCACCTTCCCTCAGAACTCAGATCGGCAATCTAAACCTCACCTCCAGTCAACAGACCTACAAGCAGCTTCCAAACCAAAGGCAACTGACGTCAACGACACACGCAATTGTTAAGTACTGCGGTCTAAGGCTCCAAAGTGCTAAGGACCAAATGAAAATGAATCCTCGCCCTTGTTCCACTGCGGGGCAGGTGAAAGATACAGGATTTCAACAGCAAGGGATGCACATCATAATCTAAGGAAGCAGGAAGAGCTCACTGGAGAAGGGGAGGGGAAGAAATCTGCAGACTCTTCTACAGAAGGGAGCACCTGCCCTCGCCGTGGGGGGAACCCAAGGATTCTAAGAGACCACAGGGGAGGAGGAATTTCTGCATTGCAGAAATGCTGGGCAGCCTGTACAAAGGCACTGAAGCGAGAGATGGCCTGCTTGGGGAATGGCTGATTGGCTAGTTTGGCCAGAATGTATATCAAGCACGGGGCAACTAGGGAGCTCAAGAAGACTCATCTTGCAAGCTCAAATCTGGTCTCAGACATGTACTAGCTGTGTGACCCTGGGCAAGTCACTTTATCCTGTTTGCCTCAGTTTCCTCACCTGTAAAATGAACTAGAGATGGAAGTGAGAAACCACTCCAGTATCTCTACCAAGAAAACCCCAAATGGGGTCATGGAGAGTCGGATACGACTGAACATAAAAATTATAAAGCATGAAGGAGAATAGTGTTAAACAAATCTAGGAAGGTGAACTAGAGTCTGGAATTTAAATGCCAAGCTGAGGAGTTCGCTTGAAGGTAACAGGGATCCACTGAAGACTTTTTAGCAAGAGAGTGACATGGTCAAACCTAGGCTTGGGAAGATTATTTTGGCAGCTGTGTGGGAGATGGATCGAAAAGGCTAGAGCCTGGAATCGAGGAGACCAGGAGGGAAACCACTATAATGGTCCAGAAGAGAAGTGATGAGGGCCTGAACAGGCTTCACGATGGCAGCACGAGTAGCATCTGATAGATGCTGTGGCTCTTATTTAGATACAGAGAAGAGAAAAAGTAAATTATGACTGAGCTTGTGAACGCCGGTGCCTGAGAGGAAGGATGACTCCATCCTTCAGGAGAAACAGAGAAGTTAGGATGAGGGGATCGATTTAGGAAGGAAAGATGAAGGGTGGGGCTCTACCCAAAATACAGGAGGAACTGTCTAGATGGAAATTGTCACTAAGGGACTGGAATTCAGCAGAGATATTATGATCTGACACATGTCCCTCATTCTCGGCACCATGGGACCTGACTGAGGCATACTGGGAGATGAGGACCCTGTCCTGAGGATTGAACGGTATTGGTCTCTGGATTACCTTGTCTCTATTGAACACACTGGTCTTCTACAGCCTTGCTTCATTCCTGTTAAAGCTACTCTCAAGTAAGAATTAATATACTTAATTCTCTCTTAGTCCTGCTGGAATCTTGCAATCCTATGTTTATGACCTAGAAATGACTGCTACCCCAACTTCAGCTCTGTGATTTCCCTCCTGGATTTGGCTCAGGCAAGGGAACCAGACAAAGGAAAATCCCCCCCCCCCTTTTTTTGGCAATAGGAAACACCTTAAATACTTAGCCAGCACATCAAAGAAAAGTAAAACAAGTAAATCAAAAATGAAACATATGGGGTTTCCTGCAGACCCCTCCCCTTTTTAACATGTATCCCTCCATACCCTAACAAAACAACAATAATTTTTTAAACCCCAACTTTTAGAAGATGGTTCTTGTTAGAAAATAATTCATATTGGAAATTTAAAAAATATGTTTCTGTTACTTTTTTCCCAAGAAAACTAACCAACTTCTGTCAAGAGAACATTGATTTCTATAAATCTGGAGGGGCCAAGTATCCCTTCTCCCCCTAACAATAGGAAACTTCTAACATCTGGTTCTTCATGCATGGAATGCAAAATATCGATCAGGTTTAGTCAAAGCTTTACTTTAAGGCAAAAATGGACAGAAATACATTCTGATAAAAACCGTAAGACTCACAAGTGAAGCTTCCTCAGGGAATAGGGCTTGTTACTATACATACACCCACAGAGCTCAGAACACACTCTCTTCCTTATACAAATCAACTCTCCTACAAAAGTAAATGAAAACCACTGGGCACTTTGAAGAGAGAAGAAGCGGGCTCAGAGGTCTCCCTACAGGGCTAATCTCCTATCTCCAGGGGACAACCAAACATCTCCTGCTGAGCAGTGGGGAAACACCTCAGCAGGACTTTCTCTTCTGGGTTAGAGCTGCAATGAAGACATAAAACCATCAGGAAACAGCCAGCACATGGAAGAGAAGTCACTGAATGGTCACGGAGGAGCAGGATTAAGGATCTCTGGAGTTTTCATGTATTGGAAAGCAATCCTATGAAAACTGTAGGCTCTAGACTGGAGAAGTAATCTGATCCATCATCTCTCTGCAGGGGAACGCCACTTGGTACATCAATATACCTGGCCCATCTAATCCAAGAAATAAGGCTCCCACTCTTTTCTTCGATGAAATTATTAAAACAAAACAAAAAAACCTCCCTGATTTGGCAGAGTGCTGGGGAGAAGCTGAGGAAGGCTAGTTTGATCTGGGAAAAATGTAAAGTCTATTAATGGACTTTTTAAATTCAGTTTCCTTATAAAATTAAAAACCAGTGCACAAATGAGCATTGAAGGGGCAGCTAGGTGGTGTAGTGGATAGGGCACCAGCCCTGGAGTCAGGAGGACCTGAGTTCAAATATGGCCTCAGACGCTTGACACTTACTAGCTGTGTGACCCTGGGCAAGTCACTTAACCCCATGACCTAGGCAAAAACAAAAAACAAATGAGCATTGAAAAACAAGATATATTTTGACAAGCTCACAAGCTCATCTCACATACATACATACTTATTTGTATATATATATACACACATGTGTGTATATGTACATATATATGTATATGTATACCCACACACCCACACATATATGTCCTTTAACATAAGAGCCTGAAACAAAAGTTGAAGGAATGTAAAATTGGTTTGAAATTTTAATGCTTTGGGACTAGATTCTCTTCCCTTAGGAAAGAGGGCCTAAAATTCTGCAGGCCCAACAATTTCAAGCTTTTTACCAAGTTATGTCATACACTGTTTAAACTATTCCAATCTGGGGATCTGCTGACTTTGAATTACTAAACAAATTACTAAAAAATCGAGTTACTAAATAAACAATTAAACAATAGTTAAACAATTCTACCCTAGTAATCCCTCCCCAATACTTGAGATTTTTAAAAAAGTGTAATGTTAGTCCCAGATTTTCATCTTCTCATGCCCATATATCATCAATACTGACTCTGAGGACAGTGTTAGAGGATGCTGGACATGGTATGAATGCCAAAGAACATGATAAAAAATTTAAAATGATATTTTAACACAGAAAACAACTGGTCACTAATGGGGGGGAGGGTAATTTTTGAAACGGCTAGCTAGGACCTACCTCCCAAGGTTGCTGTGAAGGTACATGTATGTCAAAGTGCTTTTTGTGGTAGCAAAGACCTAGAACCAAAGTAGGTGCCCATCAAGTGGGTACATGAACATAATGGGATATTTCTGCACTATAAGAAACAAGAGACATGAGAAATCCCGAGAAACATGGGAAGACTCATGAACTGATGCACAATGCAGTGGTCAGAATGAGGAAACCAACATATGAAGTGGTTACAAAGATGTAAACAAAAAAGGATACATATAATCATGATCAGTCTAAGCCCTCCTTGAAAACATCTTCATCCTTTCATTAGGAAGGTAGAGGACTATGGGTCTGGAACATGACATATACTATCAGACATGCTCAAAATGGCAGCTGGTTTTGCTTAACTTTTTTTTTTTTTTTGGCCTTGGTTACAAGGGAAGGCTTATTAGGTAAATGTGAGAGGGATACTGGAAATACCTCTCATGTAAAAAACAAAAAAATTATCTAAATTAAAAAAAAATTTGTTGATGGCTTTTATTATTATATCAACCTCTACCTTGGTCTCCCCTGGTACCTTTCTATGTGTTAAACTATTATGTTCCCTTCTGAGTCAGTATCATGCAAATGTCCTGCAATAAAAGCAAGGGCTAGCCAATTCTTCCAAAGAAGTCAAGAGACTACCAGACTACAGGGAATTTACATATGCAAGCAATCTTTCCCCCAGAACCATGGACTCCTCCACCTTCAATAAGAAATCATCAAGGGTGGAGATAAGGGAAACACCTAGAAGAGAAGAGATTTGGATCCTGGTCTTGGAAATGGTCTAAATTCAGCCTCAGTCTTCTTTTCTGAAAAGTGGAGATAATAATTTTTCCTAGACATTTCAGATAAAGACTAAAGAGAGGGCTTTGATATATTTTCCCTGGCTTAACTAATGAAAGTGCTTACAGCCTTTCTTCAAGGGCTCATATAGCCTCTAAGGTTTTTTTGTTTTTGTTTTTTTTGTGGTGAGGCAATTGGGGTTAACTGACTTGCCCAGGGTCACACAGCTAGTAAGTGTCAAGTGTCTGAGGCTGCATTTGAACTCAGATCCTCCTGACTCCAAGGCAGAGTTCTATCCACTGCACCACTTTGCTGCCCCATGCCTCTAAGCTTTTAAAAGATTATTATTCTGCCAATGTCCTTCTTATCTTAATGGTTAGCATTCTTCTCTGCCCAGAAGATTACACTTGCTTTTACTTACTTGTGTATCCTAGAACAAAGTAAGCTTCTTGAGAGCAGGAATAATAACTAGCATTAGTAGTAGTAGTAGTAGTAGTAGTAGTAGTAGTAGTAGTAGTAGTAGTAGTAGTAGTAGTAGTAGTAACCATTGTTGAGTCCTTTTGGTTGTGTCAGACTCTTTGTGACCCCGTTTGGGATTTTCTTGACCAAGACACTGGAATGGTTTGTCATTTCCTTCTCCAGCTTATTTTACAGATAAGGAAACTGAAGCAAACCGGGTTAAGTGACTTGCCTGGGGTCACACAGCTAATAAGTGTCTGAGGTCGCATTTAAACTCGTGTCTTCCTGACTCCAGGCCTGGTGCTCTATTCACCACATCACCAATTAGCATCTATACAGCGCTTTAAAGGTTTGCAAAACTTCTTACAAATACCATCTCATTTGATCCTCATAACCCTAGAAGTAGATGTTATCCTTATCCCCATTTTACAGATGGGGACACTGAGGCTGGGGAGGTTAAATGACTTGCCCAGAGTCACACAGTTGTACAGTGTCTAAGGCTAGATTTGAACTCAAGTTTTTCTAACTCTGGTACCAGCATGTCATCTACTTCACCACCCAGCTGTGCCTTCTTCTCCTTGCCTGGCACAGTGCCAGGTAAGCAGGCATCTAACCTGAAACCAAAAATCCATTCTATCCAACTTTCGAACATTTCTTTATTTCCAAGGTGTTGAAAAACTGTTAGTTGCATCTGTTTACTCTTGAATTACATTTGTATAGCCTTTGGAGGAAAAAAAAAACAAAAATCTAAAGCTAATCATAATTAATTTCTCCTTCTTTACTAAGCTTGTAAAACACTTAGGGCTGGTCCTTAATGAAAGAAGTTACAAAGATAGACAGCGATCACCCTCATTAAGCCCTCAATGGCTTCCAGCAGCTGGTGGCTTAGATTCCAGAGGGGACAACAGACACAGAACCCGGTGAGGTCTATACCCGGTAACAGCTGTCACTTCATTCAAAGCAAGGTACTAAGTGGGTGGGTGGGTCCGAACTACAGGGAAGGCCTAGGACCAAACTGCTTGCCAATTAAAATCCGTAACATTCCGACTTGCATCATGTTTTTACTGTATAATAGTCATACTTCAACCCCTCTTCAAGGATATCCTTTCATGCCTGCTCTAACGCTGTTTACCTGGCTGTACTCTTCTGTGTGACTGAAGCTATAATCTACCAAGCTGATAACGTGGTTCTAGGTCAAACAGCTTCCAAAGATGGGTAATCACAAGGTCACGGAAATTCAGAATCGGAAGGATCTCAGAACTCATCCTTTAACAGGAATCCCTTCAATGACACTCCTGACAAATGGGTCATCCAGCCTTTGCTTCCATATCTGCAGTCATGGAGAGCTCCCTACCCTCTGAGGCCTCTCATCTCACTTTTGGACAGCTCTAGGTATCAGGAAATTTTCCTTATATCCAGTCAAATTCTGTCTTCCTACCAGTTGCACCAAGAGCTTTTCTGCTCTGAAAGACCAAGCAGAAAAAGGTGTAATTTCGTTTGTAAACAATAATCCTTAGAACACTTGAAGACAACTATTATTTCCTGATCCTCTTCCCTCTCCCCCAAACTTTTTTTTTTAATACGCTAACGACCAAAATCTGACTTTCAGCTCTCTCACCATCCTGGCTGCTCTCCTCCAGGCAGGCTCTTGCTTGTCAACTTCCTCTCTAAAATCTGGCACCCAGAATGGTGCACTGTACCCCAGATGTGGTCTGACTAGCGCACTCTAGCCTCTCTTATCTGGATACTAAGACTTCTATGAATAGAGTCTAAGAGCCAATTAGTTGTGTGGGGGGTTTGTTTTGGCTACCATAGCACACTATTGAGTCATAATGAGTAAATTATTTAACAAATGTTACATAGTAACCAATACAGAGTAAAAAAAAAAAGTCTAATGTTATTGTCTAGGACAGTGTTCTCTAAACTTTTTTGACTGAGCACCCCATCATTAAAAAAAAAATTCATGCACCCTCATTACGTGTATTTTATTTATTAATAAGTTATATATATGTACTACTCTATTAATAACTGTAAATATTATAAAACTTACACAAAAACAGAAATATAAAAATGATGACACAAATATGAAACAATGTTTGCTTCAAGAGTCAATAGGGAGACACTACGATTTGTTGAGTAATGTCAGATCTGTGCTCTAGGAAACTCAACTGAAAGCTATATAGAAGACAGATGGAAAGGGAGGGATTTTTGAGTCAGGTAGATTAATGAGAAAGGTTAAGTCCTTCCTTCCCTCTTTCCCTGCCTTTGAGGGAAGTTAAATTCCAGGTCATCTTTAAAGTCCAGCTCACATGCCACTTCTTCCATGCAGCTGTCCCTGATTGCCCCAGATGGCAATGATTGCTCCCTCAAACCTTTAATATTGCATGCTACAGTTGTCTGAATGGTCAACAGTCAATGAATATTCACTGAGTGCCTATTATGGCCAGGAACTGCGCTAAGTGCTGAGGATAGAAATATGAAAAAGAAAGTCAGTCCCTGCCTTCAATGAGCTTACTATCTAATGGTAAATTCCCTGAGGGCAGGGTCCTAGTCAAACCTCAACCTTGAACCTCAGACACCCAGTACTATGCTGGGCACACAGGCACTTAATATTGCACTGTAAAAATCAGCCTAAAACAGTCATCTATTTATCTTGACTTCCTCATCACCATCCTACAGACCCATGAACCTGCCACTTTCCTCCTCCCTTTACTGGCTAAGATGGCAGGTAGCAGTTTGGCAATGGAAGAGGGAATACTCATTCAGAATGAGTATAACCAAACTGAGAACGGGGTGAAGGGACTAGTGGACTATGGGACGCAGATTTGGCCAGCCAGCTGTGAGGAACAGGGCCTGGGAGGTTTGGAACTCCCCTCTCCTTTGACCAACTACACTGTAGAGTTGTTTCAGATTCCAGCCAAGTACCCTAGATAAATCATGCAATGTCTGTAACCAAGAATTCACTTCTTTAATGAAAAAGTTATGTAGAAGGAGCTGCCGGCTGCTGGTCCATTCTAAATACTCCATAAAAGTCAGAACTGGCCTAATTCATCTTCTTCTCCTTTCACACCTGCAATCTGGAATTTCCGGGAGTTGCCTAAGCAGCAGTAGCATTGAATGGGGGGGAGAATTCCTACCCGTTGGTTCAACAGGAGGCAGAAACCACCTTTTTGTTTGGACTCTGCTGGCTACACTTACATGTTACGACTGGGCATGTGGAAGGATTTGAAACTCATGTGAAAAACAAAAAAAAAAATGAAATGGTCTTTAGCATGCTTTCCATCCACTTCAACTGTTTTTGTGGTGACTGTTGACAGTGATATTCGCACTCATATCCTGAAATGTCTCCTCAGTGTTGGTGGTGGCAGCAGGGAATATATCACTCACAGATTTGGGCAAATGGTCACGGGAATCAAATCACTGTTATTAAAAGGGAGGACAAGGACAGCCAGGGTGGCAGAGAAGAGCTAATAAGCAGAACTGCTGCCTTTGCAAGAGAAATTCAAGTTTTTGGAAGGGTTGGGAGAGGAAGACAAAGATCCAGGAACTAAAACTTTTCAGTGACTCAAAGCCTTGTACACGAATACTCCAGGCACCCCTATGGCAGGCGGGCAGGCACAGACACAGACACAGATACAGACACCCCTTACTAAAGACCCCGTGAAATTGAAAGGAAAAAGCTGAAGGCAATGGTTTTCATTGGAGATTGGAAGAGACGGAAAGGAAATAAAAGTTCTTTGGCAAAGCAGAAGCAAGTCTCTGAGTGGGGTGAAGAAGCTGCTTTGTGTGGCTATGAGTGGGCGACCTGAAGGACAGACCCTCGTGTGGTAGGAAAGAGAGGCCCTAGTTTTCAGAAGGACGATGCTGCTGGTTTCTCTCAAACAGCTTTCGGGTCCCCCCATAAATAACCCAGACAAACACCCTGTAGACTGGGTTTTGCTTTTTCCCCCTTTTTAAGTCTCATTAAAAGCCAATATTGTTCAGCCTAAAGATGGAGAGCTCAGCATGGATTTTACTGAACGTTAAATCAACCAGCAAGCGTAGCCAGCAAACTCTGTGGCACTTTAACTTTAAATAATGCAATAATTATTGAATTTCCTTTTTATAACCGAAGTGCTGGAATGTAAACAATGGGGCTGTAATTGCAGGAAGGGGGGATCAATAGAGGCAATCGTTTTCAGCCATGTTAATTGTAAATACAATTGCTCCAAGATGTCAGCCTTGTTCTTCTTGCTCCCAGAATCATCCTAACGGATGACAGAGTCCAACTTTCCCATTACAGCTGTTCGTTCCTTTAAGAGGTTCTCAATCAGGTCTGATCAATCTGTCAAGATAATGCATGGAGTAAGTAAGACTCTTCCAAACACAAGCTCCCAATCAATAGCCCCGACCAGCTTAATGAGGTGGGGCTAAAGCCCAGAGGGAGGTAACAGCCCCCAGCTTTCGCCTATGTTTGGCAGGCTGGTTTCTTCTCATGGCCCTGATAAACAGATCAGCTCTTAATGAGGACACTGTTTATGCATGCTTCAGCAAGTAGGAAGGCCCCCATCCCTTGGGACAAGGGGACAAAAAGCAAACTAGATTAACAGAAAATATGATGCCAAATTAGGTCTAACTTAGGACTTTCACACCCTTCTCACACTCTTTCTAATTGCATGGGATAAGAGAAAATATCAAGTAATCATCCATTACTGAAGATACTAGTGATTGAGAGCTATGAAAATTCTGAATGAATATTAAGTTAAAATGTGTAAGACGACCTTGGGATCTGTCCTACCTCCTACAGGAAGAAGAAGAAGGGCAATAAAACCTAAGTCTTCTTTTAGACCACTAGTTAATCCTCACCATCGGTCAACTTTCCCCCTCAAAGGACACTGGTCCTAAACCAAGAGGGGGACGTGTCCCACTAACCTCGAATCCTAAAGCAGGCCACCAACCTGGCTTGCCTGAGCCCTATGAACCAAGGACGAAAGAAAACAAGGACTGAGGGGGAAAACAAAAACACCTTAGTATTGACAGTCCCAAGATCCAGGGACTAGGGTATGTGGTTGGCTTTCTTGCTTACTGATGAGACAGAAATTTTCCATTTACTTGAGGCAGCTGAGAATTCTTACAAACACACTGGCTAGCACCTCAGCAAAAAGACAAAGAATGGAGCAGCTTATGATCAAAGAATCTCACGTGGGAACCGAGAAGTTCTTGTCCAGAAGTAGCCTGGACCATTATCCTGAAGGGTTTATTAAAGCTTCTAGCTGCTGGCCTGAAGATTATTTGAAGTATATATGTATGAGGATAGGAAACCTGTACGTGAGTTTAAGAAGTGAAACTGGTCCTGTACCTTCAACGTTCCAACTAGAATTTGGAAGTCCCTTTGACAAGCTGATATGTCAAGGCTTTCTACCTGAGTAGTACATCAAATATTAGGTCAGCCCATACATTACCTTTTCACTTTGTTCTTAGAAGTTTGTGAGGGACTTAACCTTTCTCAATCAAAACTAGTGTGCTAAAACATGGCATCCACTTAACAGTAAACAATTAGGTCAGATCAGAGGAAGAAAAACATTTACATTCTTGCCATCTCTTTCTTCAAAAGAAAGGTAAGACTCAGCGTGTGTAATAAAATCACAGAAAAAACTGTGTTAAACTTGGAGAAGCCTGGCTCAGTCAGTGCATTATAGCTTGGCCTATCAACACATAACTGAATTTTCAATGTTGGTATAAATAGAAACCCGGAATACTGTTTAAATAAGTAAATCTCCTATATAGTGCAAAGCTAAAGAATAGGACACAAATAAATTAATATGTAACCATAAAATTATATTTACTACCTGGTTTTGTTTAAATAAAATTTGAGAATAAAAAGCCATGAATATTAATGGCTTGATTCAATGGCTGTCCTGGCTTCAGGATGAACTCTGTAATGTGCGGAAATCAGGGGATGCTCACCAAAAAAAAAGGGGGAGCCTCAAACTTCTCATAGACAATAATGTGTCATTTATTTGAATCTGGTCTGGTGTTCACCTCAATGTGCTCAAGTTTCTTGAGCTCCCTTAAATAAATACATTGATTATTTATGATCTCATGTGAAGATAAAATGAACATTGCATCATTCATAGGATCATCAATTTGGAACAGGATGGGACCTTGGAGGCCATTAAATCCAAGCCCCTCATTTTACTAGGGAAGCTACGTCCAAGAAAGGTGATCAGGGTCACCAAGCTAGTTGATGTCTCACACAAAATCTGACCTTAATTCTTCCAGATTCCAAGTCCAGCACTGTATCCGCTGGGCCATCTGAAGGCTAGGAGAAATAGTGGAGAAAAGGGTCAACTGGAAAGAACAGGCCAAGGATTGAGATAGCACTGATAGCTTTCCAGCAGAAGCCTGTCACAATACATGTGTATTGTGCATGTAAGTGTATGTCTCTATATATGTACACATAGATACATACTACATTTTTATTTTTAATTTTTGTTTGGACCTATGATTTCATTAGTATTGTGTAGCCCTGGTAAAGAAAATTCATCTACAAATGTAGACTGGAAACTATTCTGCCACTTACAGTGTGTGTACATACATACACATACACACACACACACACACACACACACACACACACACACACACACGACAGGCTGCCTATCTAGCTGCACTATCACAGTCTAGGAAATACCAGTTTCTCATCCATTTCTTTTTCCTAGTGTAGATGGCTGGACCTAATTATCTTACTGATAAAATTGCCAGGTTTTGTTAGAGAAGAGACTATTAGCAGAACTTACTAGTTTTGTGGGTTCAGGTTCCGTTAAAAATAGGACCAACAGGACTTATCACAGCTGAAAAATCACTAAGATTTGGGCTATAAATTCTAGCACTGGCTGTTGCTGCATGACCTTCAACAAGGTAATCCCTTCCCCCTCCCCCGCTTCATTAAGGAAATGTGAACAATACTAAGCACCTACTTTATAGTGTTATTGTGAGAAGTTATTACCGAGTATGATTATGAAGCACTTTACTGAGTGCCATATTACTTAACGTTTATAATAATAGCAACCATTTCAGGGATAAAAAATTAAATTTTAGTTAAACTGAAGATTGAATACATCCACTAATGATCTCAGTGTCCTTCCCGGAGAAGAGCTGAGCCTTTTAAAAGGTAACTTACTAGAGGCTTCTGTAGGTTAAGTCACCAAAATCAGGGGTTATTTCAGAAATCTTATCAATAAAATAAGACACAACGGCCTTCAGAAGATGCCATATGACAAGTGCAGTGTAGTGGGAACGACAGTAGAGAGGGAATAAGGAGACCCTAATTCTAGTCACACTGACCTCAGTTTCTTCATTTGTAAAATGAGAAAGAAGAGGATCTCTAGAGGTCTTCCAAGTCTCTGTCTCTCTCTCCACATATATGCGTGTGTGTATACACGTACACACACAAAGACACAGATAAGCACATACATATTTGTGTATATGTATGTGTGTGCCTGTATTACATTTTTATATATGCAATGTATGTATGGATGGATGGATAGATGAATGGATGCCACAAGGTTTTTGTTAGGATCAGACAGGTAAAGTTCTCTGAAAACCTTAAGATGCTAAGTGTTAGCAGGAGGGTTAAATATAAACTTTTCACCTGGCCAGCCAGTTTGACTCCAACCTACATTTCTAGTCATATTCCAGACAAACCAGAGTCCTCTTCAACCCTCAACCTCACTCCTGTTGCCATACATTTGCACACAGGTTCTCCCTGTTACCCCTGAGAGAGAAAGGACTTTCATCTTTACACACCCCCTACCCCTTCATCACTTCGTGTTTAAGCTTCCCAAAAGAAGCAGTAGGGAGAGAGAATGTTTCCAGTATTGGGGAACAGCCAAGCGTTGTGTGAGGAGGCTACATTAAAGAGTACACGGAGGACAAGGACTTATACTAAGTCTGGGAAGTCAGGCCAGGACTAGGCCAGGTCTTCAATGCCGAACAGAGAAGTTTATATTGAGATCATAGTGTCTCTGAGAGAGTGAAGGGTAGGTGATGTGCACATTAGAAAAATCACTTGTGGACAACAGAGACTTAAGGAAGCAGGGGGCAATTAGGAAACTACTACAACCTTCTGGGCAAGGAGTAACTGGGGCTGAACTCATAGGGTGGATCCTGTGTAAGCTGAGAGGAAGGGGAGGTAGATAGAGAATGTGACAACAAAGACTGAGGGAACCCCCACAGTTGCGGGGGTGTGATGTGGGGTACAATCTAGCAAAGGGGGGAGGGGGGGGAGAGAGAGAGAGAGAGAGAGGAGACAGGAGGGAAGATGGGAGGAAGGGAGGTAAGGAGGCAGGGAGAGAGGGAAGGAGACAGAGAGGAAGGGGGGAGAGGGAGAGGAAGAGGGAGCTGCAAAAACCCAGAGAGAAAAAGAATATCCCTGACAAGAGGGTGGTCAGTGGTGTCAAATCCAGCACAGAGGTCAAGAAGAATGAAGGTTAAGGAAAGGTCATCAGATTGGTCAATGAAGAGATAGGTCACTGGTAACTTTAGAGAGAGGAGCTTCACTTGAGTGATGAAGCTGAAGCCAGACTGCAGAGTTTCAAAGGGAGCAGAGGAACAGCAGGCGATGAGCAGTCAGCTTTTTCCAAGAGTTTGGTTGAGAAAGGGAAGATAAATACAGGACAACAGCTAGTGGGAATGCTAGGATATGATGAGTCTTTTATTTTTCCCTTTCAAAGTATGGCAGAGACTTGGCCATATTTCCAGGCACTGGGGCAGGAATCAGTTCATAGGGAGAAACTGAAGATTGGAGAGAAAGAAAGAGAGGGGGCAGTAGGCTAGAGAAGACAGGAAGGGAAAGAGAGTTTACGCAGAGGGATTGGACTTGGTACAAAGAAGAGCTACCTCTTCATCAGAGACTAGAATAAAGCAGGAGACGGTGGGATATGGTGCAAGAGGCTGTAAGATGTACAAGAAGAAGTCATCACTGGAGTGTACTTTTCTAGGTACTTCATTAGGCTACAACTTGTATTTATTGTTTATGTATGAGTTCCTTACCAGATTGTAAACTCCATGAAGGCAGGAATTAGGTAGTTTTGTCTAGTTTCTATCAAACACAGAGATAATGGATCATGATTCTAATTATAAATATAAAGGCATAAAAAGGGAGGTTTTTAAAAAACCAACTTTGCCAGCTTTTCTGGAAAATATGCTAGAGTCCAAATGGAAAAGGACAGATGCTATTTGTGGTTGCCATTATGTTGATGGAATCAAGGCCCACAATATTACAGGGTATCTAAAAAGGGATCCACAGATGCTAAAAAAGAGACTGACCTAACACTTCCCACAAATGGGTAAGGAATGCTTATTGTTCAGGTTATCATATACAGTTGGATGGACAGGCAGTGAGTTAGTCCATCAGCGCATGTATCTCGGACAAGCGTTACAGATGGACAATGGAAGTGGGCCCAAAACTGAACAGGAGGAAAAGAATTTGCTGGATTGCATTTGAGAAACTTTCCACTGCTCTCCCTAGTCCCAAGCTGCTCCTTCAAAAAACACACCACTCTTCTTCCAGTAATCTATTATGGTTGATAATCATGGAATATAATCATCTCTGGAGGACTGTAAATGACCCACAAAGCAACAAAGAGACACATGGGAGAGGTAAAGAAGACTGCAGCTATTATTAAAACGATGATGTTCGAACAAGATGTGAATAAGATAATATCTAAGAAATGTATGATCAGCAAAGGAGATGGGCTGGTCCCAGACTAAGAGAAGAAAGAGAGAAAGTTCAAGTGTCCCACCTATACCCACAGAATGTTGTAAGACCTAGAAGGAAGGTCTCCAGTATATTTTTCTATGGATGACACAGACAAGAATTAAACAGAATGAGAAAGCACTGGTGTGTTACTGTCTGCCGTGATGAAGGGAATAGCTACCCTGACGAAATCCTCGGAAAGGCCCACACCTAAGGATGCCTTGCAGATTCTAGGTAGTTACCGAATGTTTTTAACGGAAAGTAAACAGAGTCAACTTCCTGACTCACAGTCATTCCCAAATGTATTTGCACATTCTAGTATACGGCTACGTGACCGTGTTCTGTCACCCAACAATTTAATGAAGATGCTTGCTTTCAGCTGCCACATCATGTTGTAAGCAAGAGGAAAATTAAAAGAAACTCCTCGTTTCTGTGTCACATTCATGGACCGAAGTGAAATGTGGAAACTCAACACAAGAGGAAGACTGCAAAGTAAATGTCCAAAGTGTTGGAAGTAAACTGGGAACAATTAACCTCATTGTTTTAATTTACACTTTTAGCTGTGAGAAATTAAGTAATAGCACTCTACTTAGCACCATGATGCTAAAAAGGGTACATCTTCTACAAAAAGTAGGATGAAAAACTCCAGTGTTAGCACTGATGACAAATCACATATATCCTACAGGACTTTTAATGAACTATAAATATGGTGGATCATCAAGACCAGTGATAACAGCAATGATCCACCTTCCCTGCCCTGCAGGAGTAAGGAATAATTCAGATTTAGACCCCAAAACCAAAAAAAAACAAAACCAAAACCAAAAACAAAAACAAACAAAAAAACATTAGGTCACTATATATCACCCCCATAAATCTTACTGTGTCCCATGCTCTAACATCTAAAAACAAACTTTATCTTAGAAAATGATAAAATTTACATTAATCTTTTCTCAGTATCTATGTGGACAGCTGGTGAAGAAATTTAGCTTTAGGAAAATATTCTTTCATTTAACAATTATTTTAATGTTCTCTTGGTCCTATATTAGATTTGTAAACCTAAGCTTACACACACACACACACACACACACACACACACTCACACAGAGCATGTATGTGTTTTCAAAGCACTTTCATACCCTTCGATTGTTTTCCACAATAACCCTATGAGCTAGGAAGGGTAGTCATTATTCCCATTTTACAAATGAGAAAGCTGAAATTCAAAAATCAAATGACATGTCCAAGATCTCACAGCAAGTACATGTCAGAGATGGGGTTTGTGATCCCAAGTCTTCTGAAGGCCAACTTATGGGCATGTCCACTATAGAGCTCTGCCAAAGCAACTAAAAACTCCTCTGAAAAAAGTCAGTCAGTTTGGTTCCAAGTGAGGAAAAGGGGCAAAGAGCAAAGCTGTATTAGGGGGAAAAATATAGGATTTAATAATGTACAGGGTCAGAAGAAACATCAAGTTAATGTTGTCACAGGAGTTAATATTTATTAATTGTAAGAAAAGGTAAAATTAATGAGGACATTAACATAGCTATTTAAAAAGCAGCTCCATATGTTACAATGAGAAAGAGAGACAAGAAACAGTCAGTAAGTAATTGGGGGAAAATGATGCTGTCAACTCTCAATTATCTGCATGAATGGAGTGCTCAATCGCACGGATAATCCAAGTCATTTATATGTGGATTTAAAATGCATAATATGACATAAAAACACTTTGAAATTTTACCATCCCAATTATGTCATAATTAGTGCAATATTAAAATGTTTGTATTCCCTTGGGAAGATGCATGTTGGTAGGTTGAAAGGAAGGGATTAGAGCATTTAAAATTGTAAAGGAATAATAATAATAACAGCTAGCATTTACATCGCACTTTAAGGTTTGCAAAGTAGAGTTTTTATATGTATTATCTCATTTGATACCCACAACAACCTTGGGAGGCAGTGCTACAATCATTCCCATTTTACAGATAAAGAAGTTAAGTGACATGCCCCATACTCAGGTCTTCTGGACTCCAAGGCCATTACTCTATCCACTGGGCTATCTAGCTGCCTCCAAGGATAACCTGGAAGGCAGAATAGTACAGCAGAAAAAAGCATCACATCTCAAGTCAAGAGAGCCAGCTTAAAATTCTGACTCTCCTATTTATGATCTGTGACTTTGGGCAAACTGCTTAAGGAAACTAAGAAGAAAGATGAGAATGTAAACTAACCAGTGAGGTTATCTGTGAAATGAAAAGGTTGGTCTAGATTTCCGGTGAGATCCTTTCTAGCTCTGAAACTATCAATGATCAAACGCTCTCGTCCAATCCCCTAGTTCAGCAAATGGAAAAACAAAGGCCCACAGAGGGCAGGTCACTTACCCAAGCTCAAGAGATGGGACAGGAATCCTAGTCCTCTGCTTCTCTATTATAGGAACATGGAATTTAGCACTCTATGGCAGGAGTGTCAAATCCAAATACAAATGAGGGCCACGGCTGGTTCGGTGCACAGAGCACCAGGCCTGGAGTCAAGAAGACTCATCTTGTTCCTGAGTTCAAATCCAGCCTCAGACACCTACGAGCTGTGTGACCCTGGGCAAGTCACTTCACCCTGTTTGCCTCAATTTCCTCACCTGTAAAATGAGCTGGAGAAGGAAATGGCAAACTGCTCTTGGCCAAAAAACCCTGAATGGGGGCCACTAGGTGGCACAATGGATAGAGAACCAGCCCTAGAGTCTGGAAGACCTGAGTTCAAATCTGGCCTCAGAAGTGTGACCCTGGGCAAGTCACTCAACCCTGAATGCCTCCAAAAAAGAAAAGAAAGAAAGAAAATCCCAAATGAAGTCATGAAGAGACAAACACAATTGAAATGACTGAATGACCGGAACTAAATAACAAAATAAAATGTACAGAAAAATCCCTATGGAACACATACTCACTTAGAAAACTACATATTTATTGATATTTTATTATAAATTTATTTATTTTGTTAAATGTCTCCCTACATTTTAATCTGGCTTTAATCTCTGCTCAGCAGCCACATGTTTGACATCTCTCTCTCTCTCTCTTTTTTCTTTAAGTGAGGCAATTGGGGTCAAGTTACTTGCCCAGAGTCACACAGATAGAAAGTATTATGTGTCTGAGGCCAGATTCGAACTCAGGTCCTCCTGACTCCAGGGCCAGTGCTCTATCCACTGCGCCACCTAGCTCCCTTAGAAAAGAGATATCAGGGGCAGCTAAGATATAGATTGACTAGTTCATCCCCTTTGTTTTATATTGAAGGAGGCTGAGGTCCAGGGAGGTGACTTGCCCAGGGTCATGCAGCAGGTAAAGTTGTTGGACTAAATGATTTTAAAGTCCCTTCTAGCCCCACTCAAAGCCTGATCCTAAGCATTAGAGGCGGGATTCAGATCCAGGTCTTGACTCTTCTACTACAGACATCACAATGCAGGAAGCTGACTGCCACTTCCAGTGTACTGCAGAGGTGCCCTAAAGCAGATAACTTACACAAACATTCATTTCAATACTTCAAAGTACGTCAGCAACAAACATTGGTTTCTTGAATCCTGTATGAAATCAGAAACTCTGAGAGACTCAGGGAGAAAAAGATCCAAGATGGTGCTAGAGTTAATGGGAGATTCCCCAGTGCTTTCCTATGCTATCCAGTAAGTCTAATTCTTTAGGAAGCATGGCATAATCCATGGAGAACTAGCCTCAGAATGAAAAGACTGTGGTCCAGTCTTCTTTCTGATACATACTGGTTGTGTGACCCCACATAAGCACGTCACTCAATACCATGAGTTGAACAACAAGCTGCTGATCACCATCTCGAGGAGTTTCTATACTGGGAATTTTTCTGTTGCTGAAATATCAGGTCAGGAATACCTGATTCCGTCAAAAATCCAACTTTAATCCTCATGAAGTAATAAAAAGATTTAAGGAACAACCAAAAGAGAGACAAAGCATCACCTTCCAAAGAAATCAGGCCAATGATTTCAATGGCAAAGCCAAAAATGAATCAAGGCTCCATTAAGTGCAAGCTCCCGTGAGGTCCCTGCATTGGGCCACCTGCCCCAAATCGGGCTTTGAAGGGCGAACAAGGAGACGGTGATCATCAGGGCTGTGTCCTGGAGAGGCATCTCTTCAGGTGCCACAGGGAGCAGCATCAGGTCCGGTGTCATTTAACATCCTCATTAATTATCTTGAAAGGAGAGGGTTGGTAAATAGCAAGTTAATTAAATTCTGTGAGGATGCTAATTTGGGAGGTTTTTACCAACACTGGCAAGGGTAGAGACAATATAAATGGGACTTGGGGAGATTAGAAATAGGAGTAGAAAATAAAACTAAAATTCATTCTGAGTAAACACAGCTAAACAAGCCTTGTGGAATAAATGAGAATATATAACAAAAATGAAAGGAAGACGAGGATAACAAACACTAAGGCTTAAAAAAAAGTACATTTTTTAAAAAAGGTAACAGCATGAAGGTAAGAAAGCCTCATGTTTCTAAAGCAACCCTAGTAGGGGAAAAGGATTGTTAGAAACCACTAACCCTTTGGTTTAAATTCACACAAAGCTGGACCTCTCAGTTAACGCTGACTCAAAATAGTTAAATTGAAGAGGATTCAAATTCACACACACATACATAAAGATTTAAAAAGGGGGAAATATTTAAGTATTATTTGTTATTTTTATGTTATATTTATGCATTATTAAGATATTTATATATTTATGAAAGACCTAAATACTATGTAGCACTTGGCAGTCTTATAGATCTGGGGGAGCTGTTCCTTCTAGCCTATAGGCTGGATCATCTATACTATACATTTGGCCACTGGATTTACATACACTACGTAAAACTTTATCACACATTGTTTTGCCCCATTCGCTTCTTGTTTCATGTACATACCTGTCCTTCAACCAACATCGCTTAAGTAGAAGGTGGGAGGGAGAAATGGCGAGATGGCAGATCATGCGGAAAAGATCTAGGCTTTTTAGTGAACTATAAACTCAAGATTAGTCAACAGCATAACATAACAGTCAAAGAAACTAACAAGGTTTTAGGATGCAGTAATAGAAGCCTAGTATCTGGAACAAGTGGGAGTGGGGGTGATACTTCCTTTGCACTCTTTCCTGGTCAGACCATATCTACAATCAACTAATTCTTCTTGGACCACGAGAGTTTCAAGAGTCAAACAGTACTGTGTTCTCTACAACTAGACATGCTTGGGCAGAGACCAGATGACCTGCGTGGAGTGACTGAAAAAATATTCCTGCTTTAAGTAGGGGGCTGGGTTTAGATGGCCTCTAAGCATCCTGAATCTGGTTCCTCCCATTATGACTCTTGGTGGGACTAAGGTATAAAATATAAAAGAAGCTTCTTATAACAATTTCCTCAGGAGAAGGAAAGAAACAAAACCAGACAAAACTCTAGAAGACCTTCAAGAACAATTGTGTCCAGGATGATCTGGGGAGCATAAACGAAGTCACTTAAAGTTTGGTATTTCAACTTACAAGTTCATTTTTGGGTTGTATTAACAAGTCACAGCAAAACAGTGCATTTTCCTTACAGCAGCATAGTGGAAGTTTCTTGAGGATACAGCATGTGCCTCAAGCACAGGGCATGATTATATAAGAATACCCTTGTAAGATAAGAAGAACAAGCATTATCACCCCCATTTTATAGAGGAAGAAACTCGGGTTCTGAAAAGCAAAATGAGTTGGCTATGGTCACACAGCTGGACAAAGTATTAATAGATAGATATGATAGAAATGAGAGCATGTTCACACTTCTTCAAAAGCCTAGAGAAGGAGGTATATCTCTGGACTTGGGAGGTATTCTGGGGCTGAACAATCCACCTCAGTGGGGAGAGGCAAGTGTTGGCAGGGAGGGGAGTTCAAAGATAATAATGGGGAGAGTGAAGTTATTCAGATGAGACACCAAGAGACTAAAAGAAAACACCCAGAAGGATCTTATTCCTTATTTAGACTCATTTCACACTCCTGTCAAGGCAACTAAGTTCTAAGATGGTAGGCACAACAGAAATAGTTGACTAATGTAGCCTTATATTCTCTCCTGAATGTTTCTATGCAGAAAATCATGATGGAGTTCCTAAAAGAAGAATTCAAGGGGTTTCGGGGAAAGGAGTAAGGGATGAGGGTGGGGAAGGGGGTACCAATACATTTTACTTGCCTCGTGTTCTTTTTGGTACACTGTTCTAGGAAAGTGGCTGGGGCCTTGTCCTGGGGAAGAAGCAGAGGGCAGGCCTCTATTGGTTTCCTAGCAACCCCCACTGACACCAGGCAGCATCTTAGCCAGGGCCAGATAAGAAAAAAAAGAAACGACCACAGGCACAGATGCGCAACCAGGGCAGACCTGGCTTTCCAAAGTCAGCACAGACAGGCTCCTCTGGCTCTTCACTGTTCACCTCTAAGACAAGGCCTTTGTCCCGAAGGAGGCATTTGGGGGTGCCAGCTACAGACACCTAGTCTCTTCCATCTTTTCAGCCACAGGCCCCTTGGCATAACTGTGGTAATGACAGCAATGAAAGCATGATACAAAACCCTACTGGCTGACAAAGGAGGGGGGCATTTTGAGCTTCAAGGCGAAGTAGTCTCCAGAAAGCACGGACCAAGATAAAGTTTACCACCAAGCTGATGGCAGGCCAACCATGGTTTACTTTGGCCAGATGCCTCTGACATCCGATCTGCCATCACTTTCTGACTGTTTTCCTTGCCTCTCCATTACAATCACTTAAAGATGTGATTATTACTCAGGCAGGTCCCTTTCCCCAAACTTCCCCCTCACCTTGATAAATCACTTAAACACGGTTCCACGTCCCTTCATCAGTCTACGTCATGCCATATCATCTACCTTATTTCTCTTACTTATCTTAGTCCTTTTATTTGCCATTCCCCCAACTCTGCACTCTTCTCCACCAACCCCAAGGTAGAAGGGTGGAGTGAACACCATGGTGGGAATTAATTAGGAGACCTGAGTTCTAGTCTCAGCTATATCCCTCATCAGCTATGTGACCATGGACAAGTTAATTTCCCAGGCTTCCGTTTTCTTCTATGTAAAATGAGGAGGTTGAACCAAATGAAGTCTAAGCTAATATCCAGCTCTAAATCTCCTGGATTCTGTGTCTATGAGGGGACTATAGCGTATACCTCAGGACCGGAGCTGATCTGCCCCAGTGCCCATTACAAGGCAGATCAATCTAAGCTAAAAATGGCTTTAGACAGTGAAGGAGGAAAACAATGAAACTTGTTACATGCAACTCGTACTCTCTGGTCTGGCACTAAAACTTGTAATATTGATAAATATAAGTAGGGCCAAAGTACATTTTACCGGTCACTAAAATGAGCCTGTATTTTTACGATGCTTTTTACTTCTTAAGGTGTCTTCATTCATGTTGTTGTCTCGAAGTTGAGTAGACATAGACTATAACAATAAAATAACATCATCTTATTTTAGAAGCAGCACTTGGAAAACTAACGTATCTTCACATCTACTATCTCATCCAGGGCAGGGACCATCCCCATTGGTGTGGAAAGTAAGTATCAGAAAGTTTAAATGAATGATCCAAGTTTACGTGGCAGAACCTGTACCAGAATAGAGGTTTTTTTAACTCCTAATCTAATATTCTTTTCACTATATCAAACGACCTCCCCTGTACAGGTCATGAAGACAGGTACAAAAAATCTCATCAACCCACAAAATATTTGAATGAGGTCATCCTACATACACAATAAACAAAATCAGTATTCATTTACCCTGGGCCAATGGTTAATCTGCAAGGTTGCTTTATTAACACAATAAGGAGGCATTAGTATCCCTGGTAGGTCCAGGGAAACTAGACATGGATGCACCTTTCCCTCATCTTTCAAGACCCAAGTCTATCCTAGTTCAAACTAGATAAAGTAGGACCTCATGTATCAAAAAACAAAAAGAAAAACAAAAGCAAAAACAAAACAGTTTGATAAAGTAAATGCTAGGACCTATCATTCATACTCAGTGCAGGAAATATACCTTTCCTTCCTACCTTGAATGGCTTTGTAGGTGGCTTCAAGCCATGGGCCTAATGGACATGGATTATCTTTAAGTCCTGGACAATGCCTAGTATACTGCTTTTACTCAATAAATGTCAAAATACTAGTCATAGATGGCACATTCAAAAGGAGGTTCGTCATTTTTTATAATATTTGCTTCTGGTCTACCCGATTCCTGTTGCTGAAGTTAAAAGCCCCAATGCTGAAGCTTACAAAACCAAAATTAAAATATATGCCCTACCCACAAAGGGTGCCTCCATTCCCTCATTTGGAAGGCATCTCATGGACTTCGTTGACTCCAGAAGCAACCTCAGATTTGACCAGCCTAATCCAAGCTCTCCCTAATCTCAACTCCTCGTGTGAGAACGGCACCCTTTGAAAGGTTAAGATGTCTGTAGTTTCTACTGTTCTCTACATGCCAAGCTCTAATTTAATTGTATTAAGTGGGGTGGGCTGGTTACTGGGTGACTGCCAGTTCAATACAGGCATTTTCAAATTCAGTACAGAATCTGAAAAGATCCCAGCAAGGAATCCAAAAAGGCCAGCAACTTTAGACTTTCCAATGGTCTCTTTTATCCCTAGTTCTGGTTATTTATTCTTGAATTCAGGAGCAAAGGTGCCTGTTGGTTTAAGTGGAAGTGATTTCAAGCTGGCAAACGAGATGTTAGTTCTGTTTCCAAGTTGAAACAGAAGCAGCTCAGGTAAAATAAGCGTGGTACCTACACTATCCGATGAGCTGGCACCTAAGAGGGGAGCGATTGCCCAGGATGCTGAGCCTACAACATTAATTTGCATATGGCATTAACTCTGCTGTCAGTGTGTTAACATGTGATTAATTCTGTCATGGGTTAGAGCGAGGAGAATTAGTTAATTGTCAGAAACCCTTCTCATTCATTCCATAGTCTCTTCCCCCCACCAACCTTTAGTCTTCTTTTTCTTTGTTATTAAACTAACTTCCAAGATGTTTCTCTCAGCACTACTCTAACATTTTAATCCCCCTTCTGCCTGCCCTCTAGACAAATGTATTGATAGACCCAAGTTAACAGAGGGGAGTTGCTGTCTCAGCTGTTGGTATTAACACGTTTGTACCCTAGAATCAGCAACTCTGATGTATCTTGTAGATCATAAGGCAACCAGGGCTTTGCCCCGTGGCAATGAGGGGCACGCTACCTTCCCCAGATCTGGACACCGCAGTCATACAATATATAGCCCTCTATCGAGGCCATGCTGTGGCCCCCACCACGTGCTGTACAATCCTGCCTGCTACCTCAGCTGAGCCCTGGGCAGCCAGCCCCACCCCCCATCCCAAACTCCCATTAAGATCTTAAACTAATCACAGAATCTCAGGGTAGAAGGGAACCTCTCTGGTCACCTGGTCCAATTCCTGATTGAAAAAGAATTCTCTTTCCAACATGCCTCAAGTGGTCGTGCAGCCCCTCTTCAAGATTTCCAACAGGAGGGAACCCACTTCCTTCCTGAAGCAGTCCCTTCCCGTTTGGGGTGGCTCTGATTGGGAGCCAGTTTTTCCTGAAATCAAATCTAAATTTGCCTTCTTCCCAATTCCCACCCTGTGGAACCAATCCTCCATGGGGTAACTTTTGTCCCTCACCCTCAGTTCTTCTGTTTCTTTCAACTGATCCTTAAATGACATGAAGTCCAGGCCCTTCCTCATCCCGGATGTCTTCACTGGGATACTCTCTACCTTATCGATGTCTTTTCTCAAATGGGTCACCTAGAACTGGACCCAATATTCTAGATATGATCTGATCAACAGAAAGTAAAGTTAGACCATCTCTTCCTTATTCCTGAACACCATACAATGTACTTTCCTGTACAGCCTGATATGACAGTAGCTTTCTTGGGTTGCCCTAGAACTCACTGTTATTGTTAACTATTATAATCTGAAGGTTATCCTCTCTGTCAAAAATCACAAGTTTTAGAAACATTTTCAGGCACAAAATTAGTTATGCCTCCTTTAAAAAAGAAGAAACCAACTTACATGTTACAAGCATGTCACAATTCCACCAACAAAAGGCTCACCTGTTATGTATATTCAGAGGAATGTTAAACCTAAATGTGGGGTTTTTTTTAAATGAACAAGGAATAATAATTATCATGTATGGTTATTTCTGGCCCTTCTCCTTTACATGCGTGTTCTGACTAGACATGGGGCACAGTCCTACCTCTAGAGCTTTCACTAAATTTCTTAAACAACTCACTAGTGGTCCTCAGAAAGATTGTTTGACATATATAACATCCCTTCAAATTAACTTCAAAAAAATCAAAGAAACTATGGAGAGGATAAAAATCAATTCTTAGGTTCTCGACTATTAATTCCTGTTATGATCTTTAAAAAAAAAATTGATAGGAACAAAAGGCTTTGAAAATATTCCTATACTTTAAGTCTTCATGAAAGATGCCAATATTTTCCCAAGAGAGCTCAATGGTTTCTCTAATACACAGGGCTTTAGGTCACTTTTTCCTTTTCTGATTATATATAGCTCTAATTGTTTTAATATGGGTATTATTCACACATGAAACTGGAATTACTCAGCACATGGGAAATAGGTCCCGACCGCCCGAAGCCATTAAATATCCCATGACATTTTTGTAAGACAGCCAAATTCCAATTCAGGCAGAGAAGCACGGGAGCCAGTAGTCAGACAGAGGAAGGCCACATGATTCCACTCTTTCCCTCTAAATCAATGGCCATCCTTTCCATTACTCACTCCCATTCTCAAGTTTTCTAGAATGAAATCGTCTGGGTATATAATATGGATGCCAATTTTCTTTGGGGACAGCACTTCAGGTCTAAGAAGTTAACCCCAAATTAGGTGGGAACCATGGCAGCATACACAAGGAATTCCAAGAAGCAGGTGCTGTTGCCCATTTGCTAGTCCTTAATAAAAAGTTTTTAACTACTCAGTAGAATCAGCTCAGGGAGTCAATAATAGAGAAAGAGAGTAAGAGGTCCTGGTTCAGGGGCTTCCCAATTCTTCCCATTGGAAAGATGTCTCTCTGAAGATCTTGTTCACAGATTCCCTTCCAAATGTCTTTCCCTAAGTTGCTTCTCCCTTGGACCTTCCTGCCAGTTTCCCCGAACTTCCCCAGGTTCCAACACTTCCACCCTTTTGATTTCCATGAAAATAATTCTTCCCTCTCCCCAATAAAGTCTTGCCAATCCCTACTCATTCCCCTCTTCTGAATCTCTCCTCATCCTCTCTCAATCTCTTTATATGAATACAGCAGCCTCCTGCAGGGAATCCTCAAACACAAGTTCAAGTAAACAGTTAAAGAACGTTCTCCATTGTGCTCCTAATGGTTGAATGCTGATGATATCATCTGATACACCTGAAGTTCCCATGTTTGAGGACATACTAGGACAGAGGTTCTTAACCTGAGCTCCATGAACTTGTTTTCTTAACATCTGGAGAACCGTATCTCAGTATAATTGGTTTCCTTCATACTCCTATGTGTTTTTTCATGCATTTAAAAACATGATTCTAAGAAGAGGGTCCATGGGTTTCACCAGATTGCCAAAGAGGTCTGTGACACGTGTGAAAATAGTTAAGAATCCCTGGCCTAGGGTAATGAGGTGGATCACAGCTCTAATTTACAGACTGGTGGAAAAATCAAAGCGAATGGCGCATGGCGAAAGGTGGTGAAATGATCTGAGAGATTAAGCGCTAAACCAAAGGAAAGAATGACCATACCGCTGCGGACATGCATACACATGTCAACTCAAAAGTCATGGCGCTGACTCGCTCAGAAGACCTGCTCTTCAGCAGCATTTACTCACCGTCTCGGAAAAGGAGTGGAGAGAGCAGCCTGCACTTTGTGGTGCCCTGCTCTAGCCTGCTGCTGCTGCTGCAGCTGTTTGGAGCCCTCACCCTCACTCTCACCGGGTAACTGTAAACGGCTTTCCATGCCAGGCACACTCTCTGCATTGTGTTTTCTCCCTCCCTCCCTCACTCCCCCCAAAAACCCCGAGGCCTCCTGAGTGTACACTAACCACAAGCCTTTGAGTGGCTCATGTATTTACAAACTGAGGCATGTCGAAATCAAAGGGGATACCACATGACATAATTCGCATTAAAATGTCAACAGGCTGACAATTTATAGAGGCAATCCACGGAAGGTAGAGAGAACTAAGACTTGGTAATTGTTTAATTCCTGCTTAAACCAACGGCAGCTTTGCCTTCAGGAATGCTGGGATGTGCTGGGCCCGTGGAGCTGTGCTCTCAGCCAGCTCGTGCCGCGCTTGGCACTGAGCCAAAAGTTAGATAACAGGTTTAACTATTTGTGGCTGCTTCTCATTAAGCCTTCCTCTAAAAAACAGGGTGGGGTGGTGTGGAATGGCAGGCCTCTCCCCTTTCCAAATCTCGGGGGAAGCTTTTCAAACAGCTAAAGCGATCTTGGAAGACAGACTGGTTCCCTAAAGCCAAGCCAAGCACAGCCCCACCCACAAACCCTATCCTCAAGCACACACTTCACTTCTGGTGAACCCAGAGACTCATAATTTAAATATATGCAAAACCACCCCTCTGGGCCCCGTCAGCCCAAATCCCATAGAGAAGGCTCATTTGCCTAGAGGCGACGCAGTCCCTCAGCTACTCCTCAGTGGCAGTTAACCAGAGTAAGCCCTTCCTGCTGCCTCCAGTTAAACCCCTGGATAATTTCAGAGGCTTTCTAGAAGAGGGAAACCAGGAAGCTAAGAGAGTCAGGGGCCCTCAGATGGAAGAGTCCCGTGCCCTCAGGCTCTCCCATCCACACACAGTTTAGGCTCTGATTCACCTTGCAGGGGTGTTTCCTTTTGGCCCATGGGACAAAATACTCGATTCTTCACTGACAAAGCCTTTCCATTCTGTCTCTCAACAATTTGGCTCCAACCTCCCTTTCCAACATGATTTCATACCCTCCCTTTCTCACCTAAGACATTCCGATCTAACTGGACTAGTAGCCAGGCCCAGATCTCCTGCAGCTCTCTCCTGACTCAGGAATTCCATCCCCGCAGGGCAGTTTCCTAGGCCTGCAATGCACTTTCTCATCTCCCCTTTTTGTAGGCAGCCAGGAAGAGCCAAGTTCAAATTCAACTTCAAACACTAGCTGTGTGACCTTGGGGAAGTCAAATATGGTAATATTTGTAAAGTCTTTTGTAAACCTTCAAATGCTATAGCATTGCTGTAATTCTATTCTTCCTGCAAGATACAGCTAAGGGGCCACACTTAGTACACTCTCAGCTCCTTGAGGGCAAGGACAGAGTTATCATTCCTCTTTGAAATTCCCAGCCCTTCGTTGGTACCCTACACAGAGCAACTGTTTAGAAAATGTTTGCTGAACTAAATCAAATCTCATCTTCTTACTTGCTGTTCAAGGCACAGCCACCCGATCTCCCCTTTATGTCTCCATAGCTGGAAAACTGCTACAGAAGAGAACTATGCATTCCTATGATTCCTCGGCAGTACCCATGGGCTAACAACTGTTGTCTCAGCGTTAGCCAATGAAAACATGGCCTGAGAAGGTGGCTTATGCCCTCATGGACCCTCCTAGAGGGAGAAGAGAGCTCTAATAGAAGCTCTCTACCCAGATTCACGGTCTGTGTATAAACAGCAACACCTCATTCTCTCTTCTACCTCATTAACTGAAACACATTAAAACAAGTGTGCATTGGGAGTAGAAAATGAGACTGTTAAACCAGGCTGATATAATCCTCATCAGCTGTGGGAAATGAGGCCGCATCAATTATGCTGAATCAACTGCAGTAACAGTGATTTACTGAGAGTTTGGAGACCCTAAGATTAACTAACACACACACACACACACACACACACACACACACACACACACACACACACACACGGGGCGGGGGGGGGGGGGGGGAATTCCCTAAATCTCTCTCACCTTACAACACCTTTCCCCCCCTGCCCCAATATACCATCCCTCCAATTCTTTACCTCATATCATGATTCTTTTCCTTTGCTAATCAAGTTCTGGGAGTGAAGGGCAAAGCAAGGTTTGGGGCACACAAAGACCAAAAGACCCCCTGCCCTCAAGAAGCTTACATTCTACTTGGAGATACAGCATAAAAATATAAATAAATAAAAGATGAATTAAGGAGAGAATGGTGCTGTGTTTGTACATACGCCTCTCTCCCATGTATTATGTGCTTATATAGATGCTTTGCTTAAGATGCTTATTTAAAGTGGGGGGTGAGGGGGAGAAGGAGGGACACATGTACATATGCATGTTTGACGCTTGGCCTAGGGGTGCCTTAGCTCCAAGTAGACTAAACCCATTAAAAAAAACAAACAAACAAACATAAATAAACCTAAAGTTGGGTTATGAAAGTGTTTACAAAAAAACCCCCAAAACCTTTTTAAACCTACACTCATTCAATGTCATAAAATGTAAATTTCAGCATGACTAAAAATGTTGCACTGATTCCATACATCTGACACATCACAATATCATACTGGATCCTATAAATTGTGAAGTGAGAATGTTGGAAACTGCACTTCCTGGTTTGTGTTCAAATGTGCAACCTTAACATTTTACTGCTATGAATTTGAATTTGATTCTAGGAGTGTTTCCAGAAGACTAAGAAAAAGAGACGAAAAGAAAAAAGCAAAAGATTGCAAGAAGACTGAAGAAAACCAGAGCGGGAACTCTCCAGGGACACCTCTGCACACCAGCACTGAACTCAGTTTACCAAAACTTTCACTCTTCATTCCAAGTATGGATCAACTACTCCAGGTCTGTGACAAAGAAGTGCTTTGTTATTCACAGGTATCCTTTCCACATCTACCTACAAGGATCTATCCCTCAATTTATGCAATGAACTAGGAAGATTTTCTATTGCACATGCTCTTTAACAGTGCTTTCAGATGTTAAAATTTGTTCCACATTTGTTTCTTTAAATGGAGAGGAAAATGACACCTACTCCCATTGGCAAACTCACAGCTAACTGCGACTCAAGACCCTAAATGGATGTGTTCTGTTTCGTGCTCACTACCAAATGGAAAAAAAAAAATCAAGTCAACAAGCATTTATTAGACACTTACTAGGTGCCAGGCACTGAGCTGTGTTTGCTGGGGACACAAAGAAAAGCAAGAATTAGCCCAGTCCCTTCTCTCAAGGAACTCACAGGCTGTTCCAGGGGTGGGGAACCTTCAGCCTCAAGGCCATGTGTGGCCCTCGAGGTCTTCAAGTGCGGCCCTTTGAGGCTTCAAGGTCACAGGTTCCCCACCCCTGGTAATCATTCTAATGGAAAGAAGAGAGCAAACATCGAGGATAATTTAAGTGGCCAAGTAGACTTTCAAATGTTCAAAGAGGAAAAATGGGAGCCTTTGTGCTGCGACACACTAGCAAAAGGTTTATCTCTTGAAATTTGGAACATTTATGAGTAACTCACAGAAATGGTTTTGCAACCTGAACTTCAGGTGTTCACCTCACCGCCCGGAGAAAGGGATCTCTAAGCAACAACTAAACAGTGAAGGAAGCTTTTAAAGACAATGTTAACTCATCCATGGTGCTAATGCCTCAGTGTTAAGTGAATTCTCCTGACTTTCTCTGTTACCATTTCACTGGTACGTCCAGCTTCTCCCGCCCCCTTTATGAAGGCTATGGTATTGTCAGGGATACAAATGTAAACAGCCCCAAACAGAAAACCTAAAGTTCCTGGGGAGAGACACTTATCAAATAGTCGAGAAGCCAAATACATTGCGTCAAACACTCAACAGAGACTCCCTTCTGGCACAAAGGTCTCCCCAAACTCCATTTTAGATCGATCTCGATCTCTCTCTCTCTCTCTCTCAGATAAGATTCATACTGCAAGAATAACCCTGTTCCTAAAGATGTTGATCAGCACCCACTTACAGGCCCCAAATCAACTTGTGATATATTTTTCATGCCAAAAGTATCAAGAAATTAGGCAGCTGGTGACAGCACAGTGGATATAGACTGGGTCTACAGTCAGGAAGACCTGACTTCAAATCCAGCCTCAGACACTTACTAGCTGTGCAGACTCTAGGCAAGTACCTCAACTCTGTTTAACTCCCAGGGTTGCTGTGAGGACCAAATGAGGTAACATTTGTACTAAAGTGCTATACAAATGCCATGTATTAATTTTGTTATCAAGTCGACCCACGTCTAACTTTTCATCTTTTAAGATACAACTCAGGCACAATCTTCTGTGTGAAGCCTTTCCTGATCCCTCCTGCAACTGCTGATGCCCTCCCCTCCCAAGCTGCCTTCTAATTAACTACTTTGTATTTCCATGACTTCACCTTAGATTTATTCTGTATCTACTTATATATGTGCTTGCTGTCTTGCCCACTGGAATGTAGGCTCTTTGTGAGTAGAGATCTTTTTGAGTCTCTGTAGCTATAGCCTCATTATCTGGCACATAGCAGGCACTTTTGTTGGCTGATTGTTCAGAGGATGGACTGAAGATGGGGGAGAAGGGAGGCAAAGACATTAATTCTCAGGTACAGTTAAGAAAGAAGGTAGAGTTAGCAAAAAAAGAGGTCAGTAAGGAAGAAAGTCGGCTTGAGAAAGATAGCTTCTTTGACACAAACAGGTTGAATCTAAGGTGACTCTAGGACGTACTGTTCAATACGTCCAACAGGTAGTTGTTGTGCAAAACTGGAGCTCAGGAGACTTGGCTTGGATATCCAGAGCTAGGAGTTGTCAGCACAGAGATGACGAGATAATAAAAGTCATCAAGAGGGTATTAGAGAGCAGAGGACAGGACTGGAAGGGTTCTTAGAGATCATCTAACATAACCTGCTGATTTTACCAATGAGGAAACTGAGGCCCAGAGGGAAGAAGTGACCAGACCAAAATCATACAGCTAGGAGGGAGTGGAACCCCCTTTTGGACCCCAAGTACTCCTTAGGGATAAACAAGGTCTTCTACTTGGGTTCTAAACATTGATGTCACAAGTACAAGATGGCAGATGTTGCTACACAGCAATTCATCTGAAAAAAATATCTGGGGGTTTAGTTAACCGAAAGATCAGTTGAATCAACTGTGTGATATGGAAGCCAAGACAGCTAGAGTCAGCTTGGGCTGCATTAAGGAAAGCTCAGGGTCCAGGCCTAGGTAGGCAATGACCTCACTGTACTGGTCGGTCCAACAAAAACTATTAAGTGCTCTCTATGTTCCAGGTACTGTGGCTAGATTGTATCTCGAATACTATGTTAAGCTCTAGGCACCTGATTTTAAGAAAACTGCTAAAGTGAAAAGCACCGAGGAAGGGTAACAGGATGGGGGAGGGGTCAAGATTACCCCAAAGGAGGATTACTTGTAGGAACTGGGAGTGCTAAACTGGGCGAAGAAAAGACCTGGGGGATGGAGAGGATGAGAGCTGACAGGTATTTGAACAGCTGTCATGTGAAAGAGAGAGGCATCGACTTCCATAGCACAATGTTGACTTTGTTCTTCCTTCTGAGATCGAGCAGAACCAGAACAGCAGGAACGGAGTAGGGAGTGGTAGGTGCAGGTCTGATGAAGCTTCAATGGTCTGCCTGGGAAGAAGGGAGGCTCGCCTTCCCTGGGGCTTTTAAGGAAGTCTAGATGATTACTTGTTGGTTTGGTTGTGGCAGGTATGGGGGTCCCTCACAACTATGAGCTTCTGTAATTCCCAGAAAAAGGGTGGGCTTATCCTTATTTCCCACTGCCACTTCCAGATCAGTCTTCTCCCCACATCCCTAAATGACCCTCTTCTGCAGTCCACGCAATCCACTTGGACCACACTTTCTCCCCATCCTTATTGCCCTCATCTATTAACCTCTGGGTCATTCCTCTAACTTCTTTAATTTTATAGCCTGGCTCGTGATTTTCTTTTCTACCTGATCACCTGCCAACATTCTCTGATATAGGAATATCCTTGCCCATACCTTTTCACAAAGGTTAGTTATAATGGCAATTAAGAACTAAGACCCTAAGAACATGACCACACAATTACTCAACACCAACGGCAACTTCCACTACACTTCTTCCACACGATGACATTCCTTAGATCTCATCATCTCCTTTATTTGTGAGTTCACAGTCTAACGGGTGGAAACAACACACAAACAACTATTTACAAACTACAGATAAGATAGGGCAGCTAGGTGACCAAAGTAGATAGAGCACTGAGCTTGGAATCAGGAAGACTTATCTTCCCAAGTTCCAATCTGGCCTCATATACTTACTAGCTGTATGACCCTGGGCAAGTCACTTCACACTCTTTGCCTCAGTTTCCTTATCTATGAAATGAGCTGGAGAAGGAAATGACAAACTACTCCAGTACCTTTGCCAAGAAAACCCCAAATTGGGTCATCAAGAATGGGACAGGACTGAAAAATGACTGAACAACAACAAAGAGGCTGCTGGTACTATCCATCCAGACTATTTCAGTATCTCCCCCCCCCCACAGGTTTTCACACTGTTACTTCCCTCCACACACACATACACTTCAATCAGGCTAACCTTCCTCATGCAAACAAGTAGTAAAGGGTGCTGCTTCAAACATCATTGGCATGCTCTTGGTTCCACACAGAAGCACCTAGTTTACCTGAACAGCTATGAGTTGGCTTTTCACTGAAGCAAAAGTTAGGCTTAACCAAGGGCAAATGCCTTCCCAGTGACATTTACACTGGTGTCACTAAAAGCTGAAGTTGTTAATGGGGGGGGGAGGGGGGGAGAGGGAAGGGGGGGAGAGAGAGAGAGAGAGAGATTGCTTTTTTTTTTCCTCCCCAGTGAACCATTTTATGCAGGGGGCAGAAGGGGGATGAGAATGGCAATTATATTAAGGTGCAAATAATTCTTTTTTAATTGAATGGACAAAAATGACCATTACTAGGCTGGCATGGACTGACGGATTTTCCTGTGCCATTACAACTTTTAAAGGCCATCTACTTAAGTTACAGAGGTTGTAATATGCATTAGTAGACAGAGCACCTAAGTTAGAAGAGATTTTTAAAATATTATTCAGTTAGATGAATACAGAGAAGCATAGCAAGATGCAAATAAATGGATGCAAAGCGAAGTGGGTAGAACCAGGAAATGCAATATAAACAATGACAAAAACAATGTAAAATAAAATGACAACAAAACAATTGAAATTGGATGTGATAAAATTATACTGACTTATCAGTCCCAAATAAGAGAGAGGAAAAGGCCCCAATCTCCACTTCTTTACAGAAATGTAAGATTTTGGAAACAGAATGCTGCACACAGTCACAATTTTTAATGTGCTATTTAGTTTGCTGAACTCCTTTTTCACCCCTTTTTTGTTCTTTGTTATAAGAAATGGCTCTGTGGGAGAAAGAGAGGAAAGGGATATTTTGTGAAATGTAGGTGATACAAAAACAAAAGAAAACAACATCGTTTACTTTTAAAAATATTCCGTTATATTTCTTACCTATAAAGATATTTACTTTTCTAAGAATGAATGGAAAAGTAAATGGAGAAAAAAGTACACAGATCAATTAAGAGTTACTTACTGAGTGCTAATAATTATTATTAATATCTCATGTAATCTTTACAACCACCCTGTGAAACAAGCAGTGCCATTATTATCAGAATTTACATCAGAAGAAATTGATTGCAAGAAGAAACTTTCTCCAAAGCTGTGCCCCTTTTAAGTGGTGGAGCTGAACTTACCTCAGGTATTCTGAATCCAATCTAGGGCACTTTCCACTACACTGTACATAAATGATGAGAGAGACACAAGTCAATTCAAACCCACAAGCATTTATCAAATGCCTACAACCATGCTAAGTCCTGGGCATGCAAAGGAAGGCCAAACAAACAAAACCCAACAACAGCAACACCAACAGTCCCTGCTCTCTAAGATCTCAGAGTCTAATGGACCCAAACTAGGAGGACACATTCCCTACCATCAAAAAGCTTTCATTTTGCTCACTAAGGAACAAGAGCAGAGATCATTATAAGCCAGAATAATTGGGGGGGGAACAGAGTAGAAAAGGCAGGATCTTAGTTGACCTTGGAAGAATGAAGATTAAGAAAATGGGGTTCACCTTCTAGTGTGATGGCATTTTTTATTTCAAAAAGGTTCTGAAGAGTCTAACACCAGCATTATCACATGTGCAACCAAAGCATGAAGAAACAAGTACTTAAAATGACATCTGTTCGATTAATTAGCTGCATAATTAGTTTCCCCTCTGTGGAGTTAGGCTTTGTTGCTGCTGTCTAAATCTTTCCCAGGTGAAGTTCCTCCTCCCCACCTACCCCACCCCCTGCCATTTTCTTAGGAGAAAAAGAAAAAAAAATGAATGGAACAAAGAAGAAAGGGTGTCATTGAAGGTGGTCAGGATTTTTTTTTTTTTTTTTTAGTAAAGGCCATCTTAGAGCACTTTATAGGATAAAGCTAAAGAAAAGAAGAGTTGTATTTAGACACCTGACCCAAATACTGGGAAACCCTCAGAGCAGCCTCAATTTAAAAGGGAAGTAACTTGGACATAGTGGGTGCTTAAGATTTGAATGGAATTGGCTTTTCTACTCCTCCCTCCTCTCCCATCCCCCTTCCATCTGTCTTTTTTCCTTTTTCTTTTTTTTTTTTAATGCTACTTAAAAAAGCCTTTGACATCAGCTAGACTATGACTTAGTGACTACTTGGACATGACTTTGACCAGAAACTCCCCAATTATTAAGATTGTTATGATTTTATAGGGAAATAACACTGAAGGAAGGGAAGGGTGGGTTCCAAACTTGGGCTTGGTGAAGCCGGATGGAAGACAGAACTGCTTTCTCTGGAACAATCATTCAGTCTTCCTACGCTAGTAATTTTGGATCACATTAATGGGAACATAGGGTAGGGAAATATAAAAATGGCCAAAGCATATTCAGAAAAACAGAAAAAGAACAAACACTTGTGAATCCTCGTCCCTAGCCAACTCATTACACACAATGCTTCTTAAACCACAGCTGGCTGCAAAGTAACATGTTCTGACTAATGTCTAGGATGGTGAGGAAACCACAGATCTGGGATCAAATCCACTTGGCTTGACTAAAAAGCCTAGCCTAGTGTCCCACAAATTCTCCTCTCCCTTTCCTTGTTCAAAAGAGGAAAAGGGGGTGGGGGGGAGTATTCCAAAATAATAGTCTGTCTGGGGGAAATGACAAGTCTATGTACAACACATTAACCAAGAAGGGGGGGAAAATCCATTCCATGGGTAGAAGCAGATTTTGGGGTAAAATACTCATTACTATCAAACACAGCACACTTTAGACACAACTAAGGAACACAGTTGACTCGGAGTATCTTTCTGGGGAGTCCTGTTTATAAAGAGGCTGGAACTTAGTATCAAGTGCAGTGCACTGGATTGCATCTGCCACTTTAGGGCAGTCTAAACTGGGTTCAAACCCCACAGTATTGTCCACTTTTTCAATAATACTTCTGTACCAGTGTTAAAAATTTAGGGAAAACATTAATTTCCAATGTTCCCAATGAGGAATGCAAACTTCCAATCCATTTTAGAGAACTAGACCACAAGAAGGCATGAATACATCTAGAACAATGTCATGTCCTTCATCACAAAGACAGCAACATTAATTCATTTACATGAAGGTGTAACTGAGTGACAAGCTGTGTGCAAAGCCAGATGGAATGGTCCTATGATCCTAATAAGCTATCTGGACAAGATGGATAAGAAATAAAGACCCAATATTTTTTGCATGGTGCCAAAAGTTGTAAGTGGCACTAAAAAAAAAAAAATTAGATGGAAGGGGTAAGACAGGAGGGAGGAGTAGAGAAGTCAATTCAATTTCAACACTTAGCACCTACTATGAGCAAACGAATCTATCATTTGAATACTACTTTTAAATTTAACCTCAATTTTAGGTGATTTTTAAAAAATTAATCTAAATCAAATAAATTCAATTTAACATTTCTCAAGGCCTACCATGTGCTAAACATGTGCTACAAAGACAAAAATTAAAATCTCTCTGCCCTGAAGGACAGAGAGGTACAGCAGAGGGAAAGGGGAAGGTTGGTTGACAGATATAATAGGTACATAGATGTACGTAGATGAGTAAATAGAAGGAATTGTGGGAGGGAGAGACAGAGAGAAAATCATCCACAAGAAGAACCCCAGAAGGCTTCACAGAGGAGGGAATCCCTTAGCTGTGGCTTGAAGGTAGATGAAGTGGGTAAGGAATGTATTTCAGGCATTCTGGATGACTTACACAAACACTCAAAAAGTAGAAGACGGAGTGCCAAGGGAAGAGAATAATTGAGTAAGTTCAGCTTGGCTGTAATGAAATCACCAAAGGAGAGAAAAAGAGATGCGAGCTAAGGATGGAGCCTTAAAGGATGATGACTCAGCCAAGGAATATTGGAACTAACAGGTCAGTGGAAGAACCAGGAGAGAAGAGTATCATGGCAACCAAGGAATGAGATAGTATCCAGAAGGAAAAAGTGGTCAACAGTATTGAATGCAGCAGAGGATTTGAGAAAAGGATTTGGTACTTGAGAGATCACTGATATGCTCTAGAGGAAGTGGTTTCAAATACTGTGAGACGGGGCAGCTAGGTGGTACAGTGGATAGAGCTCCAGCCCAGGAGTCAGGAGGACCTGAGTTCAAATCCAGACTCAGACATTTGACACTTACTAGCTGTGTGACCCTGGACAAGTCACTTAACCCCGACTGCCTCACCAAAAACAAAAACAAAACAAAAAAAAACAAAAACAAAAAAACAAGCAAAAAAACCCCAACAACAACAAATAGCGTGGGAGGGTCCAAAGCCACATTTCAATGGGTAGAATGAGTACATACAACTCTAAGACCTTGACAGTAAAGTGAAGATTTTGGTTTTGCTTTTATTATTTCTTTTAATTAGGGGAAGAACTGGGCATGTCTACGGGCAGTAAAGAACAAGTCAGTTCATAGGAAGACACATAAAGAACAAGGGGGCCTGGTTGATAAGGAAAGATCCCAGAGAAGCCGAAGGGCATGTAATAAAGGGTGCAAGTAGAAGAGGGACTGATCTTGGAAAGAAGAAGGGCTTCTTCATCCTCTGACTGGCACAAATGAGGAAAAAGCAGTAGGTGAGTTTTAAGGTATAGAAAGGGCATGAAGAATTTGATGATTAATAACCCACCCTCAAACTTTTCTGTAATGCAGAAGGCAAGGTCAAAAGAGAAAAGGAAAACCAATTACCCCATAAGATGGAAAAACAAAGCAGCCACCCTTGTTCTGATATTTGCCTGGTCAAGTGTATCCTTCGAGCAGAAGAGATGCTGGGGAACCAGAAAAGAGGAGGACAGATGGAGAACTGCTAAAAGGTGGGAGAAGCTTATATTTCAATCGTCATATTCATCGTCAGTAGTGTTCCAAGTTACAAATAGAACAGGCAAGGTCACTTAATCCAGTTCCTTCTTCAAATACACCTTTCTAGAATGCCAGAGTTAACAAATTATTCACGTAGACCTCGGAAAAATCTTTTGAGTATAGTACAGCACTAACTCAGAACAAGGAAATCAGTAAACGTAGTTGACTGGCCAAGTGAATAAACTCCATTCCCTTTCCTGTCCTCGGAGGAACAAAGATCTAAACAACCCAAGGGCTCACCCTTGCGGAGTGAATCTCTTCATCCAGCTCCATGGTTTGTTTGCTGAGCTCCTCAAGGTGGCTGTATCTAGCTCTATGTGTGGGAGCAAATCAGAAGATGTTTAACCATTTTCCAACATGGGCCCACGATCCTTTTGGCTTACCTCTCTCCCTACTGCCTCTTTCCCTTCTGCCAACAAATATGTCCATATCTCCCCCATTCTTAAAAAAAAACAAAAACAAAAACAAAAAAAAAACAAAACCCTCACCTGGTTTGCCCAACCCAGATAGTTACCATCCTATATCTCCCTTCTCCTACAGTGCTCCGCTCCTTGAGAAAGATATCTTCATTCAGTGTGTCCACTCTCTCTCCTCTAAGTGTCTTCTAAAATCTTTTGTAGCTTGGCTTTCTGAACTCATCATTCAACTAAAGGGGTCTTTCCAAAATAACCAATGATCTTTTAATCACCAAATCTAATGGTTGCAATATGGTCCAAACAAATGTTGATAAAAACAAGACAAAACAACAACAACAAAAAAAAAATCAGACAATAAATTAGAGACTTTGGACTTCCAAATAACAGCTTACAAAACAAACAACAGCTGATCATCTATAACCTTCTAAGCAATTTACTTCTGAAGGAAGAGATTTTAGGACTCAGAGATTTCCTAAATCATTTTTCATCATGGTTGGCCCCAATTCCCACATCCCTTCCTTTCCTTCTCCCTAGTTTTGTCTACGTGTCATCTTTTGCCCTGTCCCTTCAGCAGTATGATGTGTAATAACTACCTCCTAAGTGACTTGAATTTTTGTCTTCACATAGCTAATTATTACAGAGCAAGGTAAAAACGACCCAAATGTAGCCAAAGAAAATCTGAGCTTACATGATACCTACTAGAGGCTGTAATGCTGATCCTGACAGCTATCTTACTGCTTGCGACAAAAGCGTTTCAATAACGAGAATAATGAAAAAAAATATTGAAAACTGAATTTTAACAAATAGCTCTGGAGAGAATTTCAGATTTCATTATAGGAAAAGCATTTTATTTAATGTAGAAAATATGAAAACTTGATATGACAATTTTCTATAAATAACAAAAATTGGAAACCATCATTAGAAGCATTTGTAGTTTTCTACTTTTGATGGGAAATGCTGGGAGAAAAAATGAGAATTAAGCAACAGGGAAACAATTTATCTTGCTTTCCATTTCCTGGCCTGGTTTCAAAACCCTTTAGCAGGTCAGTAAAAGAGGATTCCTTTAGTACTCATGACCCAGAGGTCTTTCAAGAAACATTTGCACTGGTGTTACTAAAAGCTGACGCTGTTAATCAGGCCTTAACAGCCAGAATCCATGGTTTTTAAAATTCCCACCATTTGTATGACTGATCTTACTGTGATGCATATAACTTTAAAAAAAAAAAAACTACCAAGATGCAGGATGCATTTTTTAAAAAGGACCAGAGATCTAAATTTACCAGATATTAAAGTATAAATTTATTCAGTCAGCACTAACAAAACGATGTTCATAGCAACATTGATTCTCCCACCCTGCACTTAAAAAGTATTTTCAGTCACGAGCTATATTTAAACTAGGATACCAAATTTGGTATGTGAAAGAAATACATTTATGTTCCCATAAAGAAGTTCGCCTCCTTACTGTTTCAGGATTGTGTTAAAACTTGTAGTTATCTTAACAAAGCTTAATTATTCATTTAAAATTTCCCTTTCAAAAACAAAACCAGGAACACCTGTTGGTGTTTAATGTATTCAAATTTGGCCTTTGAAGTTAAGCCTTCATCGTCAAAATGAAAAGAGGGGAAATGAGTTCCCCTCTTTCTGTCATTATTTAGCTCCAAAACGGTTTTCTGCTAGACTGGGTTTACCTAGGACTTCATCATACTTTGTTATGGCTGTTTGGAATGCAGATGCAACCTCAGAACCACATTTTCCAGAAACTGACGGTGCAGACTAAACTGCAAATGCCAGTCAGGGAAAAAAGGCTCTAAAATGGCAGTGTTTTTCTCCATATCTCGGATTAAAGTGGGATACTTTAAGAAGGAGGATTTTTAGCAGGCAATAAACACATTTCAAAGTGATGCTTATTAGATTCTTTCAAGAGGGAGGAGATAGTTCTAAATTTCTCCTCAAGCACAGTCCTTCCATGTAACAAATTTTTCAACGACAAATGACGATTTTTCAAAGAGTAACTTAAAAGCATAACAAAAATACTCATGTCACATTGAATACTACAACATAAGCACTTCCCCAAAAGGGAAAAGTTTTAATGCTTTAAAATATTTATTTTCTGTAGATAACATATATCAATACAGTTGAAGCTCCTTTAATCCAAATGGAGAAGTGTCCACTTAAATAACACAGCTGTTGTAATAATGCTGAGGTTTTCAGTCATTGAAGAAACAAACCCCAGAACTCCTGTTGGGCTTAATGTCAGCCTTTAATCCTCCAAACCAATTTGCATTCAGGCAAAATATGGGGAAATATATTTTATTATTTTTTTTTTAACAAAAACAATGGTTAATTACAAATTCTTGGGAAAAGTTTATCCTCAACTAAATTATAAACTTCTTAGGGCAGTGAAGTCATTAAAAAAAAATTCCCATTAACAAAGGTAGTAGGTGTTCAATAAATAGTTGATGATTTATAAAAAACTAAATTTCACAACTAAAAGGAAATGTTAACTACCTATGAAACAACTGGTACAACTACTGAACTGTAACATGTTTCTGTTACTTTTATCACCACAACATAAACCACTTTGCAGAAGCTCAGAGTTGGATTGGACCTCCAGAGACATCTAACTCAAACTATGCTTTAACATATAACATACCTAATAATTGGTCATTCAACCTTTGTCTTCATTCGTTCTTGAGGCAGACAATTCAGCTTTGGGGAATTCTTGAGAAGTTTCCCTCCTTTTTCTTCTTCTTATTGTGTCTTTGCAAATTCTGCCTAATGGGGCCAGGCAAAACAAATCTAAGATGTCTTCTGTGTGACAATCCTTAAAATACTTGCAGATGATTATTATGTCCCAAGACTTCTTATCTCCAGGTAAAATATAACCAGTTCCTTCAACCCATCTTAGATTATATATGGCAGGACTGTGAGGTCTTTCACCACCTTGGTTCATCAGTATTTAGATGGATCTATGATCTTTGATGTAGGTACAATGGTCAAGATTGCAATCCAATCACTTCATCTTGTCATTTACAATTTGTGCGCATGTCCTCCAGTAAATCTTCTGCAGGGCAATATGCTGGGAGCTGTTCCAGAGTTTTCTTGACATTGCCTTAATACCATGGGAGTACATGGCAGGAGGAATTCACTGATGTAGCTTGTGAAAGTCTGTCTACGTTTTCCTTGTATCTTCTTCAAGGGTGCCTTCAATACGCATGGTGATTACATACATAAAAATGTTGTAAAAATAGGAAAGCAGGTATTTGAGTTGGTAGCTGTGGATAATGTCTGTTACAGTTGAGAATCAATCCTTCCACGTCCTCAAAATTCTATTGTCTTCAGCATACACTTCCTTCTGTGTGTATTTGGTTTAATCCAAGTACTTTTCCTATCACTATCTTCTTTAGTATCATGTCTACTTCTTTACGTAATACATCAAAAATGATATCATTAAAGCTTTGTCCAAATGTAATAGTTTTGCAGTCATTGGTGAAGAAAATAAATTTGTCATAGTAATCCTTACAAATTTATTCCATTTTTTGTCCTCTACTCAGTTTCTTTATTTTATTGGCCTCTTAGTAAGTTTTCTGTAAAATCCTCTTTCACACCATTGCATCTTGCTGTTTTATTACACAATAAAGTTCAATCTTCCATCCTTCTACTTCTTAAGACTACAAATGAGTTTATAATAGGTGGTGCCTATGGCTGCCATTTCTCTTAGCTTAGTAAAATCAAGTGGTTACCGGATGAGGTCGATTACTAGGTTATTTTACTTGTAGCAACTAATTTATACCAAATAAACTTTTTCAGGAAATGGTAATGTCTGTGTCAATGTCTATTCCTTTATTCATTTTTGCAGCTCTAACCGCTTTGTTTAAATAGGTCAAGTTAAAGGTGTCTTCACTGCATGCTAAATCTTGTCATTGTTAGTTTTCTAGCTTGATGATGAAGCTGAACAAGTCAGTATTCTGACCACAGTGTTGAGTCCTACATTGGTAACCAGTAAGTCCCTGCATTCTCTTGCTCCTGAAGCACGTTTTCCTATATATTTGCATCTTTGCTCACCTTCGCATTAAAGTTATATAAGTTATCGAGTGCATGTTTAATTCTGAGAATCTTGGTGAGTTCTTCATAAGGCTTCTCCATCTCCCCATCCTCTGCAATAGATGTCGGCGCATGAACTGGATTTTTTTTCCCATGGTGGTCATTAAATACTGTCATGTATATTGCAATTTGAGATAACTAAATTTCCGGTGAAATGATAATTCTTATTGCCCCCCCCCCACCCCCGCCACGGATAAAACTGACACCACCAATTTTTTTTTGACTATCCAAGGAGAGGAATGTTCTATACTTCCATCTAACTACAACTTCCCTTTGTCTTCTCATTTTATTTTTAATGAGCACATCAAAATTAATGGGATTCATTTTGTCCAGTGGCAATATCCATTTGGTCACAGGACGAGGACATTACATTTAGAATTTAAAAAGCTGCTTATTTACAAACAGTCTGTAAATCAAGGGTCTTTGTGCCCTCTGTCCCTTTCTCACCCCAGCAGAAGTGGAAGGAGGCCATGTACCACTAAGGGCCGTTTTACAGTGCCCCCCTAGTCTATCAAGGTCTTTCTTAAATTGTGGCACCTACAATGCTACCTCAAACCCAAGATGGTGCCTGACCAGAGCAGGATACACTAGGACTATCACCTTTCTGGTGTCAGTAACTATTGCTTGCCTTAATGTAGCCTAGGAATGTCTTACTTTTATTAGTTGCCATTTCATGCTGATGGTTAACATTAGTCCCCTTGTACATCTTTAGACTCAAAAAAGAAAGCTGCTCCATCCATCCTCCCCTATTTTGTATTTGTGAAGTTGATTTTCTTAAACTCAAGTGTAAGACTTTATATGCATTCCTATTAAATCTCATCTTTATTAGATTCAGACCAATCTTCTAGCCTGTCAAGATCTTTTTGGGTCCCAACTCCTCTTTGTCATCCAACATCCAATCTCTCAAAGGTTTGTGTCATCTGTAAATGGAACATGCATACCATCTGTGCCTTTCTCCAAATCTGCATGAAAATGTCAAGCATCTCAGGGTCAAGCACAGATCTCTGGGGCACTCTATACCAAAGGCCTTCTTCTAGGGTGACATTATGCCACTAATGACTAATCTTTAGGTCCAGTTCTAAATCCACCTAATTGTCTAACTGGAAAGTCCTCACCTCTCCATCTCATTCACAGGAGGATCATAAGAAATTTTTTCCAATGCTTTTTGGAAATCTAGGTGAACTATGTATATTTATGTGATTCCCCTGCCCCTTCCCCACCCCCAATCTACTAATCTAGTAATCCTGTCAAAAAAGGAAATGAGGCCCAAATGTTCTTGATGAAGTCATGCTGGTTCTTTACGAGCACAACTGACTTTTCATTCCAGACTACTTGAAGAAACGGCAGATGTAACGACTGAGCCACCATCAATGATCTTTGAAAGACCATAGAAAATAAGAGAAGTGCCACAAGATTGAAGGACAAATGTTCTGACTCAAGAAAAGGAAGCAGATGAAGTTTATAAACCATAGGCCAGTGACAGCGTAACCTCAATTCTCTGCAAAATTCTAAAATGTATTACGAGAGGGATGTTTTGTGAACAACTATTTGATAAGGGAAAATTTTAAGTCAGTTACAAGCAAAGATGGCTGGCTTCTTTCATGCTGAATGGTTAGAAAACACAAGATACCAGATTGATTTCTGTAATATCTATAATATAAGCAAGAATGAAGAAAAATGTTGAATTCCCCTCTTTCAGTAAGTGGAAAGGCAGCCCAGTAGAGAGAGAACTGGTCTGAGTCCTGAAGACTTTTTCAAGTCCTGTCTCTGACACATATGACTGTGTGACGCTGGACAATTATCCTCTCAGTGTACCCCTCCCTTCCCTCCCCACCCCAAACATGCCTAGCCCACTCTCAAAGACTATAAATTGCAGAAAAGGTGTTGACTCCTCCAACATGCATTGAGTTTCCAACTGGGAACTCCTATACATCGATAAGATCCCAGTTCTGGTCCCCTCTCCACCTACCATTTCCCCCTAGGACCCAAAGACCCCAGATTACACAGAGGAGAGAGCACTGAGCCTAGAGTCTGGAAGACCTGAGTTTAAATCCAGACACTTTCTAGTTGTGCAACCTGGCAGGCCACTTAACTTCTGCCTGCCTCAGTTTCTTCAATTATAAAATGAGGATCACAGCACCTATCTCACAGGGTTGTGGTGAGAATTAAATGAGATAACATTTGCATAGTGCTCAGCTCAGTGCCTGGCACATAGTAGGTGCCTAATAAATGCTCATTTCTTCCATCCCTCCTCACTGTGTTAGAAGTGGGGGGAAGGACACCATCCTGCTATGATCAATCTGATCAATGTATGATTAATCAGAAAAAATGGAAAGCTTGTTAGAATGCAAGAATCAAGGTTAACAGACATTTTGAATGTTGCCCTGATTGATACCCAATTAATACTAAGAACAAAACACTCTAAGAGAACAACCTCTTACACACTGGGTACATTCACCTGTGGAAGACTTGGGGGAGGCTATGGCAACCAGAATCACCCAGGCTGAAAAGCCTTAGATGGATTACAGTTTACACTGATGGAAGAGGGCGTATCCCCCGGAAGGAAGTCACAGAATTATGGATATACTTTAAGGATGTTCAAATAAAGGTGACAGGCCAGAGAACGTCTCCGACAACAACTCTGACAGACTGTATTGAATTTAAATCAATCCAGGGCACATGTTGGATGGATAAAGTGCAAAGAAAAGGGAGGGATCCAGGTGAAAGGGATAGAGTTAAAAGGAAAACTGGGGTGAGCATGAAGTTTTCCCTTGGGTTCTGACACACTTCAGCTGGCAACAAAGAGCAGCAATGTTTTAAGTCCCCACTGGCCAGATCCCAACTCAATAGACTGTATTCCACCTCTCTAAACCCCTTTGTGAAGTCAGTTTGCTCCAGGATGCCTCCCTCAATTCCTCCCCAGAGCCTCTGGCTGGGGAGACTGAATAGATTCTGGAGCAGCACCCATCTTAGTTGTGGTTCAAGTGGGCTAAGAACCCAGGAGGACTTGGAGAAGTAAGCTGCCAAGTCAATGTGTGCCACTTTCTATCATGGCCCTCAGCGGCAGTGGCATCTAAGGGGGTGCTGAGGACAGAAGCTAAAGGTGAATAAAGAGAAAGGGGCTCCAGTTGCTTTGTAAGAAAGAAAAGGTCTGGTACAAAGGCTAGGTTGAAGACAAACAGTCTAGCTTTTTGCACATTCTAAATTAATTCTAGTAAATAATCTGCCCTGTCTGTTTAAATTTTGGTTGAAGGTGCAAAGGTGAAAAGGAAGGGGGAGTAGAGATATAATCTTAAAAAACACACCTGCTTGATGAGAAAACAAGGTCCAAGGAGACTGTGCCCAAAAGGGGCGATGCAAACCAGATGCTGCATTCACCATGCGCTCCAATAACCTGGGGGATGGGCAAGGTGATTGCCCTCATCTTTTCTACATTAAAAGGGAAGAAAAGAATCTTCAACCCTTGACTTTCTAAGCCAGACATGAGCAGTCAGTGACCAGGTATGGGCACCATGTTTGGAGTCAGTTTCTGAAACTCTCCCACTGCTTGGTTCCCAGCCCAGCTCAAAGTGTGACGTCTCCAGGGCCAAGAGCCAGCCCCGCTTGCGTCTTCAGATCTGCCCACCCGAGGACAGCGATTCGTCTGACCCCGAGCAGAGCTGAGGTGGGTTGTCCACCATGTCAGAGAAAGGATGGGCAAAGGAATTCCGAATTTAAGAAATGAGTCTCATGGACAGTTTCTTTTTATGTTCTTCTCCAAACTGTTTCACTCTTCTCACCAATAACCAAATGGCTCACAGGAATGGGAGCTCTCCCACTGCAGGATAATATTTGTGGCTATTTAAATGGCATCCTGGTTTGCCTTTAAAACGTTAGCTTCAGAACCACATATCGAGACCAGAGAAGTCAATTCACATACGACCTAGATCTTACACGGTGACTGACAATTTTCATACTAGTATAATTTAAGATTAATATGAGGTCTTTGTTCCTGGCCTAGTCAAAGAATCCTCAGCTGGGAACTGTTTGAATAATGGGTTCTGGTGGGGTCTTCATCTCTCTGTTAAAGTTGATGGGTTTCTATTCCAATGACTCTCAGGTGAACAAACATCAAAGTGAATCCAGATTGTAATAGTTGGCAGGTGGGTGCTGATTCCAAATGTCCTGCCAGCCTCTTTCCCAAAGTGAGGGGGAGGTGTGTTGTGGACACCGTCAGAGTGCTCACTTATCGTCGCCATATGGAAAAGGGAATGAGGGTAAACAGTGCGAAGACCCTAAATCATCCATTAGACTTGAGGACCTAAGTTAGGCACAAGAGAGGACAGAGGACTCACTTGGGTTTACCCATGACTGACCCTGCCTACAGGAGAGAAGCAGGTGAGGACTCTGACTTCTAAAACAGAAGTGTGGAGAATGAGGGCAAAGTTTGAAGGGATTTCGTGAGACAGTCATGTCATTTTAAGCTTCAAGATTAACATTCTCGGGGGCAGCTAGGTGGCGCAGTGGATAGAGCTCTAGCCCTGAAGTCAGGAGGACCTGAGTTCAAATCCGACCTTAGACCAAACACTTGATACTCACTAGCTGTGTGACCCTGGGCAAGTCACTTAACCAAAAAGAAAAAAAATATATTAACAGTCTCTAAGACCGTGGCCCAAGTGGTACAACAGACGCCTTCTCTAAAACATGTCTCAACTCTGGATTAGGGCAAACACAAATGGGAACAGGGCAGTGTGATGCACCTCAGACTTTTTACGGCGGTAAGATCCTTCACCCTCAACAGTGGAGACCCTGAACTAAAAATCTTTAAAAGTAATGTTTACTGCTTGGATAAGTAGTCAGATTATATGAACAAATAGTTCTCAAAAAAAAAAAGATTTTTAAACCAATATGAGTCTACGTAGAAAAGACCACTCCAAATTACTACTACTAAGTGAAACACAAATCAAAACAATTCTGAGTTTTCACTGATGCAAACCGGCAAAGATGATAAGAGATGGGCATAGAAAGTGCTGGAGGGGTTGTGGAAAGATGAATGCACTACTAATATGTGGTGGGTGTGGCTATGAATTGGTCCAATGATTCTGGAAAGCTATTTGGAATTATGCTAAGACTTTAACTAAAATATTCATATTCCTTACTCAGCCATTCCTCTGCTAGGTATGTACCTAGCCCCTACCCCTGCCAAAGGTCAAAGACAGAAAGGTCCCTCTTGAGCTCAAGCACTCATGTGCATGTGTGTGTGTGTGTGTGTGTGTGTGTGTGTGTGAGCATTTTTTGTAGTAGTAAAAAACAGGAAATGGCACATATTTTGGAATATCATTTGGAATATTACTATGCCATAAGAAATTATGACTATGCAGGAAAGCATGAGACACTATGAAGCTAGCAGAATAGGGAAACAAATGTCTTTTGTTGTTAAGTTGTATCCACTCTTCATGACCCCATTTGGCAAGGGGAGTAGTACCAGGGGCCTCTTTTGTTGTTGTTCAGTCATTTAGGTTGTGTTTGACTCTATGACATCATTTAGGGTTTTCTTGGCAGAGACACATGGCACACATGATACAATGGCAGAGTGGTTTTGCCGTTTCCTTCTCCAGCTCATTTGGCAGATGAGGAAACTGAGGCAAACAGGGTGAAGTGACTTGCCCAGGGTCACACAGCTAGTTAAGTGTCTGAGGCTGGATTTGAACTCAGGACAAAGAATCTTCCCAACTGCTGGCCCACTCCTCTATTCACTGAGTCACCTAGCTGCCCGGAAAAACATCTGCAACAATGTCAATGGAAATAACAAAAAGAAATTGCAATCAAATTTTATATAATGATAATGACAAAGTTTGGCCCATAAAAAGGTACCCTCCTCCCTTCTCTGAAGGGGTGGGGAGCTATGGGTGTGGGACACAATATATAGTTATACTTTCTTAATGTGTTGGGTAGGATTTAAGATTCAAATCCTGCCTCAGACACTGTATGACCTTGGGGCCAATCATTTAACCTCTCAGCCTCAGTTTTCTGACCTGTAAAATAGGGACAAGTTCACGTAACCCACAGGGTTAACTGTGAGGCTCAAATGAGATATGTAAAATTCTTTGAAAACTTCAAAGTGCTATATTAATATCAGCTATTGTCATTTTTTTTTTTCTTCTGTTAAAAGGGATGCCTTTCTGAGTAGTGGAGAGGGGAGGGATTTATTGTTAAACAAAAGTGATTTAAAAATAAAGTGCCTATTTTAAGTGATGCTATATAGCCTAACATTAAGTTTATAATTGTTTTATTTAAGATAATTTTTCTGAATCTAACAAATATTACTAAATAACACAGCGAGAGGACGAGGACAAAATGCACAATGAAGACATCGATATGGAAAAGAACTTGCTTAGCTGTCTAAAAGCAGAACGAGCTGCCTTGGGATATGGGGAGAGTCCCTGTTCATCAGAGATGCTGCAGAAGGGATTCCTATTCAAAGACAGGCTGGACAAGATTTCTTCCCAAGTCCCTTCCATCTCTAAGCTGCCATGATTTTATGATTTACAAGAAGCTTTCCTATTTACAAAATGGGGCTAAGAATGTTCCAACTACCAAAGCTCACGTGGCAGCTGAAAGGATCGAGTGAGAACAGAAGGGTGAAACCCTAGACAAATAAATGCAAGTTGTTGTTATAGCTAATTATACCTTCTCTAATTTTCAGACATTCTCTGGACATTCATCCCATCGTGGCTGTGGATATCAATGGCCTGAGGCATCTACAAACGAAAGCGATAATCATCCCAATGTAGAATCTAAAGGACAACTGCCCCTGAAAGTTTTTCTTTCAACTCTAATTGGACTGGTGGCATCGCCGGGAAAAGATAATCAATACTATAACCAATTTCTTAAGATCTCCTGCATGCTCCAGTGACCAATTGACTTCCAGCAAGTTGGGCGGGGGGGGGGGGGGGGGGGGGGAAATTAGTGAATCAGTAATTCAAAAGAAATCAGTCTGTCATTATATGATTTTATTCTAAGTTTTAAGCCCCAAACGATAAAAACAAACTGAAATCATCTGGGTCAAAAGGGAAAAAGATAATGGAGTTTTAAAGTCTCTCATTTTTTAAGATTCAAACCCAAAAGACTTTTAGAATTTTCAGTTCCAATACAATCATCTCCTTTCCCCATTAAAATCACCCTTAAACATATGACACCATGATGAGCTACTTAGAAAATGAGATGGTCATAAGGGACCAACTCTCTTCCCCTTGGATTCTCCAGCCTCCATAGTCCCCTATTCAGAGTGAGGAAAAGAAAAAGAGAAAGTCTACGAAGACCGTAGATTACTGGCTACTCTGGATCCTTATTTACTAGCCATTCACAGAGCTGGACAAGATTTTAATGTAGCCCAACTCGCAAATAAAGGGAACTAGCACTAATTGTGTTGTTTTTTTTTTTTAAAGGCAAAGCAAAGAGGGTTTTGTGTGTGTGTGTGTGTGTGTGCGTGCATGCGCGCGCCTGTGATAAGCCCAGTGCTTTCTCTCACTCGGTCAGCAGCATCTGGAGAGGATTTTCTCCAGCAGACAGTAAAGAACTCGATTACACCCAGTTAACTGTGCTCTAAACTGATTATGCATGTGCCAGGCTAATGGATTACATTAGCAAGAGGAAAAATAACATGCAATCAATCTCAATTTGCTACAGACCACACCAGGGTCTGAGAGAAAAACTGGTTCGTGAACTCCCTCCACCCTGACCCAAAATGCTGGGGGGCTAACAAAGCCCGGTGACAGGCAGCGCGCTCTCTGGTGAGAGATGTGCATCTGAATCACAGCAAAGGGGCCAGGCACTAAACCAAGTTGTTGCTGGAACATTCCTATGAGGGACACAGTTTCTCCTGCTCTACCTCTCTGCCAGAGCCAGGGACCTGGGAACCTCCAGGCACCCAGCCGGCAAGGAATCCAAATGATTTACCTTCAGGTAGCACTCTGAGGCTTACAAAATAACTTCGCTCATAAGTTGTGTTGTCTGAATGTTATCATGCCCATTTTACAGCTGAGGCAACTGATGCCCCATCTAGGTCACACAGCTGGTAAGCATCCAAACCAGAATCTGAACCTAGGCCTTCCTGACTCCACATCCAAGACTCTTTCCATCAGACTGCATGGCCTCCTCTGGCCTCAGGGACAGCGGCCCTTACTGCAGAGAATTCCACCTAGAGAATCAGTGTCCAGCACAGGTCTTCATCAACCTCCCTACTAGGCGAGCACACTTCGGCCTGTAGAACTCAGTACCCATCGTCTGACCTAGACACTTAAAAGTCTTTCATGACCTGGTCCCACCCTAACTTACCAGCCTCCATTTCTCCCTTCTCACGTCCTAGAGTGAAGATAATTTGGCCTTCTTCCCCTTCCTCACGAATAATGTCTCTCCCATCCATGCCTTTGCACTGACTGTCTCTTTGCCCCCTCAGACCCCGTGCCTGTTGTATCCCACCTGTCTCTTAGGTTCAAAGCTCTTTGAAGGGTTGAGTTACCATCACAAAATAGATGATTTACAGATCTCTATATATTCAGCCTCGTATGACCGATTGGACATTTCCAAGCGGATGTCCCTGAGATATATCCAAACTCAGTACATCCAAGATAGAACTCATGACTTTTCACCTCAAACCCTCCCCCTTCCACACTTCACTATTTCTGTTGGAGACCCCACCATCCTTCTGGCTTCCCTGGTTCATAAAACCTCATCATCATCCTTGTCTGCTGTCTCCCTTCCAGCCCCCATGGCCAACCAGTCACCAAACCTTGACATTTCTACCTACAACATCTCTTGCATCTGATCTCTTCCTCTCCACTCAGTGCCCCCTCCTTAAATGTAGGCACTCGTCTCTTTTCACCGAGATGCTGACAACAGTTGCCTACTCGGTCTTCGCCACCACAATTCTCTACCCCTACTACCATTCAGCCTACGAAGAAACGGCTGCCAAAGTGATTTTCTTCAAGCGCACACATAACCACGTCACTCCCCTACTCAATCAATTGCTGTGGCTTCTACTGACTCAAAGATAAACTATAAACTCCTCTGTTTGATTTTTTAAAGCTCTTCACAACCTGGCCCCAACCTATCTTTCCAGCTTTAATGGACACTACTCCCCCTCCCACATTCTGTGAGCCAGCCACACAGGCCCATTCTCTGCTCCTCAAATGATGCTTCTTCATCTACTTACTCTGGGCTTTTGCACTGTTTACCTCCCCATGGCTGGAAAGCAACCCCTTCTTATCTCTCTCTCATAGACTCCATCTCTTCTTTTAAGACACAACCCAAGCACCATTTTCTGCATGAAGCCTATCCTGACCCTCCCAAACTATTGTGTATTTAACTACTTTGTATATTTGCTTTATATTTGTTCTGTGTATACTTATATATGTATTGGTTGTCTCCGCATTAGACTATAAGCCTCTTGAGAGTAGGGATTATTTTATTCTTTGCATCCCTAAAGCCCAGCACAGTATTTGGTGCGTAATAAGTGTTTAATTCATGCTTGATGACTGATTAATTCTAAAAATGCTAGCTGCTGTATGATTATTGTGCTGACGACATGAAACATCTAGGGAGGGATCGAAATAGAATGGAACCAGGGTCAGAGTCTAAGTAACACTCCCTCTCAAAGCTTCTCCCTCAGCTCTAATGTGGGGGTCCTTTGGACTTCCTCCTCCTGTGACTTGAAAGCAACAGAATAAATTTGAGATGCCTGGACTAAATCTCTTTTCAATTATCTTCATTTGGTGAGAACAACTAGAAATCCTATCACCCGCTTAAATACAATTAAGATACATTCCTTTGAGCTTCCACTTAAAAGTACTGTGCAGAGAGCCTCTATTTTAGGAAGGGGGGAGAATGTAGCACAAATCACTAGACAATTTTTGGTAACTTAATATATATGGTAGGGCCCCAAAGAACCCCAATAAAATTGAGACTCCTTATGGTCATGCCTCACTCTTAACTATACCTACAATACTCAAAGAAGGTTTCCAGCTTTGCATTTATTTTCCCCCTCCACCTCACCCCTCAAAAAAAAGAGCTCAATGTTGCATCCTATACAGAGGATTTCCAAAAACCACAAAATTGATTTGGATTAGCCATATTTCATTTCCAGGGTTACTGAAACAAGGGAGTAACCAATCTGCAGATTAAGAGATTTCATCTATTTGGATTCTCAATTTAAAACAACAATAAACAAGGAATTAAAAGTGAAATTGGCTAAAGAGCTAACCTGAGCATAATTAAAATCTCCATATAGAATACTCACTGCCACAATAATACAGGACAGAGGAAAGAGTGTGGTAGAAAAGAGGAGAAATGAAAAATAAAATGGAGGAAAATGAGAAGAAAGAGAGGGTGTTTGTGTATATGTGTGTGTGCGCGTGCATGCACAAGCATGTGAATGTATGCGGAGAAGATATGTGAAACGAGGCTAGTTAGATTTATGGCGATTTGTACCTGATTGTTCATACTAAAGCCATTATGGAATGATTAGAGAAAAAGGTGAAGCTTTAAGTCCAGTGAAAATCAATAGAAACGTCTGGAGCAATTCTGCCACTCGAGTGAAAGGACTATTTACAGTATCCGGAGCTCCTCTTGGGTTACAGCCTACAGAGTCAAGAGAAGGAAAGGGGGGAAGAGGAAAGAAGATGGAGGAAGGGCAAAGAAAAGAAAAGAGGTTTGGCAGCTGGAAAACAGTAAAGAAAATAATGGCAGAAAAGACCAAAAAATGGAAAGAGACAGTGGGGTGAAGAAGGAAGAGAAAAGGACAGAAGAGCAAAATGGAGAAAAGGTGAGACTGAAAAAGAGAAGGGAGAAAAAAACAAAGAGGGAACAAAGGAAGAAGAAAGCAAACAGAAAGAAGGCAAAGGAGAGAGGGAGAAAAGAAAGCGGGTGTGAGGGCAAAAGCTAGACACTACACCGATGTTCATAGTGAAAAATGCAAAGGGAAGAAGGCAACTCGAAGGGAGGGAGCTGAAACTCGGGAATTGGGCAACATAATGAACACACCTTAGGCTGTAAATGAAAAGTCATTTGTACCCTCCAAACTCCAAATGTCAGTTAAACGTCTTTTTCATAATCAAACATACTAAAGGCAAAAAAGATCAACTTTCATGGGAGGGGCTTGCTTCTATGTCCCAGAGAGCTGCGGGAGATGGGAAGAACAGTTGAGTTCTTCCCCTGCTACTCTACCATCTTCCATTGGGCAAAATGACCCCTCACTCTCCTGGGAAGCTTAGGGGTGCCCACTCCCAAGAAAGAGAGGACAAACGAGCGCATCTTACCTTGTACAGCTTCAGGCTTGCTTCATGCCTCGAGTTGACCGTGTGGAGCCGTAGTTTCTCCAGGCTATTAGTATAGTAATCACAGGCATTGCACTTCAAATGTACAGGGTTTCCAATGGCCACACACTTCAATCTCCACTCATTGGCCTTCCCACCTTCCTTGATGTGCGCCACTAGTTGGTACTTCTGTACGTGCTTGTCTGTCTTGCAATGGAGTTGAAAATTGGCCTTGAGCTGGGTATTGTACCGGCAAAGTTTGCACTGATAGGAGTCCCCCATCACTGCCTTCCATTCCTCCTCAGGAAGGCCACGTTCCATGTTCATGTGCAGTCCCAGCAGGTCCAGGCTGTCCGTGGTGAATTTGTTACACACCGCACACTGGAAAAGCTTCAGGGATGGGTCATTGGTCTGCGTGAAGCTCTCACCCAAGTTCATCAGTTCCTCAGACACCAGCTGCCCACCCCCCAGCCGCATGTCTAGGGGTATTTCACCGCCCACTGCATAAAGGAGAGAGAGAGAGAGAGAAACCAAGTCAGAAAGAGAGGCTCTTGTTTGCAACAGTCGGTCGTCTCAGGTTGTTAGGGCCAAGTTCAGCCACGGTAAAACGTTCTCTCTTTAATTCAAGTCAAGAGAGGAAGACATGAGTCACACTGGGGTCTGTTTCAGACATGAAGGGAAACCAAACCTCGCCAGGTGTGCTGCACAATACAGAAATGTTTCAAAGCCTGGGATTCCCCTGGACACAGCTGGCTCAACCCTGCGAGATAGTCTGATACTCCAGAAAGTGTCTTTTGAAAGGGAAGGCCTCCCCATTCGCTACATACTAGGTAACGGGATCATACAATTAGAGCTGGACAGGCCCTTAAAGGTCATTGAGTCATACCCCCCTCATTGAAAAGATGAGGAAAGTCAGAGGCTGGAAGAGTTTAAGTGACTCAAGAGACACACAGTTATTAAGTGTTTGAGGAGGGATGATTAATACAGGGTGTCCCGAAAGTCTTAGTGAGGTTTTCAGGTTTAATAGCTTAAAATGGACACATTAAGACTTTCTGGGATACCTTGTATATGACTGTTGAGTCAGGGTGAGGGACAGCCAGGAGGCCATCTAGACTCAATTGCTGAATCGGGGAGCACAAGCCAACGTGGGCACCTCTGCAGAGTCTGACAGGCAGAAAAATGGGCAGCAAGTCAGTCAACAGCAACCTCCTCCTTTGTCAGACTTCCAACGCTTGCCAGGGTTAGGTCCCAGGATTTACTTAAACCAAAGATTCCAGGATTGGAGACACATCTGTAAATGGAACCGGGCTCTGCACTTGGGGAATGATGGGCAGCGATGTACAAGAAAAGCAGCACTATTCATTTTAAAGAAAGGGGCCAGAGAAAGTCTTTTCCCCTCCTTCCATATATCTGCATCAATCTCCAGTGCGCCTCTGACCTGGAGAAACAGAATGGACCTCCACTCATTTACAGTGAATTAATATAGTGGGTTCTCATTTGTAGTTACTACAAATGCTTGGGACATGTGAACTTCCCTCCATTACCTGAAATTGTACAGCTAACCCCAGAATTTAGTTTCTGGACCCCCCCCCACCTCCTAAGACACACGTGCACACACATGCACACATTTCAACCAGTTTGTGTTTTTCTCCCCTCTAATATTTCAACTAGACTTTTCTCTTCAGTTGGTCTGGATTTTGTTGTTGTTTGTGTTCAATCAGTCTCCTAGCTGGTAACCAATCCAAGAGAGATGCTATCATTTCACGTTTTTAATATTTGGCCTATGAATGTTCCACTAGAAAGCATCATGATGGTGATAGCATTTCTATGGGCTCTTTTCAACATCATGACTGTGTTTCTGAAGGCTAAGCAGCATCTAAAAATCCACCTAAATCTCTTATCTACACACATTTCAGAAGACTTTAGAAAGCTCGCTTTTGGCATCTCTTGTGCAAGGTATGGTTGCTCTCATCAGGGAAATGCATTCTTTTTAGGACGAGAGAGCAAAGAATGGGAAAAACGACCCTCTGTTCTCTCATCCTTCAGTGTATAATAGGTCACCTGAACAGAGATTACCATCCACAAAAATGCATACAACATCCAGGTCAAAAAAAAAGAGAAAAGATTCTGCCTGGGGAGAGCATAAAACAAGAAACAAATAAATATTTGTTTCCTTCCCATCCATGGCCAGTAGCATCCAATCTCATCTTTTTTTTTTTTTTTTAAACAACCTCAGTATTACTCTAAAAGGGATTTAAGCCCTCAGATGCCGGATGTTTAATTAAAAAGCTAAGTCCAGTTGTCAACCAAGAAGCTATAAATCTCTTTCCCACTCCCCAAGTTCTTGACCTAAAATGAAAGTCAATGAAAAAAAAAAAAGCCAAAGAGAAATGGATTTGAAACTATGAGTTCAGAAAACAGCATTGGCCTAAATGGACTTCAGGTCCTAAATCTTGAGGAACAGATGTGGGTGTCTGATACAGGCAAATCGGTGGGCGTCCAATGTCGCCAAATAGAAATCTTACTTAAACACAACTAATTTATACCACATTCCCCAATGACAGAGACCAGCATATGTCACAATTCACAAAAAAGAAAGTGGATCCCTATTCCAAAGTCAACTGTTTCAAGCCTTGCAGCCATTTGGAATCATATCTACCAATCAAAAAACATTTATTAAGCACCTACTATGTGCCAGGCACTGTGCTAAACACTGGAGACCAAAAAAAAAAAAAAAAGACAAAAGACAGTTCCTGTCCTCAAGGAGCTCCCAAAGATTCTGAAGCATTCCTTTAATATGCATTCCCTTCACACCATTACTTAAAAAGACAAATGACCTTGAGTTAAAGGTTGGAAAAAACTACAAGTATGTGTCAAGCCCAATATTTCCCTTCCGATAGAATTTCATCTAAACTTTCCTGCTACTATGGGACTAAAGATTTCATTCTTAACCATTTTCAAGGAAGGATATACCACAACCACCCTGGAATGGAATGAATTCCTTTGTTTAGCAACATTTAAGTTAATGCTATTTCAAAAGAATGGCTAGAATAATAAACCTTAAGCACTGGGGTAAATTCTGCAACAAATAAATAAATAAAAATAGAAAAGATATCTTTTTCTAACAAAATCCAATAACCTGTAATATCTGAAGACTTCTTCCGGATTAAGAGCTACTCTAGGCCAAGCAAAGACAAAATAGGAAATTATAGCTATTTTTACTTATATAGATTTGCTTCCTATTACTGAGATCTGTTTGAAAGCCCTCACTTTGAATGAGAGACTTGCTTTCTCAACGTTCCCTACAATCGAAGCTCAATAAAGGCGATGTTTCATCCCCATGCCCGCCTAGGGCTGCCATGTGAAATGTTATAGTCATACTATCCCACCTAGATCAAATAACTCCCAAGATAAAGAAGAGCTAGAAAGTTGCCCGGTGTTCACTCCGTCACACCAATCCCAGTGCTGGGAATGCAGAAGTTGTTCTTGCCTGGACTAGATAGAGATCACGTTCCTACAACAATACTAAGAAGTCTGTTCTTTTTGGAAACAAAATGAAGACAGAGATTATTTGTATGTTAGATTAAAAGATTACCTGTTGTCATTACAGGCCCTTGAAAATAGTCTGCTTTGATATTATGCCTTCCTAATCTCTCTCTCCAGTTTCAGCTAGATGCATTAATCATGTCATATTAGGTAGGGTGAGATGAGGCCTGACTGGGTTATCTACTTTAACCTTCCGCTTCCAGTCAGAATGGCATTTGACCAAAGACAAGGTGGTGATGTGTCACCTGGTCATCATTCTCTCCTTGTTTCGCCTGTCACCTCTTGGACGGGTGCTACGCCCCCTTCCACATCAGTGGTTTTCCTCATCTGGCTCCCTATTTCTGGAATGCCCTACTCCCTTCAATTTGACACTCTACCTAACTCTAACACCATTTCCTCCACAAAGCCTTCTTTGATCTCCCTCCTGCCCCTCAACTGCTAACCTTTCCTTCTCAGAACTTACATAGAACATTGGCTACTCTCCAATTCACTTACACAATATTATGAGTTACAGCTTTATAAAATTAGACTGTAAGCTCCAAATGGGCAAGGGATTGTGTCTTCTCTAAACATGGTACCTCCTCTTGCACTTGGCACAGATTTATATATAGTGTTTAGAAAATGTCTGAATGACTACATCTTAAATCCTCAATTAAATTTTAAGTCCCTAGAAAATGTGATCTTTACTACCTTCCTTTTTTTTTTTGGAGTGGGGGAAAGGGTACCTCAAGTAGGGATTAGTAGAGTGACAGACACACAGATATACAAGAAGTCTATTTTTCCACCTTATTTCCAGTTCTGTCAGAAATTCCTGTTAATTAAAATCTCTATTGGTCCAACTGAAGCCCATCCCCCTTCCTATATTCACAGAACAAAGAATACCATATCATTACTACCTAGACAGCTTTCTTTCACTTCCTTGAAGAGCTATCCCTGGCTTCCAGTTCTCCGGGTAAAGTCACTACTATTCCTTCGAGCTGTCTTTGCAAAACTGTTGGAACAATAATACCGATGGCAATGGTCAGGGTTTGATCATTTTGAGAGACAATAACAACCTATGTTTACATAATTAAGCAATTTAAATTAAAATATTTTAGCATCCATTGGAATTTAAGAGTTATTTAAAATGTTTGAAGCTAGAAAATATTACAAATTTAAACACACACCAGGAAATAGACAAACTGAAAGTTATAACAACAATTCATCAACATCAATGAGTATTAAAGGAAACGTGTCAACACTTGAGAATTACTGGATTTATTTCTTCTGGCATGAACCTATACCACAGGACAAAGGCATTTACATTTAATTACCACTCCTCTATCAGGAATGGGCCACATGGCTTAAGACATCCCATCCCTAACCTCAAGGGGTTTAAGTCATCATAGAAGGTGGAGAGAATGAGAGAAAGTCAGAGGCCAAAGGTCGGGGGACATAGGTGGAAAGACAAAGGGAAAAGTTTAGCTTTAAAAACTGGTCCAGTGAAATAACTTGGTTTGAGAAAATGGAATCTCAAAAGAAGTGGTACTGGCTTCTAAACAACATGGTGTGGGGCATCCAATATACAAGAAGTACCTCTAAGGTCTAGATAGGATAAGCACAAAGAGAAGCTCAGTAGGTAGTCCCTGAGTACATAGCATTCTGATTCAACATGCCTCACTTTTCTAAAATTATCTCCAATCTAAAAATGGCCAGAAAGTGCCTATCAACTTAGCTTCCAATTATTACAGCTAATCCGATTTTTCTACAAGCCAGGCCTCATTTCTACAGTTGAAATTTTCAAGGTGATGAAAGCCAACTTACCAAGAGTTTAACCAAGGTTAACCTAATCTACCTTGTCCTATTAATTTGAACCAAGCAGTCACCCATCAATATTTTAACACTGAATTGTTAACTGACCCACCATCATTCTTTTTGACCAAAGAGATGGGTATTTAGCGACTCAATTCCAAATTCACTTCCGTTGATTCCATACTCACCTTATCTTCTTCTTCTTTTTTTTTTTTTAAAGGAGGGCTTGAGAATCTGATTGGCGATAGTGGAAATTCTTGGGAAT
>NW_020945064.1:1540902-1609161 GCF_900497805.2 Vombatus ursinus
AGAGAGAATTAGAGATAGAAAGAGTGGGCATGGGGAGAGTACCAGAGCACCCCAGACCAAGAACCAGCATGCGAGAGGGTGGATCATGATAACTGAGATATGAAGTGAACACCTCTAACTATGAGCTCAGTCCATGCCGGGTATCTAGTAAGCGCTACCCGAATGTTTATTTGACGAATAAATGGAATGAATTAATGAATTCTTGTGTGCCTGTTTGCAGGATACAAGGGGATTTCAGGAAAACCTGGTGAAATCTAATGGACTAGGCTAGGGGCGTTCAACTGTCCACAGAGAAACTTGAAAAGGGGGGCGGGGAATCCACAGAATAACCTCATCTCCCCCTCTCCCAACCAGCCCACAGAGTGAAAAATTAAAATTCAGCCTCACCTAGAGCCGGAGACGCCATTGCCGTCATGGGGCCGGTGGGATCCAGCTGAAATCCGCTCATCATGAACTGGGCGTCGGAGGCGGGGCTGTCCATCTTGAGGTTGGGCAGACTCATGTTCTGGGCCAGGTAGTACTGGTAGAGCTCTGCCTCGGCCGGGGAGGGCAGGGCCCCCAGGCCCAGGTGCCGGTTGTGTTGCATCTGGGTCATATTCTGCTGAAGCAGCATCATATTGTGCATGTGCTTCTCACTGGTCATGTGGATGCGGAGGTTCCTGGCCACGTTTGTCTCATAGTCGCACACCTCACACCGCCAGGTGGGCTTGGTTTTTGGTTTGGTGGGGGAGGGGGCCCCGCAGGTACTGCCAATGTTCGCGGCCGCAGCCGCGGCCACCGCAGCCGCGGCCGCCGCCCCGGCGGTGTGACTGAAGACTTGCTCTCCCCCTCCGTTCTGCAGGTTCTGCATGTTGTTCAGATGCTTGTCAGACTGCATATGAATACTGAGGTTGCCTTTGGTAGTAGTAGAGTAGTTGCAGACCTCACAGCGGAAAGGCTTGTAACCACACGTGTAGCTCTCGCCTCGTGCCAACCGCGGGTGAGGCTGCCCACTCTTGCAGTAGACGCACGAGCCGCCAGGCTCCGGGTGCTTCTCCTTCATGTGCGCCTCAAGCGTCTGCTGGTACTTATAGTGCCAATTGCACTTGGGACACTTGAGCGTCTTACACGAGTTACGAGAATGCATCATGGTCATGTGCCCCCCCAGGGAGCGCGAGGAGCCCAGGACCGTGTCGCACTTGGGGCACTCCACGCCACTCCCCGAGGGGCACTCCCCCGCCCCAAGCTCACAGAGGGTTCCAGCGTGCTGGTGATGGGGGAGGAAGCCCCCATCGTCCCCCTCTGCGCTTTCATTTGGTTCTGGTGCTGCAGCACTGTCTTTACTGGCACTTTCATCAATGAAGTCCAACCTCCTGCTGCCCTCTGCCACACTGGCCCTGACACCCTCGCTGTTAAAGCTTAACCGATTCCTCCTGTTTGCACCATCAAAGACAACAAAGGAAGAAGCAGAATTAGAACTAGTAGAAGCTGCGCTCCTCGACAAAGTCTGGAGCATGTTAGGCATTAAGGGAGAGTTAGAAATGCTTTGGTTTGAGAGAGCAAGGTCATTTTTGTTGCTGCCACCTGCCATGGCCCCAGACTCCTCATGGGGCCGGTCCTCCAACTCCTCCTCCAACTCGCCTGGAAAGAGTCCTTTGCAACCCTCATCTTCCTCCTCCTCCTCCTCCTCCTCCTCATCTTCCTCTTCCTCCTCCTCCTCCTCTGCATCTTCCTCTTCCTCCTCTTCCTCCTCCTCCACGTCCTCGGCTGGCTCCGCCTTCTCTGAGAGGCTATCCCGGTCACCCACTTCTTGCTTCTCACCCTCTGCCACCCCAGGGTCCTTGCCCTCTGAGGATTTGGCAGGACTGGAAGCCAGGGGGCCCAGGGGGACTGAGGTAATTGGGGTCTTCAGAGCCGAGCTGGTCAGCCCACCAAGGTTCAAGAGGGTCCCGGGTGTCAAGAGGCCTGACTGGGGCTGCTCTGCGGCACTGGCCGAAGAGCCCTGGAGCACCTCCTCCCCTTCCATCCGAATGCCGCTAAATTTACCATAAAAGCTGTGTCCGGGGCCTATGAGGTTAGCTGCAGAAACTAAGGGGTGTTGAAAGTTTTTGGTTTTTGGTTCCAGAAAACTTACAAGGGGTTCCTTGTCTTTGCCTATTCCTTGGATGATAGCGGAAATGTTCTTATTACTAAGAATTTTCCTCTCTTCTTCACTCAGGGTCATTCGATGGTCATGCACCGCATGGGTCACAAACGAGCGGACGTATCCAAAGGAGAGCTTACACAAGAAACACATGAGAATGGGCTTCCTCTTCCCATAGAGCACAAAGCCGTCAAACTTGGACAGGTCCACATTGTTGGGGACATCTTTGGATACACAGGAGCTTTTGGCAGAACCATCGCTGTTCAGGTAATCCTTGTTGCTTTTATGTCGCACATCAAAAACGCGGAAGCTGTGCAGGACGGGGCTGATGCCCGTCAGGGCTGAGGTATTGGGGAAGGACTGGTCTGAGCCCTCAAACCATTTCCCGAAGGATGAGGCTATGTGGAAAGTATTGATGATCTGTGGGTAGACTGGTGCAGCGGAAGAGGGCTCCCCCTGTTTACCCCCAGCACTGGGGAGAGAGTTCAGAAAGAGCGACGGGAGAGCCCCACTGCCGCTGCTACAGGCTCCCCCACTTTGGATCAACTGGCTGACACTTTCGACAATGTATGCCGAGCCATCTGGCTGGTAGACTATCTCTCCAGCTAGATTCTCCACATCACTCTCCTCATCACCCTCCTCACTGGTGTCACTCCCACTTTCCTCCCTCAGGGGAAGAGGGGGGCGGGCGCTGGGGCAGTGGTGCTCCATATAGGTCTGTAAACTGGCAAAGGAGGCCGAGCATTCGTTGCAGCTGACCTCTTTGCTAGCGGGCTCAGCGGTGGGGCCAGCCGGGTTGGTGCTGTCCGGGATGCGCTCATTGAAGGGGGCCCTCAGGCTGTCTAGGGGCCCGTGGTTTTCTGTGGTGGACTGCTCCATACTACTGGGTTTGTCAGGGAGGTGGGTGCTGTTGAGTTCAGTCCATTGCTGGTGCTGAGGGATACTACACCCATTGTCCTTCCCAGGGATGACAGGCGAGTCACAGCCTTCCATGGTAAGGCCTGCATGGAGCTTTCATTGCACCCAGTACGGTTCGGACCTGAAGAGAGCAGAGAGGGGGAGAGGAGAGAGAGAGAGAGAAAGAGAGAAAGAGAGAAAAGGAAGAGAGAAAGGAAAGATGTTAGGAGGGCAAAGGCTAAGATTCCACACAGAGCACTTTTAAGATGTTTCTAACTATACCCAATATAGTAGCTAAATCTCACAGAATAGGCCTAGAGAGGAGCAAAGATCCTAATAAACCCCAAAACCACAACGTCCGAAGGCGATAATAACAGGGCATGTTCCTACAGGTGTCCATGCTGTGATAAGTAGTCAAGGGTCCAAGGAAAGAAATACAAGAAATGACTGTTTCTGCTTCCATTACCCCCCTGAAGATCGCCCCCAAAAGAATTTCAATTCTTTAGGGACATACTGTTAGTGGAAGAGCCAGATGATAAGCACTAGCAGAGGAAAAAAGACTTCATTCATTCAAACCCCAAATCAAAAGCTAATAGGAATAAAAGCTCACTCATCACTAGTCGAAAAACAAAATATTTCAATCAAGGAAGTCAAGAATGAGATTTTGTGTATATGGATGATCCCCAGAAATCAAAGTACTTTCGGCTAACTGATTTAAAATGATTTTTAATATCCACCTTTCTACATTAAAGTCTTACCGATGTGTCTAGGTACAGGACACCTTACTTAAGTGCTCTCTACTTACTTAGCTCTGTAGGCAGCTACCTAATTCAAACTCAACAACTTTGTGATCCCTCATTTTCTCAAAACCACATTAGCCCTGGCCCCATTTACCAAATGGGAAAACCGAGGCACCAAACTGAACCAATTGCTAGATGACATTCTGCCCTTTCCTGTCTGTCCATCCCTGATGTCTTCACCAGACCACATCTTCTAAAATGTACATAACTGAAGTATGAAACATTTGAGAAGGATGAAATGTTCACATTTCTGGAGAGAACATACTACCGTCTAATTGGTGACGCCCCTTTCTCGACTGTATACATCCCTGCATTCTTAGTGAAAAACTTTGATTCAGACATCCTGGTATCATTTGGCTGCTTTTCTGTCGAGAGTCTTTACTGACCCAGAGACACCAGCTGTGCTTAGCAATCATTCGGTTCCACACCTGCCTCTCAGTTCTCATACAATAACCAGGCAGCTGTCCTTCAACCCCGAGGCTTTTCCATTTCAGAGAGGAAAGTATCATTGAAGTGAATTTGCCCTTTGAGAGACATGCATCCCTAGGGAGAGCAGCATCAGATTTCCCTCCATCACTCCATCTCTCCTATGGCATCCACATCACAGGTGCATTTATTCACTAGCCACAGTGCTCCTGCGAGCAACTACTCCTAGCACAGACCTGATCTCTTTAACCCAGAGATTCCAAGTCACTGCTTCCACAGCACTCTTGCCCCTCCCTCCCTGGGTACAAGTGCATATCATCTCATTCATCCCCAGAAGAGGAAAGTTGTGGGGGGAGTCTTGGAGTGATTTGTGGGGACTCTGGGTTGGTTGGAGTGGTTGGTTTTTTTGGGTGACTTGTGTGTGTGTGTGTGTGTGTGTGTGTGTGTGTGGTTTTATTCCCCCTTCATTTTTTCAAATCCTGGTCCTAGCCTATAGAGTAAGCCAACAGCTCCCCCTCGGGAAAGGATTGGGAACACAGTTTAAAAGTCTCTAGGGAAAGAACTTCTTTTGCAATAAAGTGACAGGCTTTATTTATCTAAACACACACATGCACAGAGCCGCCACGCCTATTTATTGGAGCTCTCTCCAGCTCCAAGACGACAAAAGATCATTGTCTCTTGTAAAAAGACATCACACTGTTCCTGGTTTTAAACAGGGATACTCTCTGATCAAAAGAGAAATCCAAGGGAAGAACGAATTCCTTCTAACAAGGCTCAACTCTGGTGCAAGTGAGGAGCTGGAGGGTGACTCCCTTTCAGCACGGACGTGATTGGCTGAAAGGCCCTTGATTGACAACTCGAGCCCAAAAGGTTGGTAGGGCTGAAGGGGTGGGAGGGTTAACAGCCTGATTGTAAAATCAATGTCATAAATGCTTGGTAAGTTACAGGAACATGCGGGAAAGGGAGGCCAGGATTGATAAAGGAGTGCGGCTTTGATGCTGCACTGGGGACTTGTTTATTGACAGGAAAGCCAATCTCCTCTCCAGGCCAGGCCAGGCCAGAGAAACCTGCAAGCGTTTACCAATTAATTGGTGGGCTTTTCTTCCTCTGCTTCTCTTCTCCTCCCCCTCGACAAACTGTCCGGTGAAAGAGCTATGAGTTTAAAAATATTGCCCTGGTAGAAGAACCCCTCCAAACATCTTATCGCTTCCTCCCCAGTCTCCCCCCCTCCCCACCTCTGCTTCCTCTTTTTAGGACAGATCTGTGGACATCTGGGAATACAGCCTCTTCCCAAGGCTGTCAAGTTTTTATCTGGGTACATCCAGCACCTAACATGGCACACAGAGACACCAGGAGACATCACAAGGGTTGGCTGAATTGCATTAAGAACAGAAGAAAACAAGTTCTTCCAACTTGGATTAGCTACATGATAGTTCCAACAGTCACCAGCCCTAAAATAGTGTGATGCTGTGATATCCAAGAATCCCAGCATCGTTGGGAGCCACTGTTCCAAGTTAGCTCAAAACTTTGGAGGGAATGCTCCCATGTGGGGTTCCAAACTATCAAATCTGCAACTTTTTGTAACATCTGCACCACTTAGAGAAAACTAGTTATCTAAGTTAACAGGCAGGTGGCATTATTTCAATACTATTTGTATTCTTGGGGGGGGGGGGGGAAGGGAGATTGTGAGAAGTATAGGGTATGGGGAGGGGAGACGGAGACTATCATCTGATGCCAACACCTTTGCGCCTCTAACACTTTCCCATCCTCTCCCTCATCCCACAGGCTCTCTTGGCTCTCCTGCTCTGTTCATCAGCCAGTCAATAAGACAAAGGTAGTTCTTACTTAAGGAGGCAGGAGTCAACTCGTCAGGTCGATCAGCACTCTGTCTGTAAACACGGTTTCCCGTAAAATCAATGATCTTCAGTTACAGAGAGCAGTCTGAGAACCCAAAGAGTCCCTGGGCTTCCACCGGCTACACAGTCAGCTGGAGTTAACAGCCCCTTTTGTTCAACCACTCCTCCGGCCTCTTAGCCCCTTTTCTCTCCTTTCATTACCTTTCGTTTCACTCCTTCATTACAATCTCTCGGCCCGCTTCTTTTCCTTTAAAGCCTCCCCTACTCCAGAACACTTGTCAAAACCAAAAAAGACTTGAGTGTGGTAAGTTAGAGCATAGAGCGTGCATCATTTACACAGGACCAGGCCCTTACATCTATATACCTCCAAAGGTACCACCTGCAGAAAAGTCCTCAAGAACAGCAAACAGATCTGTCTCCCCAAAACAGGACCTAATATCTTCACCCAGAAAGAGCCTCCCTGTGGCATTTCTAGTTTCCTTGGATACTACCTGCCTGCTCAATGCATTTTTAGCAAATATCAGTCTTTACTTTTCACTCATCTGATATCTGGGACCACAAGACAACATCTACCACCTTGTTTACTCCCCAATATAGCCAATCCATACTCCTAAAATTGATACAGTTAGGAAGTCTTTCTTGCTCAGCAAATGACAAAACCCAAAGAGTCAGGGGGCTTTTGAAATGCAACATTAAGCATTTTGGATAGCTTTCTTAAAAAATGTTCAAATACAGAAGCACAAGGAAATGAAGAATGGTAGAGGGAAAGGGATTGGGGGGCTGGGGTGGGGGGAGCAGTTAGTCCTGCTGTTGCCCAGGCATCCTGAGAATTAAATATGAACAGTCGCAGTGTGTAATTTTAAATTGTTAATTAGCGCAGGGTTAATTAGGCGGTCCTTTCACAAGAGGTTGTTTGGCAGTAAACCAAGACTGGAAGCAATGGGAAGGAAGGAAAAACAAAGGGAAGAGAGACAGTGAGAAACGGTCCCCTCTGTTAATAACCCATGTGGCATCATGAAGGGAAAAAAAAAAAAGAGCTAAACAGGCAGGAAAGAAATTTCTCAACTGTTTCTCAAGGAAAGAACCCCTGAGGTTCCATCTATTAAAAATGCTCCTCTCCTGGGAAGCCTCCCTCCCAGCATCAGCACTCTGGCATCCAAGTGCTCGTCCTGGAAGCAGAAAATGGGCTCAACAGCACCCAGTGGATATTTCTCTACATTGCAAGGTTACGCAGAGTTGGCAGTCTCTAACACACACACGTGTAGTCAAGTAACCGGAAATGCCGAGCCCTGAAAAAGGGAAATGCTGGCCACTCCAGAGTTCCCAATTCTGCATCCTAGAAGCAGGCGTCTGAGCTTAGGAGAGTGAGTATATGTGCAGGGGGGAGAAGAACCTGGGCTGGGGAGGGCATGATGACAACAGGGCATCCTCCCTCAGCCAAGAGAAAGGCACTCCCAAGAATGATGCTAAAGAAGACGCCTGAATTTGTGAAAAAGGGGAAAGCTGCGCTCTCTGCTATGTTCTACTAACACAGCTTCCAACCTGTCAGCCTTCTCCTCTATTTAAGCTGTTGATGTGGTGGCTAGAGAGGGGGTCCTTAAATCAAGATGACCCCAGTTCAGGTCCCATCACCCTGGGCAAATCACTTAACTGATGAGTGCCCCTCCCCACACCCAGGCAACAGTTTAAGACTAAAAGTTGCAGAGTAGAATTGCTTCCTTCACCAATGAAATCACAACAAATGTTGCTCAAGATAAGCTCATTTCGTTGGGGAAGAATATGCCACCATGGTGCATGCTTTTGAAATGGAGAGGCATCAGGTAGACAGAGCATTTATTAAGTGCTCAGTATGGGCCAGGCACTGTGCTAAGCACTGGAGATACAAGGAAGCAATCCTTATATTCCAACAGGGGAAGACAACATATGAAAGGGGGATGAAAGCAGGGGATAACCCACAGAGGCAAAGGTGGTAGCCTAGGGAGGCATAGGGACAAAGAGAGGATTGCAAAAAAAAAAAAAAAAATGGGCTAGATGTGTACAGAGACTGAAAGAAGACCCATGTGTTCCTTCCTCTCGGCCCTTCCCTGCCTCGCCCCAATCCATGCTGAGTCAAGAGACTTATAGGAAAGCCCACCACCGGCAGTGTGGGTTGGCTTCCTGAAGAGGCTTTATGGGAGGCCAAGGACAAGAGTCACAATGGATAAAAAGATGTGAATGACTTGGATGGGCACCACTGGAGGGAGAACCCAAATTGATAAAACCAAAGTTCCATCAGGGTACCCAAGCAGGTCTCCATATCCAAGGCCAGCAGTAAGGTTACGGTAGAAAGATCATGGCATTTAGAGACAGAAGAGTCCCAGCTCTGCCATTTACCAGTTGTGTGACTTTGGCCAAATCACTTCACTTCTCTGAAGTCCAACTTCCTCCTTGTAAAAAGGTAAAGTAGTGATCCTTGTCTCCTTCCTCATAGGGCTGTTGTGATGAAAACAACTTGTTAACCTTAAAAGTCCTCGGTGGGCAAAGGCAGTCTAGCAGCTTACAGGTGGGTATCTCCCCCTTTGGAATGGCTGAGTTAAATACCATTCTGAATTGGGCAGAATTCCAAGAAATTCAACAACGCTGACAGGCATTTCCCTGAGACACTATTATGCATCTGAATTTGAACAGCATATTTCATTAAATAAATGACAACCAGCCCCTGTTCTAATAAGGAGGTGCTCCCATATGATGATAACTACATGAAAGGGGGTCAGGTACCACCACAGAAAGAATGAATTTCCTTGATTCTGCAAAGCATGAGTGAAATGAAATCCACTGAAGAAATGAAGAAGGCCATGATGTCTCTGAATTAAGCTAACCGAACAGATTCTGAGAACTACAAGCTCACCCAAGGGGAGACAAATCATTTTCACTCACTGGTTCAATTCTGTGGGCACCCTGTGAAGGCATCAATTCTGTGCCCCAAATGGAGATGAGTAATAAAAATGCTTTGAGGATTTCAAAGCACTTTACGTATATTATCTTGTGTGATACCCAAAACCCCACTCCCTGTGACATAGGTGCCATGACAATTGTTCTATTTTCACAGATGGGATAAGGTTCAGAAAAGTTAATGCACCTACGTTTGTACAAGCCAGATTTGAACCCAGGGACTTCTGCTCCAAACCTCGCCCCCTACCCACTTCCTCATTCTGCTTGACTATTGCTTAGCACATTGCTACTGCATACTATCAGCATCACACAATCTGGAGGTAAAATCCAATCCCACTGGCCAAGGTTTTCCACCAAGTCTGCACATGTATTCCTTTAATGGGGCACAGCCAGAAAACACATGCATGATTTAGCAGCTTCTTCATGCTAAGGAAGAGCTGCTGAAGAAAGAGTTGAAATGTCCAGGCCCACGGGCCTCCTGTTGGCTAATCATTTCATCTGTGCTATTTACAGCACAAACATAAATCAGTCTGGAAGTGAAAACTGCTTGCTCAGTCCGTTCTGGGAGGAATCGGCAACAACCTCAACATTGTGGTTAAAGCACTGTCATGGAGAAGAGGAGGAAGCAGAGAGATCAAAAGCAGAAGTGGGCTGAGCAGACGGCTCTGGGCACTGCGAGATGAGCCAATAGGTGGTGACATGACCTCCATCACCACCCTGCCCCTGCACACATGATAAAAGTTTTAGAACTACCCAAATGAAAGCTCAATTATTACAATATTCAATTACAAACAAGGTCACTCTGCTATCCTAGAGTCTGCCCACAGCGCTCTTGAAGCAATTACCTACCTCCACACCCCAAAGTCTAAGGAGACGCTCTCTCACCTTCCCCGGCTGCTCCCCTCACCCCCATTTAAACTCCCTACTGACCCTAAGTGGGCTGCCCCAGGAGCCCCCTCATCGAATGGCACGGTTCCCCCTCAGGCACCTCCAGCTGGACATCCTTCGCCCTTGCACATCTTCCCATGCTCTCACTCCATTACTCCTTTTCCCACCCCTATACCAAGGCCCTGAATCACTCGATCTTGCCCACTTCATCCATGGAATCGGCATCCCTGAATTTGAGTGGGAAGGCTCAGTGACTAAACAGTCCAAATCATACTTGAAAAATAATCCCCTCCATCTCTTCCCTGGGCAGCTAGGTGATGCAGTGGATAGAGCACTAGACCTGGAGTCAGGAAAACCGGAGTTCAAATCCGGCCTCTAAGACTTACTAGCTGTGTGACCCTGAGCAAGTCGTTTCACTGTTTGCCTCAGTTTCCTCACTTGTAAAATGATCTAGAGAAGGAAATGACAAACCACTCCAGTATCTTTGCCAAGAAAACCCCACATGAGGTCACAAAGAGTTGGACACAACAGAAAAAACAACTGAACAACAAAACCTCTTACCCTACAAGTAGTCACCCAGTCTTTGCCTGAAGACCTCCAGTGAGAGTGAACCCACTTCCCATCCACACCCCCAGGGATCTTATTCCAAATTTGGACGGTTCTAATTATAAGATATTTTTCCTTACATCAAGTCATTTCAAGTTGGTAGGCATGTATTAAGCACCTACTATGTGCCAGGCGCTATACTAAGAGTTGGTCAAACCTACCTTTGCCGCTTTGCAATTTCTACTCACAGCTCCTGGCTCTGCCCTCTAGGGGCAATCAGAACAAAGCTAATCCCACTTCCCCATGACAGCCCTTCAGATATAGGAAGACAACTGTCCCCAACAAAAAGTCTACTCTTTTGCTGGCTAAACACATACAATTCCTTAAGCTGATCTGCCTCTGGCATGAATTCACAGCTCTTCCCCATCCTGGCTGCCTTCTTCTGGACAGTCTTTGTTTATCAACATCCTACCTGAAACATGGCACAGACAACTGAACACAAGACTCCAGATCGAGTCTGACCAGGTCAGAGAACCCCAGGACCACCATCTCCCCAGATTATCTGCCCCTCTTAAGGCAGCCTAAGGGATCCTACTCCCTTTCTAGAGGGCCGTATCAGGATGCTGACTCACAGTGCACTTGAATTCACTGAAGTCCCTCCCCTTGCAGGCCCCCCACCACCTCTTTCAGATGAACTGCTGCCTAACTTCATGGCCAAATCCTGCTTCTGAACCCAACACAACATACTACTGCCTGGCACAGGTTTCTCCATCTTTTTCACCAGAATAGCATGAGAGACCTGATCAGGTGTTTTGATAAAATCTGGGTAAGTTCCAGCTACGGCAATCCCTTGATCTACTAGTCTAGTAACCTTGTTTTAAGAAATAAAAATAAAAAAGTCTGGGATTTTATTGGGCAGTTAGGTGGCGCAATAGATAAAGTGCTGGGCCTGGAGTCAGGAAGACTCATCTTTGTGAGTTCAAATCCGGCCTCAGACATTTACTAGCTGTGTGACCCTGGGCAAGTCACCTAACCCTGTTTGTCTTAGTTTCTCATCTATAAAATGAGCAGAAGAAGGAAATGGCAAACCACTCCAGTATCTTCCAAGAAAACCCCAAATAGGGTCACAAAGAATCAGACATAACTGAACAACAACACAAGGATTTCTCCGGGAATTCAATCAAGCTCACTGTCCTACAGTTTGCAGGCTCCATTCCCTTGCCTTCTTTGAAAACTGGGGCACTGGCCCTCCTCCAACGCTCTGGTATGTGCCCATTGTTCATGATCTGTCAAATATCACCAATAGTGGCTCAGTGACCCTCTACCATGCCTTTTCCATCAGTGCCAGAGGAGCCTGGCAACTTGAATTCTTCAAAGGCAGGAATGTGCTTTCTTACTCTCCACTGACTTATCTGGGGTATTAACTCCCTAGTAGTCATTTGTGGCCTGCCTTCCCTAGTCCAAAAATCATTCTGCTTATCAGAGAAAACAAAATCAAAATAAGGATTAGGCAGCTCAGTCTTCTGCTGGTTGTTATTGTCCCATTTACCCCGAGCAAGGGCTCTTTCAATTCTTTAATGTATCATTCTCAAATTTATTTTCTCTGTCTCTGTCTCTCTCTGCACTCTCTCCTCTCCTCTCTGTCTGTCTCTAACTCCCTCTCCTTCCCGGTCCCAACCTTTTGGTTGTCTACATCTTCCTATCACGACTGACCCTCTTCTTACAGGAATTTACAATGGTTTTTGTCCTCATCCTATTACCTGCCCTCCTTTTGCTCTCTACACAAGTCTTTTAAAAAATGTAAATTGTCTAATCCATTCCCATAGGGCTCTTCAGACAACTTCTCTTTTCCCTTTTCCTTGGAATTGTTTCTCTTTGTGACTACAATATGTCACTCACGGGAGCCATCCTTCCCTACAGAGTTGGCTTCCCTAGAAGAATTTTAATTCATGGTATCCTAACTAGCCTTTCTCTACAACCAGTGAAATCTATGCTCCTCCCGCCCCACCCCCCCCAGGGAATTTTTTTGGCTCATATCCGATTATGCCCTGTTTTTGTGAGATGGAGCGGTTGTTTTCCTCTAAGGGTGCCATCATGTCCATCCCAGCAAGCAATTCCTTTTTGTTGGTGAGAATCAGTTTGGGGTTGGGAGAGCCTGCATGTGCATCCTTTTTAGTTTCTCCACCCTTTGAGGGATGAATTCTTATTTGGGTGTATTATTATATAATGTTATATATTATAATCATACATTATTACAATTGATGTGATATTGTTATATTATTTTTATTATGTTATTTTATGTACTTGTTTTGTTTATTATATTTACTTATTTTATATTATATATTATTGATATATTAATTACATATAATTATATATTATATATCTTACTCTGCTCTTTCTATAAAGTATGACTGTGGAGATCTGGGAAACTGACATACTACTCATTACCACTCCATACTCTCTGGGCCAGGATTATGATCTGTTTCCCAAACTCCTCATCTATTCATATTCTGCCCAGGTGGTCTGTAGTATATTCCAGTGATCAAAAAAAAAAATGCTTCTATTTCTGCTTCCATTAATCTTCATGCCTTCCCCCGCCCCTGGCTTGTACATCAGTACCTTCACAATACACAATGAGACTTCATTAGCTAGGTGCCCCAGTGAATGGGGTACTTCAGGAAGACTCATCTGTGTGAGTTCAAATCTGGCCTCAGACTCTTTCTAGCTGTGTTGACCCTAGGCAAGTCATCGAACCTCGTTTGCCTCAGTTTGCTCATCTGTCAAATGAGTTGGAAAAGGAAATGGCAAACCACTTCAGTATTTTTGCCAAGAAAATCCCAAATGGGGTCACTGAGAGCTGGACAGGTCTGAAACAACTAAGCAACAACTTCTCCATTAAATCTCTTCCCCATCCTTAAAACCTTCTTTACCTATAAGGATTCTATCCAACAAGCTCTCCTTTCCAAAGCCCTATTCCAGTGACTGGTCTCGGTGACACTTACATGAGGTCAAATGTGCCTCTCAATTAGAATCTCTAGTTCATCTTGCTTGCTGCCCGTACGCTGTACATTTGTAATAGACATCTGCATCCACCTACGGACTCCATTACTGGCTCCTTTCTAGGATTTTGTTCTCCTGTGAATCTCTGGTAGACTGGTAGTCTTAGCTATTTGATTTTCTCCCTTTCTTCTAATCTATTAATATTCTTTTGGCTAAACAGTATCTTCGTCCAACCCCATCCCAGAATCTGAAGTCAAGGATGTCCTCTCAAGTAGGCAGGACTCACTCAACTTCTTGACCATAACACTGGGCCCTGGGTCTCCCCTGATTTCTCTTTTCCCACTACAGAAATGCAGGGTATTCCTGAAAGAAAATCCAAATTGTGCTCATCTGATCCCTTAAATATAGCCATTGTATGTATAGTCATTGTAGCTTAAACTTGACCCTTGGTGACCCTTTTTTCCTTTGGTTATTCCACTCAATCTTCTTCTCCTTTTCATTCGATAAATACTTTTTGCCTTCCACATCATGCGAAAGACTGAGATCACCTAGCCCTAGTTCACCTCCCTTTCTAGGTTGGTAGTCCATCTACTTTCTTCCTCTTTACTCTGGTAGATCACTGCCCCTATATTCATCCTTTGGTCCTTCCCTCTCATTAAAAACAAAACAAAACAAAACAAAGCATGGGGCAGCTAGGTGGTGCAGTGGATAGAGCACTGGCCCTCGATTCAGGAGGACCTGAGTTCAAATCCAGCCTCAGACACATAACATTTACTAGCTGTGTGACCTTGGGCAAGTCACTTAACCCCACTGCCCAGTCAAAAAAAAAAATAACAATAAAAAATAAAAATTAAAAATGGCGGTGATATCAAACAAAAGACAAAAACAAAAAACAAAAAAACAAACATTTCTCTTCTCTTTATAAAAATTAACACTGTCAACTTTTCTAGATGCTATCTATCCCTTCCATTCAGTGGGACTTTATCTTCCTTCCCTTCCTCCCTCACCAGAGGCTTCCTTCAACCCCTCTCAGATCCCCTTTAAGTCAGTGGTTTTACTACCTACCAATCTCTGTCCTTCCTATCACTTCCTAACTCCTCACAGGTGTGGTCCAGATTCCTGCTACCTTCGTTTTTAAGCTACCAATTCCTTCTTTAACAACTTTACGTTGGGCTTCCACTCCCACTGGTCTTCTGATGATGCTTCCTCCAAGGCCAAGGCATTCCTGCTAGACAAATATGATGACCTTTTTCTCAATCTTCATTCTCCTCCATCTCTCTTCAAAACTAGTAGCAATCTACTTCTTCCTGAAACTTACTCTCCATTTTGCTTTCTTACTACTACTTCCTGGTTTTTCCTCTTCCTGTATTTTTGAACCCTTCCTTTTCTATCTCTTTCTCTTCCTCTGGCTTCTGAACTAAGGGTATCCTCCAAGACTGCCCTTAGCCTTCTGCTTTTTTTTCCCTCTCTACTTGCTTAGTGAGCTCATCTATTAGCATGGTTTCAGCTCTTCCATCTATTTGGATGACTCCCAAATCTTCATCTCCACCCTGACCTCATACCTAATACTTTGTCTCTTATCATCAATCAATCAATAAGCATTTATTAAATGCCCACTATGTGCAAGGAACTCAATTACAAATACAAAAAGGAGCCGGCATTCTACTGGGGTTGGGGTGGGGGCCAACAGTCACCATTTACAGATAAGGAGATACAGAATATCCTTCCTCTCCAACCTTTTCCTCTTCCTTGGTACCCTATTTCTATCCCAATCTTCCTGATTTCTTGTGCTGATTTATCTTGTATGTAGCTTGCTTACACATAGCTTTTTGCATGTTGTCTCTCCCATTAGATTGTGAGCTTCTTTAAAGCAGGGACAATCTTTTTTTTTTGCCTTTTTTTTGTGAGGCACATAGTAGGCACTTAATAAATGTTCACTGAATGACTAACCAATTTTCTAGTCTTCCCAGACAGAATGCTTAAAATCACCTGATTTTTCCCCTGATTTCATCTGTAAAATATCAAGTCCTTATGATATTCACAATTCTACTCCCACTGCCACTACACCCCTGGTCCAAGTCCTTACCACCTTATCACCAGGCCATTCTGACTGCTACTTAGATGACCAACCTTTCAGTCTCTCCCTAGTCTAATTCATCATGTAGATGGAAATAGAAAGTATTTATTAAGCTTTACTATGTTCCAGGCACAAAGTATACCTTTACCTTCTAAAATACCCCTTTTACAAAAGCCAGAGGCATAGCTTGTGTGACCATATGATTTCTTTGAGTCTCAGTTTCCTCATCGGTAAAATGGGAATAACAGCTACTGTATCCACCTTAAGGCTACATGTAAAGGTCAAACAAGATAAAGCAGTTAGAGCACTTAGAAGAGATAACAGTTGATATTGATATAGAGTTTCATAAATCTTTATGTACCATATAAATGTCAGCCATCATTATCACTACACGAATTAATCTTTGGGGACTATCTCTTAGAAAGGGTTTCAATACATTTTCTTGGTCAAAAGTAGGAAGATGAGTCAGCTAGACCTCTGGAATTCTTATGAGACACTTCCAAATCAGCAGAAAATTGTATTTGTATAATATGTGTAATTGCTGTTATTTAAAGGCCTCTTCAACTGGGGAGAAAGTTGAACTTGTATGCCAGCTCTACTAGGGACATATTCAAGAGGGATCTGGGACAAGAGAGGAAGTATGCCACACATTCCTCGGTTCTTACATAATTATTGTGATGAGGATTATTATCATCACCAATAGCTGATATTTACATAGCATTTAATGGTTACAAAAATTAAAGATACTTGATCTCATGATTCTCTTTCCCCTATTTTTCATCCTTTAATAGTCCCCAGAATGGTGATAAAGACAATATAACAACCACTCTATGCCCTGAGAGATGGCCTTTGTGAGTTGCCATAGGACTAAAGATTCATCGTCTTGTGACTCTTCTGGTAATGAACTGGCCCTAACATGGAAAGTAGTCCACTGCCAGCTGCATACCTGAAGCCTTTCCAACCAACCTGCCAAAGCTAACGCTGGAAAGGCCCGGGCTCATCGGCTCATCAGCTTTGGGAGCTCAAGGTCACCCCAATGCCATGCCATGCCGCAGCATTAGTGTGCTTCCCATGTGGCCCTTACATTCCTCTAGCCAGTAAGCCCCTTTAATTTCTTTAAAGAGTTGTAAGGCAATAAGTTCTAAGTGTAAGGATCACTGGACTTGGAGTCAAGGGAACTGAATTCTGGCTCAGATAATTATCAGTGAAGATGCCCATTCTTTGTACTGTTCTTGTCAATGGAGGAAAAGTCCTCTAGAGAAACAGTTTGCCATTGGGCCCCTTAAAGAGTTCTACGACCTTGGCCAACCTTTCTTTTCCTCACCTGTAAAACTGAGGATACTTTCTGTAAGGCCTATCTCAGAGTCGCAAGCAAAGTATTTTATAAACAAAACACTAGGTAAATGAGGTATTATTATTATTTGGCGATTAACAGGGAAAAATAACCAGCAGAATATAAGGTGAGAGATGACTTTGGGCAAAGGAAGGGTTCACTCAGCAGGCAACTTCAAAATGACCCTCTTTGTAAAACCAGCAGGAAGAAAACTACACATAGGGCTCACCATTGGCAGCTCACTCTGGCACAGGGTTCCGGAATTGGCACAGTGACAACACAAACATGGGTTGCCTTGTGAAGGCTCATTAATAGGGCAAAACACACACACACACACACACACACACACACACACATCAGTACAGCAAGTTCTTCAGATCTTCATTAGCTTATTAGCATAAACAGCTTTTCAAGCAACAGGGAACAAAAGGACATGCTAAACAAAACGAGTGGAAGCCTAAGGCTGAGTCACGGGCATGGAAATACAGAGGGTCATCACTTGAAAAGGCACAACCTTGTACACAGCATCTCCCACATGCCTCCAGAACAGACTTTCAAAGCTCTAGCCCTTCTATCATTGCTTCCAACTCCCTTCAAGTTTCACCTCATTAGCTCCTACTCCAAAGTCATCCTTGGGATACCTAGATCATCTAAACAATTCCTTTCCCCACCCCCATGAGTCCTTAAAAGATTTGGAAAATCTTCTCTTCCCAAATTCTGGAGACAGAGTTAACTCAGGTTTCTATTACTCTCTCTGCCACAATGTGAAAAAAAAAAATTATCAAAGATTTTGAAGGTAGACCACAGGCCACTGTTTCTGTTAAGACTCAGGTTCCTATCAGAAATGCTTCCAGAAATTAAATTAAATGTTTTCCAATTATGATAACCAAGTTTGGCCCTGGAGAAGAGATGAGAAGATGGAGCACCCTTCCTTCTTTAGAAGTGGGAGTGGGGAGGTAGGGGGAATGGCACACTATGGGTGTGAAACACTACATATAGTGCCAAATTTGGTTGATAGGTTGATTCATTTTGCTAAACTGCTTCCCCTCCCTCTCCCCCACTTTCATCTCTGTTACAAGGGGCAGCTTACTGGGTAGGGAAAGGGATATATTTGGGAAAGAAGCAATGAAAAAAAAAATGACAAAAAAAAAAAGAAAGAAAGAAAGGCTTCCAGATCCCAGAATCTTATAATCAATTGTACTGACTACACATTTCCCATGGTAATTAGGATGCCCAGTATTTGCACTGTTTCTTTCAATCAAGGAAAAATACCAGTGAGAAATATTTAGCTTTGGGCCCCTTAAAAAGAGTTGCTCAAGTACTTAAGCCAGAGAACAAAATAAAGTTCCTCGAAGGTCTAAGATCTGAAGAACTGAAGAGTTAATATTTCCCTAACCTCAAGAAAAGAAATGGATCCTCCATTTTAAACCATGCACACAAGACAGTTCTGATAAGATCTCTAATGACAATAAATTTGGTTCAATACTCCATATTGGAATTAAGGGGTCTTTGCATTAATTATGCTTTAAAGTCACCTATTCAAATGCTACTTAGACCTAACAACTTAGTTTGGAAACTAGCATCCCTACATATTTTCCTTTAATGACTTCCTGCACACCCTGGTCTCAGGAGAAAATTGCTGGTTCAAGTCATAAAATTTGATCAATTTCGATCAAGATCCTGTGGTGAATGTCTAAAATAAGAAAAGCTGGGCTCATAGGCTGATCATACAGGGAGAGACAGAGACATGTTACACACTGAAAAAGAAATGGGTTTCCCTACTTGGGACTCTACTTCCTTCCACATGCTACCCTAAAACCTTCCTCTGAGCAATTCCAATCTCAGGTAGCTTAGAAACAGGATAAAGGCTTCAGCAATTGTTCCTACAAGTTCTACAAAGATTCAAAGCTAAGACAGAAAGAACTCTGACCAGCCAACCAGGACAATTTCACTTCCATTTTTAAAGGCTCCTTTTCCTGCTGCTTATCCAAAAACTCCACACTACAATCAAAGCCAATGGAGCAGCCCGATTTTGTTGGGAGAGATGGGAGAGAAGAGGGAAGGAGAATCCCATTTCTCAGCATCACTATCCTCTCACCAACTCTTGCCTAGATAACTCTAATAGAATTCCTTCTGGTCTCCTTGGCTCTTCAAATCTTCCCCACCCATCATGGCCAGCATAATCTAAAAGTAGAGTTCCGATTCACTTTTGCAAGCATTTGCCGAGCATTAAGCAATCAACAAGTATTTATTAAGTGCCTACTATAGGTCAGGCACAGCACTAACCCCCGGTGAATACAATGAATGAAGCAATTCTTACTAGCAAGGAGTTTTCACTCTACTGGTAAGGAGTACATCGATAATTAAATACAAAACACCAAGTAACCGGGAGGTGGGAAGAGATCATACTAACAACTAAAAAATACAAATGCAGATATTCAATATATTATTCCTCTGCTCAAAAAACTTTAATGGTCACCCAGCATCCTAGAGGAAATAAATAGTAACAACTTCTTAGCATGGCATCAAGACCCCCCCCCACACTACAGCCTCAATCGACTTTTCCTTCTTCTCCATCAAGTACCCTACACTCTTGCCAGACTAGACGACCCGGTATTCCTCAAACATTCAATTCAACAAGCTTTTCAACGTATCGATGGTATTTGCTCCTGGGCCTTGGCTCCTGCTTTCTTCACAACTAGGAAATTCTTTCATTTTCCTCATTTCTGCCTGTCACAATTCTACTCATCCTTCAAGTCCTACCTCACATGCAGTATACTCCTCCAATGTCCTACTGACTTGCAGCTATGCAAGAGTATGGCAGCTTCCCCATTCAATGTGAATCATTTATCGAGCACCCTGTATGTTTCAAACACCGTGCTAGCGAAACACTAGTAGAAATAGCATTTTATTCTTCGTATTGTTCTAATGACTCTCATGGATATTGAATCCTAACTCACCAGTGGACCACAAAGGCTCGGCAAATTAAAGATTAATGATATTTTGGACGGCCCGAACCTAATCTTTGAGAAACAGGAGAGGAAACTACCACACCCTCTTCAGTGTTTCTATCTGACGCAACAGTAGGCTTGAGGAACCACTGATCTGACCCAGTGTAACAATACCTTGGACCACAAGGTTTAGGACGTTCATATTAGTTTGTTGTTATTGGTCAGTCATGCCCGACTCTTCATGACCTCATCTGGGGTTTTCTTGGCAGAGATACTGGAGTGGTTTGTCATTTCCTTCACTAGCTCATTTTTACTGATGAGAAAACTGAGGCAAACAGGGTTAAGTGACTTGTCCAGGGTCACACAGCTAGGAAGTGTCCGAGGCCACATTTGATCTCAGGTCTTCCTGACTCCAGGGCTGGCACTCTATCCACAATGGTGCCACCTAGCTGCCCCTCAGATTGGTTACCAATGACTTAATTTCTCTGGGTTTCTGAGATTAGTATACTTGATGGGGTTTTCCACTTCCACCGTATTCTAAGCTTCTTAAAATGTTTTCCTCCCTTTGGCTTCCTGCGCATCTCCCTCTCAAAGATGTTCTCTTATGCCCGTCGAACAGAGTATCCCCAAGGCAGTCGCCATCCCCAGCCAGCCAACCACTGGAGAACTACAAGGATGTGGGGACAGTCCCCAGACTCCACCTCAAGCAGGCAGTTCACCATTTTCCCTTGGCCTCACTTAAGATCCCTGCTGTGGATGGCCCTGTACTAAGGGTGACACACAGATTAAATTCCAAAAGCCCAGTCCTGCTCTTGGAAGCTGACATTCCAAATACCAGTCAGGGAGACTAGCAGGCCTGTTCCAGAGCAGAGTCCTCGGGTCAGGCCAGAGCCGCAGTCATTCTCCTGCCTTCTCTTTTCATCTTCTGCCCTACCTCGCCTCTTCAAGACAAGTCCCAGACTGGACCAAGAGAGCAGCAGAAGAACCTGTGTCCCTCTCTTTCGCACGGTGTCATGACTACAAGCAGAGGGCCTGACAAGGAAAAGCCACGTGAAGATGAGTTTCTAGCACACGCATAACATTGATCCTGGCACAGATGCTTCAAGAGATGCTCACAAAACGTCAAGGTACTAAGCAAACAGAAGAGAGAAAATGTGATGGGGTAGAAAAGAGAAAAGGGGGGACAGGGCTGATAAAAAGGAATCTCTGGCCTTCCTTAGGTATTCACTAACTGGCCCTCTTTGCCTCTAGGATGGAAAGTGTTACTCAGCTGCATGGCCTCTTGCTAATTGTGGGTTTTTATTTTTATTTCCTATTACCCTCTTGCACGCCTGATGAGATTATTTTACCGGAACTGACACAGCTGGAAGCAGCAGGCATACGTGGAGCCTCGGAGGAGGTGATGCAATTTCATTTTCATTGATCAGAAATCAGCAGGGCAGTAAGTGATGGGAAATTCCATTAGAAGAAAACTCACAGGCCACGAGACCCAACTTCCTCGCCACACCCAGGGCCTCCCAAAGGCCTCATCTTCCCCTGGACTCTGTCAGAGGCCTGCATGGAGAGAAGCAACTGAAACACCAAGCTCCCAAAATGAGAGCAACCACCACCCCAGGGCCCAGCTGGCCCGGACCCCACCGCAAGAACTGCATGGTCTGCGGGAACCCCAAAGAGCTCCGGCTATTCCTGAGAAAGGCACTCATGGCCCCAGGTCTGATATCGTGTGTGAACTGATCCTAAATTCTCCCTTACTTCAACATGAAATCAGAGACCACCGGTTCAAGAACCTCTCCTCCAAACCCCTCCTCTCACACATGAGGAAACTGAGACTCAGAAGGGTTAAGTGACTTGTCCAAAGTCACACAGCTAATCAGTGTGTCACAGCCAGAATTATACTCTAACTGCACCATGCTGTCTCTGAATATCCTAAGACGTAGCAGGATACAGTTTAATGACACTTTTCAAGTACTGGAAGAGGCAAGGGATGAAGTCTAATGCTACAAGTAGGCAAAACCTATCCTCTCATTCATTCAAAAGCCAAGTTTTATTAAGTGCCTAATATACGCAGAACATCGTCAGGCATGAAGATTCAAAGACAAAATATGACAGGGCACCGTTCAGATAAGCCACCTAATGAACTGAATGAAGGAGCAATGGTTTCCAGAAGAATTTCTCAAAGTCTTCTCGCTGTCACAGAGTCCCCAGATGATTCAACAGTGAAAAGTAGCTGGTGATACTGACTTACAGAAGGTTAGCTCAGGCAAGACCTACCTTCTCAAGAATAGGCAAGAAAGGTGGGAGCTTGCTCAGAATCTTGGGCTGCAGAGAACATTATACCTCATTATATGGCCCTTGTTTTCCCAGAGTTAATGATGACAGCCTCAGTGACTCAGAAATACCCATCATCTTCAAGCTGCCTATAAGACGTAAGATACACTAGGTAGATCTAAAGCTTGTGAAATCCTCTTTCTGTAGGTTCCAGATCCACTAGCTACCAGGTTTGAAGCCAAGACCTTCAACTACTCGCTTAGCAGATATGAGTAACGCTCTCACCAATGCATATCCTAAGCTTACATTTGTATGTTTTCCTAAAAAGCCTGTAAGTAGGATTATCCCCATTTTAGAGAAAAGGACACTAAGGCCTAGAAAGGTTAAATGATTAGCCCTAAGTCAAAAACTAGTTAAGCATCAGAGCCAGAATTCAAATCTAGTGTTTCAAGTCTGTCAATCCTTCTAATAGACCAGGCTCTTTCTCACATCGACAAGTATCTTATTAAGCACCTACTATATGCCAGGTATTAAGGAAAACACAAGGGATACAAAATAGATAGAAATAAATACAAAGTAATTGTTTGGGGGAAGAAGAGAGGCACCAATGGCGGGGGGGGGGGGGGGAGGTCCAAAAGAGCCTCATTACAGAAGGTGGCTTGAAGGTAGACATGAGGAAAAGAATATATTCCAGGAATGGTGACCATGCAACGTAAAGGTAAGGAGAGGAATAATGAGTGTTATGTGCAAGGAATACAAAGCCCAGCTTGGCTGGACCATGGTGTGTGGAGGGAATGGTGTGAAATGTGGCTGGGAAGGCAGGAAGGGGCCACGTTGAGAAGAGTGTAAAATGCCCATTTGATCTTGGGGGGGGGGGGGGGGTTTCCCCGGTAGGCCTGGCAGCTATGTTACAGGCAGAAATGTGAGGCAAGAAAAGCAAGTGAAAAGCTTCTGTGGTCGCCTAGGTGAGAGGCGATGGGGCAGCGACTGCACAAGAGGGTAAAGGAGAGGAGATGGGAAAGACAAATTCTGACAACTGGCTGGATCCAGGGGCTGAGTGTGAGTCCAGTCAAGGATGACAGGGAGGCTGTGAGCTTGTGAGCCTGTGGGTGGTTGGAAGACTGGTGCTGCCTCCAATGGAAATGGCACATTCCAAAGAGGGGGTGGCTTTGCGGGAAAACCAGCGAGTTAGGTCTGTTTCGGACACTGAGTTCGAGATGCCTTTGGGACACGCGGTTCAAAATGTCGAAGAGGCAGCTGGTGACATGGGACGGGAGCTCTAAAATGGAACACCAGCGCTAAAGAGGGTAGACAACAAAACTGATAGCCAACATCCTGCTCACCCACATCCCTGCCAGCCAGAAATGGCTAACTTGGCAAAGAGACACCTGGCAAGATGGAAACCATGCCAGGGTGAGGAGCGATGATGTCTCTGAGCAACCCATTAACACCACTGGAAAGAAAAGTGAAGTACAGGGCTGGCTGATAAATAAAGCATCCGAGGTAGACAGCAAGGCACTCCCCGCTCCAGGCCAAAACAATCAGCAAGACCTACATCCTGTCCAGTGCTGGGCATGGCAGATGCCCACGCTTGGTAAATGCTGTCGGGCCTAACACCTGGTCATTCCTACTATTCTAATGATTCTCATAAATACAGAATCGTAATTCATAAGTGACCCAATACAGTCTCCCTACAATTAAAGGTAAACTAATAATATTTCGAACTGCCCACTCATAATCTCTTTGAAATTTTAAAAAAAAAAATCATGGAAAGGGAAACTACCTTGCTATCCCTGTAAACATCTTTCGTCTTTCTGTCTGAAACAGTAGGTTTGATGAAATTCAGCTGATTCAGTACAGCCTGCAGTGCCAGGATGCTCTAATGCTGACAATAGCTTATATGAATTACCTTCTACTGGCTCCTAAGAAGGTGGACCTACAGATTTTTCACCACCTAATCTAAAAGCCTCATAGATAAGTTCTCCTTAGAGTAGGTCTTCGGCATCTATCGCACGTAAAACTTCTCTCCTGACACCTGAATTCCAAGATTTTTCTGATCAGTATTTCCCCACAGTCTTAAAGTATCAATGCAACCACTACTTTTTTAAAAATATTTAAATGCAAAGTGAAAGTTACCAGTGATAAGATGTTCTGGCATTTCAATTCATCAGCCGATTTGATGAAATTAGACAAAAAAGCAAGTCCCATGTAGGCATCTCAGGATAAAGCAGTCAAGATAGAAATGGCCAGCCTCCTACTTCCTTCCTCACCTCAAAATGGCCTCTACATAGGTTAAGACCTTCACAAATATAAAGGCCTCCTCTGCACAAGGATGTGTGATTTTTGTCAGGGCAGGTACTTCTCCTACTGATGCAGAATGAAACCTTTCCATGTCTTAGAAGATGGTCTTCTATTGCCCAAAATATCCACCCCCCCTTGTGTGGCCAAGGTGGTGACTGGCCTCCCTGAATTGAGCTAGGCTAGTCCTCAGACACAATAGGCCATTGCTAAGTCAGTATTCATACTACATGAAGTAATCAAATAATATTTCCTTCTCTTCACTCCACACAGTTCATAAATTAATCACTTTTGGAAGTTTTACCTTTAAATTACTTTACATTAAAAACCATTACATCAGAGAGACAGCTATGAGTAAAGTCTGTTAGACGTGACCGAGGAGTCAGATTTTGAGGTGAGAGGACCACATACCACCTTCCCCATGAAGGGCCGCTCACCAAATATTGGCTGGTTCCGCTTTCCTTTCCAAGGTCCTTCATCAGAACCCAAGTTATCTTCACAGCTCTCCAAACTTGCCCATGAGCACCAGTGACCCTATGACCCTGTGGCTAGTACATGGTTGTTTTTAACTTAATAAAACTTTAGAATTGCCTCATTTCCTAAAACCTGAATCCAGCTTCTCTGAAATTGAGATGAGAGCTTACTTGCCAATTTTCAGGTAAAAGTCCCATTTTCAAGTAGACTAAATTCTCAATTTCAGGGCAGCTAGGTGGCACAGTGGATAGAGCAGCCAGCCTGCAGTAAGACCTGAGTTCAAATACGGCCTCCGACATTTCCTAGCTATGTGACCCTGGGCAAGTCACTTCAGCCTGTTTGCCTCAACTTCCACATCTGTAAAATGAGCTGGAGAAGGAAATGGCAACCACTCCAGTATCTTTGCCAATAAAACTCTGAATAGGGTCACAGAGTTGGACATGACTGAAATCACTGAACAATAAAAAATTCTGAACTCACGGCCTTCAACTCACTCACTAAAGCAATTCCCCTAAATCTCTAGAAAGATTTTTTTTAATTTAAAAAAAATTTTTTTTTTTAGGCAATTGGGGTTAAGTGACTTGCCCAGGGTCACACAGCTAGTAAATGTCAAGTGTTTGGTCTGAGGGCAGATTTGAACTCAGGTCCTCCTGACTTCAGGGCTGGTGCTTTATCCACTGTGCCACCTAGCTGCCCCTTAGACTCTTAATCACTCAGTATCTAACACTTTAAGGTCTACAGGGAAGACTTTAGCGGGATCATTCACAGCAACATCAACAATGAATACGCTGATAACCAGCGGCCTCAACTCTACATCTGTGTATGGCTTTAGACTTTTTTTCTAAAATATTTCCACATCCGTTTTCATTTTCTTTTCACATGGCCATTTAGTAGTGAGGTGAGGGATTATAATCCTTTCCAGGATAACAAGGATATAGCAGCTTCTTTGTGAGGCTGTCGTGGCCACAAGAGAGTGCTACCTAAGCTGTGACCACATGCAGACGGTGGGACCAGGGCCCCAGGAAAGAAGAAGACAGGGAGAAAAGTGAGAAGGCTCTTACGGTAGCCCATGCAACAGCGGCCCACTGAGTAGACAGGCTGCCTCGTCTCAAGGAAGGGAAGGAAGAAGGCAGGAGGCTGGCTGTCTACACTCTGACCATCTTCCCTCTCCTACAACACTTTAATCTGTGCCGGTTGATGAGTTTCATGGGACTTGCTTTCCCTAAACTTGAACAAGCTGGCTAACAAAGAGCAGTGACGGAGCCTTCTGTCAACACTACCATGTCAACACTGGTATTAAGTGTTTTTGTTTAATAGAGCTCATATTGGTAAATAAGGTACTGGGAAAATGGGGGGGGGGGGAAGGAGGAGAAGGAAACAGTGCTCTGTTCAGGCTTCAGCGCCTGTGGCCAAAAGGAACGGTTAAGGTACAGGGCCACACGTGCCATGTGAGCTGTCCTTCACCAGTGAACTTCATGGTCATGCAATGACTTAAAACATGGCGGCCAGCAAGAGTCTACGAAGGCAGCAAAGTCTGGCAAAGCCGATGATGCAAGCCAGTAACATCTAACCTCTCCACTGAGGGCAAGAGAGCGGGGCTAAGGGCTGGGGCGATGGACAAATTTCTACAATAATCATGAGTATTCAAAGATGGTTGGGGTTTGCTCCCCCAAGAATAAAGCATCCAGTTCTGAAACACTTAACCCCTAACATCTGTGGATCATCTACTGGGCAGGCTGGGCCAACTTCCCAGAAAGAGTTACATGTGAAGTTTCATTTCATTAGGCCAGACATATATAAGGACCACACACACACACACACACACACACACACACACACACACACACACACACGTGTGTGTGTATATGTATATATATGTGTGTGTGTATATATATATATACACACACATATATATATATACATATATATGGCAGTGAAGAGGAAGTACACCTGCTCATTCATGCATAAAGGACACAACAGGGTAAGTTCACATGATTTTTATACTGTTCAAAAAATCCTGTAGGTGACGCAGTGGATAGAGCACCAGGCCTAGAGTCAGGAAGACCTAAGTTCAAATCCCTCCTCAGAAATTCATGAGCTGTAACATCTTGGGCAAATCACTTAACCTCCACTTGCCTCGGTTTCTTCATCTGTAAAATGGGGATAATAGTAGCATCTACTGACCAGGGTTGTTGTAAGGCTAAAATGAGATAATATTTGTAAAGTACTTAGCCCAGCGCTGACACAAAATAGGTGCTATATAAATGTAAGCTAGTAGTAGTAGTAGCTGTTGATGCTGCTGCAGTTCAGTCATTTCAGTCATGTCTGACCCTTAGTGACCCCACTTGGGGTTTTCTTGGCAAAGACACTGGAGTGGTTTGCCATTTCCTTCACCAGTGAATCCAGTGGATACATTTCGTCAGGCAATCAGAGGGTAAGTAGCTTGCCTAGTCACACAACTAGGAAGTGTCTGAGGCCTGACTCCAGGCCCAGTGCTCTATCTACTGAGCCACCAGCTGCATCATCATCATAGCAGCAATAGCAAGTATGCTAAGGTGAATGAGGCTATTTCCTGAAATAATCCTGTCCCTAAATATTCCCAATGGTGTAGGAGGCCATACAGACAATTTCTGTACTGGCTATCAATCAAAAATCATTTTTTAAACACCTATTATGTGCTGGCTTGGTGCTAGTTTCTAAAGACCACGAAGGATGCATTTAGGAAATGAAACCGTCCCTGCCCTCAAAGAGCTTAAATTCTACACACATGAAGATGAAAAATATGTATAAAGTAAATATGACGTCATTTCAGAGAGGAGCAAGTAGCAGTTGATGATCAGGAAAGGCTTCCTGGAAGAGGCAGCCCTTGAGCTGGGCTCTTAAGGAGCCTAGGGATTCTAACAAATGGAGGTGAGAAGGCAGGGTGATGTGTGGGAAGGGCAGCCCAGGCAAAGGAAAGAAATAGGAGACAGGATGGAGTGCGAGAGGTCAGTATGAGAGCAGACTAGCAGTTATATAGAGCTTTAAGGGAAGTACCATGTTCTAACTTTGGAAAGGTAGGCTAGAAATGCCAAGGTTCCATATTGGATCCTCAGGGCAAGTATCAGCTACTGAAGCTTCTGGGACAGGAGAAGACCATGGTCAGGTACAAGCTGCAGGAAGATCCCTTGGGCACATGGGCAGAGGATGAATTTGAGAGGGGAGAGACTAAGGTAAGGAGCCCCATTAGGTGACTGCCATAGTAGTCCAGGAGAAAAGGGACCAGGGTGTGAATTAGGGTGGCTGTGGTATTACATGTGGAGGGAAGGGGCTGGGTGTGAGAGGTGTTACAGAGCCAGAATAATACTTGGAAACTCATTAGATATGTAGGGTGAGGGAGAGTTAAGCATCGAGGCCAACTTGAAGGTTGTAAACCTGGGTGGCAGGAAAGATGGTAGTTAACTTCAATAGAAACAGCATAGTTAGAAGGGGGAGGAGGGCTTGGGAGGAAAGATAATAAGTTCTGTCATGGATACGCTGAGTTTGAGTTGCCTATGGGACATCCAAGTAGAAATGTCCAACAGACAAGTAGTCATTCAGGACTATAATGAAGAGTCTAGATATACAGGCAGGAGAGTCATTTGTCTAGAGATGATCACTGAACTCATAGGAATGGGTGAGATCACAAAAAGAGTACAGAGAGAGAAAAGGGGCTATCACCCAATACCATCAACAGTATATCCCCTAAAATTATAGGACCTCTAGTCACAGTTAAAGAGTTGATCTTACTAACTTAAAAAAAAAAAAATGTATCTGGGGAGGTAGGATTCCACTTCAGTAAACTACTACCATATCATTAATTTCACCAAGAACCATTAAACAGACATGGGAAAGTTAATGTGAAGGGGGAAATCTGACATTGTACATTTCAGCTTCTAACCTCTTGTAGCTTAAAAAGATCAGAGACACTAGAATTAGGTTTTGCCTTAATCCTGGGACCATAAGCTCCTATAAACACTCTCTCCCCAGAATGAAGATGCAGGTCCCAAACAAAAAAATCCCAAGGAAGCCTGTTGCATAAGAGCACACGATCTGTAATACTCCTATGAAAATCCCAGTTAAGAGTTTGTTTGTGGGTTTGTTTCGGGTGGGGATAGATGGAGAAAGGGGATACAAGCAGAGGGAAGGCTGGGAGAGAAGACATTTTAGCTTTTAAGCTCTAAATTCCTGAGTCACATTTCAATCTCCTTTGCCATAATTGTTTTAAACACTGCCTCCGCCGAAAGATGCCTTTAAAAGTTGAATTAGCTTTCAGATTCCCTGTTTAAAACTCCTCTTTCTGCCGGGTGCCTTGGGATAAAAGCTGTGTTTGACTCATTGGCCTGGCTGGCTGTCAAATTCCCACACTTGCCTAAGCTGCAGTGGGAGCATCTCCCTCTGCCAGTTGGAGGTACAAGCCCCACTGGCAGAGCAGGGGTTAATGGAAGCTGACCGCAGCATAGTTGTTAAGGTAATCAATACTACTGAGATACTAAAGTAGCATAAGCCACATTATTGATTGTCAAGCAGATGATAAAACTGTTTATTATGATAATTGCAGGGTCCCTGCAAGATGCTCCCAGCACTTCCTAAAGCTGTATACAAAACTAATAAAGATTTGCCAGTCCAAGATCTTCTATTTTAACCCCCTGGCCCCGTACCCACCCCACCCAAACCTCACAGCCATGCCTTCTACTGCCATGTGATAGCTACAGGAATCTCATCTGAGATCATACCAACTTGGGAGGTGATGTATTTTATGAAACCTTCTTCCTGGACCCACTAAGGAACCATCCTTCAACACCCTACTCCCAAGCCCACTTCATAAGGAAGGAAGTGAAGCAGACAGCACAGTTTTCACATTTCCTACTAAGAAGGCACCATAGAATAACTACAGTGTTTTATTAATGGAACCTCTTCTCAAGGCTACTTGCTCCAACTGACATCCACTTGTTACAATGCATTCAAGAAACCACATCACCTTGGTTTGTAATTAAAACTTCTCTAGAGAACTTGGTCCCTCGGACTTGAGGGACATACACTCAAAAAAAGAAAGAACTGGAGTCGTGCCCTGATTCTCCAAAGTTGTTCTGCCGAGCTATCTCCCCAGGATCTCCGGTGCAGGGGAACTCTTGGGAACAGAGGAAGCGTGCCCAAAGTCCTGGCTGTTTTTGTTTTTAACCAAGTATTGGTATAAACCAAGTTGCCAACTTCATGACCAAAATCTCCTAGATTTACAGCATCATCACAGTGTACCAAAGTGCTCAAAGATAGATGGTAGAACAGAGGCAGCAACAGGAAAGAATCCCGGCTCTGAAGGCAAGGAGCCCTTAACAAAACCTTGGCATTGCCTCTTCCTATCCAGGTGACCTAGGACAAGACATAGGCTTTCTTGGGCTGGGCCCAATTTCCTCACCTTCACAATGAGAAGGTTGGACTAGGTCTCTGACTGCTCTCCAATTACCAACCTCTCAGATACTAAAACAGGAAAACTCCAGAACCACCCTTGGTAGGGGAAATGATTTTCCATAAGAACGGAGAACGAATAGCATAAAGCGCTTCTTTACAGATCACTCACAAAGAGGGACAATCCAGAGAAGTAAAAGGCCAAGTGGGAAGAGAACCTGTGGCTGAGATAGGTCTGCATCCCACTCTCCGAAGCCCTCTCTCCCTTTAGCGACATTTTACACCGAAAGAACGAAAAGGGGACGAAACAAACGAGCAAACAAACGTCCTGGTCCTTGGCCCCTCAGATCCCAAACCTCACTTGCAGCTTTACACAACAGACCTACAAATTAGCCAGGCAGACGAGACACATGCCTGTGTTCGCGTGCACAGTTCAATTTCGTGGGCCAGTAGAGACATGAGGTTCTTTTTGCAGACGACTGGTTGTGCTTCTCCTCCCCCCAATCACATAGAAATCAAGAGGCTGGAGCCAGATTTACATAGAGATCAAGCTGGCTGCCAAAGACCTTGCTATGAACTTAGAAATGCCAGAGCATGGCTGGAGGGGATGCACCCTGGGATTAGTTTTAACTCAGTTACCTGCTCCTATAAGAGTTCCTTGGCAACCAAAAATGGCCCTAGTAAATCAGATGCTTCTCTATTTCTGTCATTTTTTTTTTAGTAAAGAATTCTAAAAAATAAAGGAAAAAACTTTAAACTCCTAAAACAAAAAACAAAAAAGGGAAATGTTTCTTCCACAAAGAAAGCCTATTTTAATAGACTTGTCCTAGAGTCCATGGTTAATGTTAAATGGATAGAGTAACTCCTGTGCCTTTACTTTCCATTACACATCATACATGCTTTGGGCTCTTACCTAGTTGTCTGTGTATAGTGTGTACACTGAAAAAACATGCTACAATCACATGTGATAATCCATACTCGGAGATCTACCCATAATGACCAGATGAACACTGTCCAAGTCCTAAGAACCATTTGGGAACATTCTAAGTCATTCAGGCCATTAACTCTGATCTGTATTAAATGGAACAAACTCCTACCTACTGGGAATTCCTTTTACTGTCTTCCAGAGTCGATAAGCTCTCCCAATCTGAATGTTTCAAGCATCTTTCAAAGAGTTCGCTGTTTTTACTCAGTTCCTAAGTCATACGTAACTTTACATTTGCATTTCTGTATAGGCTCTTTAAAAAAAAAAGTGGTGGTATTTTGATTTATTATAAATTGCCCTAAATGATTCTCAGCACTTGGTTGGGGCCATCTGGTCATTCTATCTGCAAATCATCAGGTTTAACCTACATAAAGACAATTATTTTCCTAGGTTACCAGACGCTTCAGAATAATAAATATTTTTCCAACAAAATTTACGGTCAAAATTGGACATAAAATTACAAATCTAAGTTTGTCATGTTTCATTTTAAAACTTCATTAACACGAATGTTTGTTTTCCGGTTCTGAAAGCATTGGCTCGGTGAAGAGGCAGAAGGGGAAACAAACAAAACAAAGATGATGGGGTCCAGTTCCACTGGCAGTCAATCCCAAAGAGCTAACCAAACAGGCAAAGAGACTGGAGTTAAGAATTTTTAAATAAATAGATATATAAATCTCCTAAAATATTTTAGCCTTTTAGTGTTTCCAGAGGGGGAAAAAATCATCTGGTAGGAAGGAACAAGATATAAGTACCATGACAACATCGACTCAGCAGCGACTAAAAAGCACATATAGTTTGAACGACTCAACTCTGAATAATCCTAAGTCTACTTCACACAAATTTTTAGGCCAACGATGGTGGCTGGAGGGAGCAACACGTGTAAAAATTTAATCAGAGCGTTAAAGTTATATCCCTCCCTCTTCACAGACAACTCCTAGAATCCCTTATTCAAAACTCTGTTCAAGCAGCATCTTTTACATGGAGCTTTTCCTCATCACCCCCAGCGAGGGCTGTGCCTAAAACTTGTTGTTCAGTCACATCCGACTCTTCATGACTCCATCTGGGGTTTTCTTGGCAAAGATACTGGAGTAGTTTGCCATTCGCTTCTCCAGCTCATTTTACAGATGACGAAACTGAGGCAGGCAGGGTGAAGTGACCTGCTCAGGGTTACAAAACTAGTGTCTGAGGTCAAATTTGAACTCAGGAAAATGAGTCTTCTTGACTCCAGACCCAGCACTTTATCCACTGTGTCACCTAGCAACCCCCAAAATTTGCCTTCTATTTATTTTGTATTTGCTGTTTATGTGCATATTTCGCCAGATAGCATATAAACTCCCTGAGGGCAGAGACTGTTTCATTTTGGTCTATGTATCTCAAATGCCTGTTAATTGATCTGCCAATCTGAAAATGCCCATTTCCCTAGCTCTGGACATACCAAAGCCTCAGCCTCCCTCTTCTCTGCTGGGCAGAATTTCCAGGTCTGAGCCTCAGTCCACAACTACCTAGGGGTGTAATTCTGAGGTAAGTCAAAACTTATCTGAGCCTCAATCTCTTCCTTTATAAAAAGAGAAGGTTGGACTTAACCTGAGGTCTGTGAATTTGTTTTAAAACATGTTGATAAATATGTTTCAACACAACTAGTTTCCTTGGTAATCCTATGTATTTTAAGTGTCTGAAAGCATTATTTTGAGAAGGGATAACACTAGCTTCACCAGACTTCCCAAGGGGTCCTTGATATAAAGGTGACGAAGCCCTGTTCTAAGGTCCCTTCTGCTTTGACATTCCAAGATACAGGAATCAACAAACGTGAATTTTTCCTACTCTGGGCAAGCTGAGCATAGACATTTTAACAAGGATAGTCCAGAAACCAGCACCGGAACTTTAAGCTTCTAATCCCTTATTAACAACTTAGGAAAGGATATTTAAAGTGTGCTTTTAAAAAGGGGAAAGACGGGGCAGCTAAGTGGCGCAGTGGATAGAGCACCGGCCCTGAAGTCAGGAGGGACCTGAGTTCAAATCCAGCCTCAGACCAAACACTTGACACTTACTAGCTGAGTGACCCTGGGCAAGTCACTTAACCCCAACTGCCTAAAAACAAAAAAAGTTTTAAAAATCTAAAAAACAAAAGGGGAGGGAAGATCTGGCAGTAAACCTTGTGCCACTTCTTGGGCATTGACGATCACGACACTCCCTGCGTGCTAGGAAACTGCTCTTTGTCTTCTGTCCCTTCCCTAATCTCATCAACATCCTGGACCCTTCCAGGCTCAGAATTCCCTCTCTCCAGGAAGCCAGTTGCATTTGGTAAGAGATCACACCAAGAGTTCTGGAACCGCCCTGCCACCCCCATCCCCACGCCACAGCCCACGTCTCAAATAACAAGCATTTTGTGGATCACCCATCACAGTCCTTCTCCATCTTCCTCCTTAATCTATGACGTGGAGGTTTTGCCCTTGAGTGAATGATTTTACAATTGTAAAGTTCGAGTCTCTGCAGAACTAATGATGGGATAATGGATCATACAGGTGTTCAGTACTTTGTCCTCGGGCTACCAGTCCCTGTGACCCAGGCATCTTTCTACTTGGTCCTCACTGATGCCTAAAGGTGGTACAGTTCTAAGTGTACTGGGCTGATGGTTCCAGCTCTGCCACCTATGTATGACGTTGGCCAAGTCTTGACTTCTATGAGTCTCAGTTTCTTATCTGTAAAATGGGAATAATACTCATAAATAAGCCACTGAGGTAGGCAGCGCAATGACCAAATGAAATATTGAAAGATGCTTTACATAAATGTCAGAGGTTATTGCATTTTTGTAGAAACAGGAAAGAATGCATGAAGAGTTTGAAGCCCCAAGTTCAAATCCCAACTCTTACTAACTGCTTGAGGCCCAGAGAATTTAAGGGGTTTGCCAAGACCCCACGTCCTCATCTGTAAAATGAGGGGGTAGAAGAGATGATTTCTAAGATCTTTTCCAGCTCTAGCTTGTATGATCCTACAGAAATACAGACCCTTCCCCCAATAACTAGACACTAGAGACAGATGAGAACTGAGGCTTCCAAAAAGGCCAAAGAAGAAGTCTGTCAGAGGTATTAATTCAATGGGGAGAAAGGAATGCTGGGGAGGAAATCAAGAAATGGCTCACTCTGGATTCTTTTATAGATATAGAAAGGCAGACACACACACACGTACATGTGTATATCTATAATATCTGAACACATACATACATATACAAACATCTAGATATTTATACCTATACACACATTATATGTATGTATACATATATGTGTATGTATATATACACATATATATACACACACAAAGATAAATACATACATATATATATACATACACACAAACATGCACAGCTATATAAAATCCCACCAGAGACACTGACTAGCTGTGTGACCCTGCACAAGTCACTTAACCTCTACCTGCCTCAGTTTCATCTGTTAAATGGGGAGAAGAATAGCACCTATGTCCCAGGACTGCTGTGGGGATAAAAATGAGATAAAAATAAAGCACTTTGCAAACCTTATAGCATGATATAGATGGTAGCTATTTAGACAGCTAGCTAGATACACATATATGTGGGTGTGGGTATATATATATATATGTCTCTATACATAATATACACATATATACATATATACACATATCTATATATGTAGCTATATCTACATATCTACACACACACACATACACACACACACACACACACACACACACATACACACTGAAGTTAACCCTTTTTAACCCCTCTACTGCCAGGAGAGGTTGGTGATGCCCCCAGCAGACCCCACAAGCTTTCCCCACTTAGTGCCTTTTTCCCTTCCACAGTATGGCTATCCAAAGTGAGCTGCATAGAGAGAGGACCTCAAGGTGACCTCTGCAGACAAGCTCAAAGTTCTCAATGTAAACTGATCTAAAGCTATGCAGGGCAATTAGTAGAGAAAGAGTAATTGCCTCTTCCTAGGACTCCGGACCTCACCTGCACAAATTCCCCCAGGGGCCCTGCTGGGGTCCCAACCCACACAGAAGCATTCCTTTTCATCCAAGTTCGCTCGACCTTTCTGAGGGATGCTGACACTTTTCTAGGTAGTAGTTAAAGTAGGACGAAGGGGAAAGAGACAGAGTTACAGAAAAGGAATGAATGAGTCACCTCCAGCTACCTAGAGGACATCCTTACAGCACCTCAAACTCGTCTGACAACTGTCAGGCTTATCTTACCTTGAAGATTCACTCCTCTTTCTGACATCAATATTTCTGTATCCCCCCCCTTCTGAAGGCTCTCCTGCCCTCTCTCCTAGCCAGTTACCAAGCGGTGGTACAACTTCTTAATCCCCAGTCTCTCTCCGTATCACCACCACTGGGCCTGCCACCCTCCCCTCCCCACATTCTCAAGGAACACCATTACAGAATTTTTCCCCCCAAAGTCTCCTGTACGACCTCAATGCCTTCCCAATAGGTCTTGCTGTCTTTACTCGTTCCTCCCTCCAATTCATCTTTCACATGGATACCAGATGAGGCTTTCTGATGCACAGATTTAAATAATCTTTTTAAAAACTTTGCAATTCTTAAAATGTGCTATTAGTGTTAAGCTTTTTATTATTATTATTAATTTGACCATCAGATCACAATTCTGAAGCTGTGAGTGAATTTGGATGCCATCTGGTCCAAAGAAACGAGGTACTACTGAAGTTCAAGTAATTTGCCAAAGGTCATACAGGTAGGATGGTGGCTGGTCATGAGCCACATCCTGGCCTGATTCCAACTCTGACACTCTTCCCCAAAGACCACATTGCCTGCCCTGTTACTTCTCTACTCAAAGTCTTTCGATAGCTCCCTATTACCCACAGATCCAGGTGAGATAGATATTCCAAGCCCTCCACAACATGATGCCTCTGCATCTCCCACTCCTTCCCCACAGTATTTTATCTACAGCTAAACTAAATGACTTGAAATCCCCTCCATGCATTTGTTTGACTTGGTTATCGTTTTTAGGATCGACTGAATAAAGAGGGCATGTTCAGCAGAGAGAAGGGGACATCTAGAAGACAAGCTAGCTTTCTTCAAATATGTGAAGGGCCATCCTGTACAAGAGGAACTAAATGGTCTCCTTAGCCCCAAGGGAGAGAAGCAGAAACAATGGACAGGAGTGCTGAGGAGAGACATCTAGGCTAGCATGGAGGAAAATCTTCCTAACCACTGGAGCTTGGGGTAGCCTCTGGAAGTGGTGGGCTCCCCCCTCATTCCAAGTCTTCAAGCAGAGTCTGGATGGCCACATGTTGGGTGTGGCTTAGTGGAGATCCCTGGCACAATATGTCTGAGGTAGGATTTGAATCCACGCCTGTTCTAATTTGAAGTTCAACATTCACTCCATTATATCATGGTGTCACTCCATTAGAGAGAGCTCTTGTGAAATGTACTCTCTGTAGACCACTCATCCTTCTGATGATAAATATAGCTGTAGAAATTGTACTGCTTTTGACCTTTTTTTTCCCCCAAGAATCTAGAAATTAGTCCAATAAGTCACAGTATCAACTTCCTGAGACTACAATTTTAAGCACTGAACACTATATCCTAATACTATAACCATACGTGGTTAATGAAATATTTATTCCCTCCTTCATGGTCTAATTCAGGTACCACCTTCTTTGTAAAGTCTTTCCTAATCCTCCCCAAAGCTGCCTTAAACATAGCAGGTGCCTAATAAACAGTTGTAAACAATTCAAAATAATTATTTTTTCTATTGGAAAACAATCTCTTATAAACCATTTCAAAACAGGCATCGCTGAATTAAATATTTTCTGCCAAATACTGTAATTTCCATTCACTCTCCTTTTCATGACTCTTGGTCAGCCGTTCCTTCTCACATACCTATGCTCTCCATTGTCTTTCTCAGAACTTCCTTGAGGTGAGTTTATTGGTAAAGAGAGCCAGAAGAGAAGAGGGCCACTCAGGGAGGGGTAAATGAAGTGTCTTTCCCATTGCAGAAGACATCTAGGATTTTGTTGTTTAAATCGGGCACAGAATGTCACAGAACTAGAAGAAACCTTAGAAATGACCTACTCCAGGCCCACTTCTACCCTCCTCACCCCCTGCCACCCCTCATTTTACAACGGAGGAAACCAGGGGCCCAAGGAGATGATTTGTCCAAGGTCATGAAGGGAGTCAGAAGGACTAGAGCCAATGTCTTCTGGTTCTACGTCCAGTACTCATCCCACTATGGACTCTGCTTCACCCTCAAATCTCCCAATCCTCCTGGATCCCCATCGTGGCCCCCGAAGAGATGCCTTCACTAAAGCTGCTTTTTGTCTCTGACTCCCGAGTCTCTCTCCTCGGAGAATTCGCTAAGTTCGGGAGACATCAGTAGATAGATGTGGGAATTCAGAAAACATTAGTCTACTTTGGATTACACTTCATGCTTTTACTCAAAATGAATTTCTTCTGCCTTGGAGGTCTCTAATCCTCCGGGGCATTCACAGCCACCTACAACTTCCAAGTTGATTAAAGTCACAAACACCTAGGTATCATTGGCAAACGGTGCCAATTCACTATCTGCTTCCTTCTCTAAACAATTAATACATTTAATAACTCTGACCCGGAGACAAAATCCGAAGGCACCTTCTATTAACCTGCCCCCCCCCCCCCCAGCAGCAGCAGCAGCAGCAGCAGGCCTATGCTAGGACTCTTCAGCTTCCTATCACTTAATTGTTTTTTTAATCCACAACAAGGACTCCGCTCCACCCTGTGGTTTTATTCCCTCTTAATCTTTTATGAGGGACCTTATCAAAAGCTTTTAGAAAACACAAGTAAATGGTGCCCACTAGGTCATCTTTGTTATTTTAGAAACTTTTTTCCCCCAAAGAAATTACCTATTTTAATATTTTAATGAGTTTTTAAAAGATCATTCTCTCAGGTATGCTGGTGACTCGAGCTACATTGGAGGGACCACACCACCTCATCCTTAGAAGAGTCTTATTGGATTTCTCTAGGAGAAAGGTCAGAGTCTACCACAATTAACTCCTGGGATTTCCAGTGGTTCTAAGATCATGGCTCTCAACACGACTGAGTTGATCCTGCTCAAACTTCCATACAATGGTGCCAATTATGCTTTACCAACTCTAGCCCCACCCCACCCCCAGCCCCTTAAACATCATCCTAGATCCCAGTCCTGCCATCACTCCACTGAACCACCCTCAGAATGTAGAATGTGGGCTCCTTGAGAATAGGGGCTGCCCTACTTTGCTATTTCTATGCCCAGCACTCAGCACAGGGCTCTGCACACAGTATGTGCTTAACAATTCCTTTATTTATTTATTCTTTCATTCACTTAACCCCACATGCACCCTAAGCATTGGCTGCCAGTCAGGCAGGCTTTTTTCGAGGTGCCCATCACTGAGCAAAACAAATGCTTGAAGGACATCACTTTTGACTGCTAACTTCCTCATCTTCCCATGGGTAGGTGGGACCTCAACAGCTGCCCCCTACTTGCAGGGAGCTTGGGCCACCTTGTTGATATTTGGACACCATTTCTTTTCCCTGCCAACACCTGTTTCATTGCTACTATTATTTTTAATTAGCACCTTGCAACAGACTCAGCCCTGAGCTCTGGGGCAGGTTTTCTTCCTGATGGAACAATTAAAGATGCACAAAGGGGGGGGGGGGGGTTCTGGTCCTTCAAAATGATTTTCTTGGCAGGTTTAAAGGTAAATCATCTAGTTAAATGGATATTCCTTGAAGAGATGCCTTCAGGCAACGTTCAAACACTTCAGTGCTATTCTGGAATTCCTGTCTGATGTGATATATTCAGGCCAAGTAAGATAGATGGTCAATATAATCCAATGCTACTAACCTGAGAACTGTCAACCTTCATTTCATTTGACAAGCATTTATCAAGCACCTACTATGTGTCAGGAACTGCACATTATACCCCTTCAACCTCTACTGATACTACCTGATGCAATCACTCCAAATCTACCTCCCCCTCCAAATTATTTGTGAGATTACCATTACTAATCCACTTGGGGAAACCATGCAAATCATTCCCCAACAACAGCTTAATATCAAAGCAGTGACATTAACAAGTTCAAAAAAAAAAAAAAGTCAACAAAATGAAAGTAGACTCCTTGGGGTAATAATTTACCAGTACCAAGCCAATAGAGCACATCCATTAAAAGCCTTGATAATTTGACCACAATGGCTCCTGGAAAAGGTAAGGTTATTCTCCATTCTGAGTCCCGCTGCTCACATCTCAGGTATGAACTCCACTGGGAGACTGATGGAAACTGTAAGCCAGATCGCTCCATTCCAGTAAGGTAACATTTCAGATTTTTAGAAGGTGGGGGAGGGGAAGGAAGTGAGAAAACAGGAAACCTGCAAAGCAATTTAGATCACTGGCAATCCAAAAAGGAGGGAATGAAAATGGCACCTATCTCCTTATCACATGCACACTCTTTTCCTCCAAATCCACTTCACACTTAAACATGGGGTTACCATCTCCTTCTCCCCAAATTCGTTCCCCAAATCTTCCTGGGTCTAGGGCAAGGGTGGGGAACCTGAGGTCTCGAGGCCACATGTGGCCTTCTAGGTCCTCAACAGCAGCCTTTGACTGAATCCAAGGGCCACATTTGGGGACTTAGAGGGCCACATGTGGCCTCGTGGCCGCAGGTTCCCCATTCCTAGTCTAGGGTTTCCTGCAAATACAAAAACCACAAAGGTTATCCATGGTCATTCTCCTTGACCTGTCTGTGCAGCATTTGATACTAATCACACTGCACCATCTCAATTCACCCACTCCTTCTCTGGCTCCTTTTCCTACTGCCCTCTAAGTGTAGATGTTCCCAAAGCTTCTGTCCTTGGCTTCCCTCTGCAGACTTTTCTCCTTTGTGATTTCATTCATTTCAACTTTCAACTATGGTGGATTAGTTGATAAAAGTGCTGTATTTGGTTCCAATCATCCTCCTTCTGGTGCCTATGACCTGTGGGGTGCTGGGCAAGTTATTTATCTTCTGCTTATCCATCTATAAAAAGAAAGAGATCCACTAAAGTCTGCTAACATCCCTTCTATCTCTAAAACAATGATCCCTTACACAGACAATTCCCAAATCAATCTCCCCAGTCCCTAAAACTTGTCCAAGATGTAGCATTGCATTTCCAACTAATGACCTTTTAGACATTTCCACATGGATTTTCAGCTCCTCAGAATCTAAAACTGAACCCAATCTTCCCCTAAAAAACATACTCTTCTTCCACACTTTATTTCTTTTTAGAGAATTACTATATAGCTCCACAAATGGCAAGCCCCGAAACATGTAACCCCTCCCTCTCCTTCATTCCCAACAATCTCCAAGCTCTACATACCTCAATGAATATGACTTCACTGCTAGGGATTGCCTTCAAGCAGCGTGAACCTCAGCCCATCTGTGCCTTCTCATTCTGTGCAAAGCTTGCCTGTATCTTCCCGAGAAGGATGTGCTGGGGACACTGGAATCATTCACATGGCATCATACTGGGTAGCAATGGAGCATAAACTCATTCCTTCTACCTTAACATTCTTTTCTCTTCCTACAAGTCTTTGATGACACCCTTTATAACTGTTTCTACTATGTAATTCTTCCCTGTCCACCATGCATTTCTCCATTGCCCTTTGAGTGACCCACAATTCTAATTCTTAAGAGAATGTGTATTCTCTGAGCAGCCTTATGGCGTCCCTTGAAGAGCACTGGTGTTATAGGCTGTTGTTTCACAAAGAAATTCCAGGTTTTTAGAAGTACTGAGCAACACTCCAAATGCAACCCAGTTCAGTCTCCTCCTCTGCAATTCTGGACCCAGTTTGTTTTCCATCTGCAATCTTTCCAAGCTCTATATAGTGCTGGATCAGCTCTACAGGCTGTTCATCCAACTGTGTTCACAGCCTGGACAAAAAAATAAAAAGGATCCTTCCACTTCCTTTTTCCTGTGTGGATAGTACAGCCAAATTCTTGAGTGATTATGGATATCATTTTGGAAGCTCTGCAATGTTCCGACATCATATGTAGAAGAGATCATCAGAACCTCTCTATTTCACAGGGAATCCCTCTTCCATTTGCACCCTACATAAGACATCTATCAGGACAGTGGCAAACTCCTTTGGCAAGCACACAGCTCCATGTTAAGTGCCTCCCTGGGCATCAGTAAAGAGGTCAAACAAAGTCTTCTGTTGTGTCTTTCAAGCAAGGAAAATGTCCTGTGGGAAGAGAGCCTTTATGGAGGCTGTTTGCTCTACTGGACCATGGTTTGGAGTTTTGGGGAGGCAGGGTTGTTTGTTTCTTTGTTCTTTAATACTTAAGAAGCAACAAGCACGGTATGATCTTGTATGCTTTCCACCTTCCCAACCTCTGCAATTGGTGTCACTCAAGTGTGTCTCCTCATTTGCACTATTCTAAATCAGGCGGCCAATCCTTCTCGGACTAATGCCTCCTCCCCTCCAACCCAGTGCTTCCAGATTAATCTTCCTAAAATCCAAATCACTCTCCTACTTATAAAAGCTCAGTGGTTTCCCACTATCTAGCAAATAAGGTCTGACAATAACTCCAGACATGCCAAACTATGGCCAACCTGCCTTCCAACGAGATCAAGAATGGAAAATGTTGTCAAGCCTTAAAACCGTACAGAAATGTCAGTTATTAGATATTACCTTCCAACTCTCATCTCCCACTAGGCCTCCTACACACTCCCTTTGGGTAAACAACATTAGGTTGCTCAACTTCTATTCTTTAAACACATTCTATGTCTTCTTCCATCACAATTTCTTGGTCTAGAATGTTCTGCCCATATCTGCCTATACTGAAATTCTACCTCTTCTACAAGGCAGTATTCAAAAGCTTCCTCATCTCTGACCTAACTCAACTACTCTCTCCTTCCAATGAACATGACACCATATCCTCAGTACCTCTTACCCTATTTTGGCCTTTCATGGTAACTGGCTGAATAAGCCACCCAAAAATTGGCTAAGTCAAGAATCTCAACACCTCATTCAAAGGAGCCCCTAGACTGATGCCCTGAAAGAAGTGTTGATAGATACACTCACCATTGCTCAGAAGAGTCACTGGACCTTCCTCATCTCCATGGTAAAGGAATATTTTCCTGAAAGCTTTGTTACGTCCTCAAATAACAACATTTAGGTTTGCAAAATGTTTTATGAACATTATTTTATTATCATCCTCATTTTACAGATGAAGAAATTAAAGCTGAAAGAGGTTTCCTCTTCCAGGGTCACACAGCTAGGAAATGTCTAGAAGCACTATCTGAACCAAGGTCTTCCTGATTCAAAGGCCAGTCTTTCGTCCTTGACACCATGGTTTAAAAGAAAAGGGGGGGGGAGAGGGCAAGGGACAAAAGGTGAAGCACTAGGCTACATTTAAGCTCTAGGTGAAAATGGTATGCACTTTCCCTTCAGTACAGTAGTGTTAAGATTTTTTTTTTAATTTTTCCTAGACCATTGGATGCCCCCTCCTTAAGACTGATTAGATTATTTGAATCTAAGGAATGTTCTCTCATCAAAACAATGAAGAGTAGTCATTTATCTTTGGCACAAACCGGCAGCCAGGTGGCGAGGTGGAGAGAGCACTGGAGCTGGCATCAGAAAGACATGAGTTCAAATCCAGCCTTGGACACTGACTAGCTGTATGATGCTGGACAAATCACTTAAACCATCTGCCTTGGTTTCCTCATCTGTAAAATGGGGATAATAATAGCATCTCCCTCCCAGGGTTATTGCGAGGATCAAATGAAATAACATTTGTAAAGGGTTTTGCAAAACTTAAAGTACTACATAAATGCTGGTTGTTATTGTTGTTATTATTGTCATAATTATCATCATTATTAGCTATTTCTAAGCCTTTATGAGCCAGATAACTCAGATGAAAAAGAAAGAGAGCATGAAGTAAACAGTTAAAAATCTTTTAAAAGTGTGTTGAAATTGGCATAAACTTTTTATGCATATGAAGGCTGAGCCCTTCATGAAATGCAAACCATGGTAATAGTGTAAAGTGATAGTTGTTAATCTGGTAAATCTAGGCTGCCACATACTAAAGAGAATTTCTGGCCATGGAGAGTTAAGTTTACCTTCCTGATAATAATCAGCCAAATACAGACTGGTTTGACCAGTACCCTGAGTGCAGGATCAGAGCAAAGAAAAAAGCAGGAAAAAAAAAAATGAAAGAATCTTAAGGTCAATCTGGTTTTGCTAACATTCTAGCTATTACTGCTGACAACTGGCTATGATGACCCCTCTATCCCTCTACACACTCAGTTGGTAAAGCAAACGGGGAGGCGCACACTTCTTATTGCCAAATCAAGGTTCCTACCACATTGTGGGGGTCCTCTCAGGGGTGTCCCAACATCTGGATCTTTACTCAGAAAGAAGAACAAAAGAAATCCATCCCAAACCCAATCTGAAATAAGACAATTATGCCCTGATATTTCATATGCAATCATGCCACATAGCTGTTCTTGCTCTTAAGGGTCAACTGTGGAATTGAAGATGTTACTTTGGTTCACTTCAGGGTGAGATAAAAAGCAGCCTTACTCACCACGACTGAAAGTTAAGATATAGTTCTATGCACTGACTATGACTTTCTGAAGATCCAAAGGTTTGTTTGAGCAATCGCTGGCTTCCCTCAAAGTCTCTTCAAGTTGAGCAATACAGTTATTTCCCCCCTTCAAGACTCCATTAGTTGAGTAAGAGCTTTTTCCTCAGGGCTTCCTCTAATGAGGTCTGTGGTCATTCACCTCATCTCACTGCACACACAAAAAACATGGCTATAAGGTAAGGAGATCAACTTCCATGACCCATTCAAGAAACTGATTTCATGACTTTTATGGTAAGACTCCACACAGCAGAACTCCCTAGGGACCCACATGCCCACGCCACCCAACTCCACTGCTGTTCCTGTTAGACGTTAGAGTGTCTTTCATTTCTTAGCCTCTGAGAGAAGATGAAACAAAACCAAGAAAAACAAATACAGATCTTGGCTACATGAACTTGTTTATATCTCGCCCCATCTGGGGAGATGCTCTTCTGGACGCTTTTCCACTCTGATAGCCAATACCAATGTGGCTCTTACAACAGAGTGAGTGTAAGCACCTTGAGGACAGGGCCTATGTAATTTCTGCCTTTGTAGCCATTCTGCCTAATTCACTGCCTGGCACACACTAGGTACTGAATAAATGCTTACTGGCTGAAGGCCCAGTCTTAAGCCATTGCTTTCCTTATTTTCTTTTGGTTTTAACTTTGACCAGGAACTAAAACACTTTTCTAATTTGGCCTCACTGGGTGGAGAACAAACGAATTATACTAGAGACTTTATAAAACTCCCTTCTCAGAAAAAGCTTCCCCTCTGACATTTGAAATTACCTAAGTCACTGCTATGATCAATGGGTAATTCACTGACCTAGGAGTGACATTTATAGATTTTTAAAGGAATCATCTGTTCCATCAGGGCTTCTCTTTAAGATGTGTGTCCTTCTATTATGTCAGACTCTCTTGATTTCTTAAAATCCTTAAAAATCCCTTTTCTTAAGGGATGACATGTAACTCGAAAATTCAAGAACTTTACAATGATGTCAATCAATGGTGTTGGTATGTCTTCTTTGATGAGAGGCTACCGCTTTACTCAATCTCAAACGTGATCGTAGATTTGGAGCTGGAAGGGACCTCATGCCTAATCATTACTGACCTAATTACTGAACTAATTACAAGATGTCACTCCCTGACACTTGCAAAGAGCATAAGAGTTCATCTCTAGGACCACTGTGAGGAGGGGGAACATAGCGGGTTTTCTGAGAGAACAAACATGAGAAAGTTTTTCCAAGAAGAAGCTTCTGCAGAGTTCTGGAGCAGAATGAAGGGATTATGAGGGAGGCGCCAATGAGATGCCTTTCTAGACTTGCATCCCCACAGCTTCTCATCTGCAGGTAGCACACGGCCATCGCCCAAAGTGAGCTCCTCCCCATGGGGGCAAACTCCTTCTACAACCCAGCAGCCCCATGCTTCCGGACACCGACAAGCACGCCTTCCTCCACAGCAGTGCAATGCTATGTGGTTCAGCCTGCACGAGAACATCTAACGTTAGATTCCCTTTAAAACTAACATTATACCTAATGCCAGGGGCAGCGGGGAGTCGAAAGCAAACCCACCAGACGTATAAATCAAAGCAGCGGCTTCTGAATTAGCCCATCTCCCTCATGCAGTATTTAAATATTTACTTCATTCTCTCTTCCCTACACTTATATTGTCTCTATCCGGGAGAGTATCAGAATTAGCCTAGAAAGCAGCGCTGGAAAACAAAAGGATTTCACAGGCCAAATCAATCCAGATTCGACTCTTAACAGCGGTACCACCAGGGGGAAAGGGAAACATAGAAAACAGTTAATTCTTGGCTTGTTGTTTTGGCTTCAGGCAAGGGAAGGTGTACCTACTGCTTTGGAGGGAGAGATTGGAACATGCTGAGGCTGGGCCCTGTTCCAAGAGCCCCAAGGGGGACAGTGCTGGCTCCTAAATCTGGAAACACAGAAGGCTCTTCTCCAACAGGTAGAAGATTCGCCTAACTAAATGACTTGGGCAGGGGGAGGAAAAAAAAAAAAGAAGGTGGGGGGAGCTTCTGTCAACACTGTTCTTGGGATCCTTCCACTTATCCAGTGTCCTGCTGCCTGAACCCAAGGGAAAGGGGTTGGGGTAAGAACAGAGGGGAGGGCCTTGAGGAAAGCTAGGAGGCTCTTCTGAATGCTGATGGGTGTGAGGAATGAGTATTAATTAAAAAGTCATCCTGAAACAATGGTCTTTTCATATGTTGAGCCTGCTCTACACAAAGCTGAGCTTGTTCTAGTGGGAGGGTTCAGTTTTAACTTCTTTTTTTTCCCCCAACCATTTCCTAGTGTGTGGCAACTTTCAGCATCTTGGCCTATTGAGGCCATAACCACTAGCCAGCCAGAGGATCCTCCCAGCATATCTGCTTTACTTTGTAAGGAAGGGGATTCAGAGACCAAGGCACAAAGGGAAGCTTCTCTCAGAGACCCCAAGTCAGGGAGCCAAGGAACCCCAGGATGCGCCTCTCAATAGCTCCCCAACCCACGGCCGCCAGACATGGGACTGTTCATCAAACAGACATTTCCCTCTTAAAACTGCCCAGAGCTGCCATGCCCCAGCAGACAAGGCCAGCAGTCATGTGCCTATAAAGCCTACAAATAGATACTCTAACAAGGAACAGAAAAAGCTATTAAAACCTCACTGAGAGTCAAATCATACTGTACAAACCAACTCCTTTTGACTTGGGACAATTGAATCCAATACATCTTTACGATGCAGCTACTGTGGGCAAAGCACTGTCCATTAGACATTGGAAAATTATTTTTAAAAATAATAATAATAACAATGGCCCCTACCTCCAAGGAGCTTATAATCTACTGGAGGGAGAAGACGTGCCCTGTACACACACACACACACACACACACACACACACATCTGACATAATGCGACAGAACAAAGGACAGCCAGGCTAGAAGGCTACCAAAAATCTGAGGCGGGAGAAATCCCTCTCACAGATGAGCCCTAAGAGATGCTAAGACACTCACAAGAGACAGGCTGCAGAGAGAAATGAAGGCAGTCTATTCCAAGCATCAGCAACAACATGAACAAAAAGGCCCAGCTGTGGGAGAGGATTGGGCAAGAGCGGAGGGCAGAAAGGCATGTAGTTTGGCTGGAATGTAAAAGACATGAAGGGGAGTGAGCAACAGGTGAAGGCTGGAGTGAGCGAGATCCTGACTGAAGATGGCCTTGAAAAGATGGTTGGGATTCAACGGCCATGTTTCAGTCAGTGGGGAGGAAGGGAGGGAGGGAGGGAAGGAGGGAAAGAAAGGAAGGGAAGGAAGGGAGGAAAGAAAGGAAAGAAAGAAGGAAAAGAAAGAAGGAAAGAAAGGAAAGAAGGAAAGGAAGGAAGGAAACAAGCATTTATTAAGTGCCTACTATGTGCTAGGCACTGTGCTTTGCAGATCTTATCTCATTTGATCCTCACAACCACCCTCCAGCAGGTAAGTGCTATTATTATCCCCATTTTACAGCTGAGGAAACTAAGTCAGGCAGATAAGTGATTTGCCTGGGGTCACATAGCTAGTAACCATTATCTGAAGCAAAATCTGAACTCAGGCCTTCTTGACTCTAGGCCCAGCACTCTATCCACTATACCACCTAGCACTACTAACTGTGGTAAGACTGATATGCTGGCAAGGTTACTTAGGTAGAAGTGGAGGACAGATCAGAGAGGGTTCAGAAGAAACCAAGGTAACCAGTTAGGAGGTTATTCCAATGGTCTACTCTATGAAGACATGACTGGCCTGACTCTGGACTGGGAGGGCAGAGCAGAGCCAGGGATGGGGCAGAATCCAATTCTGCCAAGGCTACCAAGGACTGGAAAGTTCCCGGTGTCAGTAACTGAGATCCTGGAGGTGACTGGCTCAGTTTTAGACCTGACTGGTCACGGGTCATCCAGGCAGAGGTATCCATCAAGTACTAGGAAACAGAAAATTAAAACACTAGGGAGAAGCTGAGGGGAGAGACAGAAATGTTGGAAATGTAAATAGAAGCGATCATTAAAGTCATGTTACTGAATTAGTTCACCAAAGACTGTACCCTGTAGAGAAGAAGAACTGGGAATTTGGGGAACACATTTAAGGGCAGGAAGAAAGTAAGAATCCAGCAAATGGGACAAAGGAAGAATGGCTGGAGAGTTAGGAGGAAAGACATGAAAGTCCAACCCTTCCATTTCACAGATGAGAACACCGAGGCCTGGAGAGGTTAAATGATTTGCTCAAGGTCCAACAGCTACTTAGTAGCAGAATCTGGAAAGAATACAAAATGTCTCTGAAAAGTTTTGCTCAGGCATCTCCCTCCTGGAGGGAGTATTTTCTGATCTCCACAGCTGTCCCCATCCCCTACTTCCTGAAATAATTTTCAATTACTTTATATGTGCTTTGCATGTATTCATCTAAGCTTCTATCGTATCTCGCCAGTAAAATGTACGTTCCTTGAGCACTGGGATTATTTTATTTTGGTCTTTTTGTCCCTAGTGACTAGCATAGTATCTGACACATAGTAGGCATTTAATGAAGCATTTGTAGAACTGAATATTCAGACTCATACTTGTGGCAATTAGTGATAGCAGAAGAAAGTTCACTCTATCAGCCTTCCACTTGGGCACTCAAAGGGTTAAAGAGGTGCTATAGCCCACTTCCTAGCTCTTTCCTCCCTCCTCCTATAACCTGCTAACCTGGTGATGAGCCAGAGGGAATTTTTAAAAATTTCAACTTTGCCACTGACTGCGCTTTATTATTGTAGTTCAGCATTATTCAACAACTCATTTACTTTGAACTCCGCTGACACTCTATGGACCATACACAAATTTCCATGAAGGGAGCTAAATTCTGCAGAGAGCATAGATACATCTACAGGCGGACTTCCACAAGGCCTATACATCACTGATTAAAATTGCCATTACTTTTTTTTTTTCAAACATACGTACCTTCAGCACTTACAGTAAATATCATAAATAATTAAAACTAAGTAACCTAAGTACGTTTTGTGAAGTACTGCCCTTGATTTTTTTTTAAACTGGGTTCTCAATAACTTGCAAGATTCAATAATGTACAAAAGATTTCCAGAAGCGGGCACAAAGACAGTGGCATTCAATTGTGTGACTGCCTTCCCTAAAATTTCTGATATTCAAGTACTCTATGAAAGATAAACATTCCGGGGAGAACAAAAGGAGTCCCTTGTCAGGAACAAATACTGCTTTCACCACCAAATTTATTGCTCTTGGAACAGACATGGTCCCATGGTCAGGGGGGCCTCACCGTGTTGGACTGCATCATTACTGAGAAGCTATCTAAAAAGTAAAAAGTTATATATACCATAATTTCCCATTGACTTTCACTAGAAAATTGACTTCTTAAGGGGAAAATGTGGCTTCTTTACACACACAAATACAGTGCTGGAGAGAGAAGAAAAACTGAGATAAACTGATGAGTCACAAAAATAGTGAGGGGTCTCTCCAGCAACTGCAAGTTAACCTTTTAAAAAGGGAACATTAAGTGAGTTTCCACCAGGCTACAAGTTAAAATTCTGAAAACTGATGTTCTAGGGCAGGGAAGAGAGTATAAAGAAAAAAACAACTCCCAAGAGTTGTAACTTCCCCATTCCCTAGTTCTCTGGGCCAAAAGGGAGTCTGTTTTGGGAGGGGCTCTTTTGTAAGAGCACAAGACTCTTAACTCCCAAGGTGCATTTCAATCTCCTAACAATGCTCCTTGCCCTAGAATATTCACTGTCAATTCTTCTGCCTCATGTATCTTCCTCCCCTGGTATTTTATGAAGTACAATTAAAATTCCATATAAATCACGTCTTCAGTCTGCATATAACCAACTTGTCCCTTTCTTTTTAATATCTACAATGGGAAATCCCACAGAAAGTGGATGGATAATGGGAAAAGAAACCTACGCCTCTTTAATCTTAGCAGATTAAACATAGCAGACATAGCATATTAGAACAGAAGGAGACTGTTGGCATTATTGGAAACGTGAGGAAACTGAGGACCAGGCCAGTGAAGGGGCTTGCCCAAGGTCATAAAACCAGTGGGTAGCAAGAGCTAAGAGCAGAACCAGGCCTCTTAACCCCTAGGCGGGTACTCACTCTAACTCCCCAGGTGCCATGCCATAGCACAGAACTGCAAATGCCGTCTACGCATGGAATCATGGGGATGTTATTAACGACATGTTATTTAATGCCTGATCCATAAAAGAGCACATTGATCAAGCAGAGTATACTGTCCTGAATCTAGGTGGAAATATCGAATGACAAAAGAGATAATGTATGTAAAGCACTCTGCTAACTATATAAATGTCAGCTATTATTACTAAGTATAACATTTCATACAAAATATCTATAGGTATCACCATCAATTCCGTTATACAGAACGAGCCTCAAAATTTACAGTGACCAGTTCATTTTTTACTTCCAGAAACTGACTGGCACCAAATTCGCACAGTATGGCATGGGATGAAGAACTCTTGGTCTAGAAGCCAGACGACCTTGGGTTTGAATCCATATACTCTGTATGTATCCTCAAGCAAATCATTTCAACTCTCTGGACCTCAGTTTCTGTAGCTACAAAATGAAGGACTTAGACTAAGGCCTTTTCCAGCTCTAAATTTATGATGCTAAAATTAAACCCAGGTGTCACTGGACAAGAAGATTCACTTGGTTTTTACAGTTACAAATACAGTATAAAATGGTATTCCAGAGATATTCTTTTTACTATTAATTTTTTTAAAATTTACTTTTTAAAATATTCTATTAAATTCTTTTAATCCCTACAGAGCAGGGATTGTTAGTCTTTTTTTACATGTCATGAATCTCTTTGGGAGTCTGGTGAAGCCTATGGACTCCTTATTAGAATAATGTTTGTTGCCCACATTCCAAATTGAAGGAAATGTTAAGTTTTACTTAGAGGTTAATAAAAATAAAAATGTAACTTTTCCCCAAAAATCAATAAACTGCCCAAAATCTAACCATGGACTTACTCCTTGTGGGGCCGCAGAATCCAGGCTAAGAACTCCTACCAAAGAGAATCACTACTGGAAACAAGCTGCTTGGGTGGTCAATCCCACTGACCATCACAATATTATACCTCACCTTTAACCTTTGCTTTTCTTCTTCTATTTTTATGTAGACAGCAATACATTTTGATACAACATATATTTCCCAAACACCTTGAGAAAATATATTCTCATTCTCTAGTTGATATACGGTCGAAGAGTGTGAACTGACATTTCTCAAAGGAAGAAATCGAAGCTATTAACAGATATGGGAAAATGCTCCAAATTACTAATAATTAGAGAAATCCAAATTGAAACAATTTTGAGGTTCTACTTCATGCTCATTGGATTGTCAAAAATGACCTCAAAAAAAAGACAATGACAAATGCTGGAGGAGCTATGGAAAAACAGGCACCCTGATATGCTATTGATGGAGCTGTGAAGTGGTTCCACCATTTTGGAAAGCAATTTGGAACTAAACCAAAAAGTCACATAAATTGTATACTCTTCAACTCATTCATACAACTAGTAGGCCTACACTGCAAAGAGATCCAAGAAAGAGGAAAAGGACACATATGTACAAATATATTCTTAGCAGCTCTTTTTGTAGCAGAAAAGAACCGTAAATAATGAGGGTGCCCATCAGTTGGGGAGAGGCTAAACAAATGATGATATATAGATGTAATGGAATACTATTGTGGCCTAAGAAATTATTTCAGGACCAGTTTCAGTGAAATCTAGGAAAACTTATATGAACTGATGCAGAATGAAGTATGCAAAACCTGAAGAACAACTTCTACCATATCATCAATATTGTAGAAACAAACAGTTTTGAAAGACTTGAGAGCTCTGCTCAAATCAATGATCAATCATGATTCTGGACGACCAGGATGAAGAATGCTACCTGCCTCCTGACAGACAGGTGAAGAGACTAAACATGCAGAATGAGCCACCCATTTTTGGACATGGCCCATTAGGGAATTTAAATGCCTGATAATTGAAAAAAAAAATAAAATTTAATTTAAAAATTATGGTCCATAGAAAGGTAACAAAATATTATGGTAACATAAAAAGAAGGCAAAAGGGACGGTTTCAGAGAAACTTGGGAAGGACTACATGAACTGTTACAGAGTGAAGTGAGTAGAACTCAGAGAATAATGGATTTATTTACAATAATTGCATTGTAGAAGACAAACAACAAGGAAAGACTCAGGAGCTCTGACCAGTGAAATGACAAACCACAATTCCTGAGGAACGGTTTTAAAACAAAGCCACCATCAGCAGATGGCCAGCCCCTGAATTCAAGTCACAGGATGAAACATAAAAATATGTTGGATGTGACTAACTGGGGATCTGTTTTACTTGACTCTGCATGTCTGATAAAAGGATTTTATTTTTTATTCTTCAATTAAAGGGAGAGGTTAGCAGAGAGCTGGCCTCAAAGCCAGGAAGGCCTAGGTTCTAGCCCTACCTCTGACAAGGCTGGCAGTGTTATCCTCCGCAAGTTGCTGACCTTCGAGAGTCCCCTACGCAACTCTCCAAAACCTGAAGTGGTAGAAAAAGTGCCATGTTCAATAGTAGATGGAGTTTCCCTATGGAAGAGATTCCGTCCACCAATAAAATCACCAGCCCAGCCCCTATGCCCAGGTCCTCTAGGTCCAGATTTTAAAAATTAAAGTCCCTTCACCTCCAAAATCAATCCTTTAACATTAATAGAAAGAAAGGATGCTTCTTCTACCCTCCTGTAGAACACTGAAATACTTTGTATTTGCCAGAGGTTTGGCAGCATCATCATTTTGACTATGCACATTGTTACCACAATTGTGGATATTGCGCTTTTCCCACGAGTCCCTCGAAGGGAGAGGCAGAAGAGATTGTCAGGACCTGATGAAAGCCAAATTCTGACCCAGTACAGTGAACCAGTACCGAGAAGGCTAAACTTTTGGAAAATAACCCCTGCAAGGTGTCCCAGCTGGACAAGACCGAACAGAGCTCAAGAACCCAGGTTTTTCTGATATTCATCAAATTCTTGAAATTTGTAGGAACACTGCTTACCAAAAAAGAAAGTAAAAAAAGCAAAAAGGAAGGAAGAAAAGAAGGAAAAAAGAAAGGAAGAAAGCAGAAGGAAGGAAGGAAAGGAAAGAAAGAAAAGAAAGAGAGAAAGGAAGGAAGAAAGAAAGAAAGAAAGAAAGAAAGAAAGAAAAAGAAAGAAAGAAGACTTTGGCATTCTGGAGTGCCACTGACCCCTTTTATTATCTGCTAGCATGATTAATAAAATTATTAATTACCCAGAAAAAAGAGAGAAAGAGAGAAAGAAAGAAAGTATATGACCTGTTCCCCACCATTTATTTGCACACTAGATAACAGGAAATACTCAGAGTGAGAAAGCAAGCAGTTCAGCTGCATTAATCCCTTTTTGTTGGGGGCAGCAATTAATATTATAACGAACATTTAAGATGCATTAAATCCAACAGGCAGCATTATCAGAGAATGAGCAGAGCTCCAGGGCAGAACCTTCCCTGCTAACTCTTATGATCCATGTCACCCCCTCCCAACCTCCCAGTTGCCGGCAGGGCAGACTTCTGGCCTGAGATCTACCAGCTCCCTCCTTCAAGAAATGAAGCATCTCACCTACACCTGTCTCTCTTCCAGACCACTCAACTCAAAGAGCACTTCCTACCAATCCAGGTCAGATTCAAATCATTGCTGGGCAGCAGCTTCCACCCTACTACACACTCATCTGTTTTTAGTGCCTAGAAGGCATTTTAATACCTCTTACACCAGAAGGTGTGGGAGCATTTTGCAAATGGGAGAGGAAGAAAACCTGTACAGAGAAAACACTTCTGGGGATGAATCCCCACGAGATACTTCAAGGGTCCAAGATTTAAGCACAGATCTAAGCCATGTCCATCCACACCCACCCCCACCCACCCCCTGCCAAGCCATTAGGAAAGGCACTGATTTACAGGTACAGAAAAGGCATCATCTGGTAGACAGCCCAAGCAGAATTTAATTCTCCTACCCTAACAATGAGGAGCCATAAGACAGTTGTGTTGGTACTCCTCCAGTGTTTTTCACAAATGCTAATGAATACTTCACCTGACTCTAGAGGCAATCAGGTCCAACAATTTTCACCAGGGATTAGCAGCAGCTAGATGGTACAGTGGAAAGAGTGCACAGCCTGGAGTCAGGAAGACTTTATCTTCCTGAGTTCAGATCTAGCCTCAGGACTAGAAGCAAACTGTTGACCTCCCTACAGATTCAAGGATTACCTTTCCATTCTCAGTACTGAAATGTTGCCACTTATAGGATGCATGTCATCAACCATAAAACATAAAAGAAAGTTAAGGCCAAATTTAACATACCATTAACAACAAAAGAGAAAACTTAAGATAGAAACATAAGAAAAGCATAAGCCTGCGGACTAAAGCATAGTATTTGCTCTTTTTTTTTTTTTGTTTCTTCTTTCTCGTGGTTCCTCCCATTGGTGCTAATTCTTATTTACATCAGGACTAATATGAAAATATGTCTAATAAGAATGTATATGTAGAGCCTATATCAGATTGCATGCCATCTGGGGGTGGGGGGGAGAGGGGAGAGGGGGAGAAAATTTGGAACTCAAAATCTTATGGAAGTGAATGTCAAAAACTAAAAATAAATAAATAAATTTAACATAAAATAAAATTAAAAAAGAAAAGCCTAAGCCAAGAGGCTGACCCCCTCAACTGTAGCTCCAGCCTCTTCTCATCTCAGAGATGTGGGAGGGAGCTGAGGTCCCCAGGACTGAAGAGTGACGGGTTTACCATCCCGCAGGTAGTAACAGAGCTGGGACTCAGAACCCACTTTGCACCTTCCACACGAGGCAAGACCAGTTCTGTGCATTACAGATGTTGTTGCTATGGAAGAAGAATGGATGTGACAGAGAGGAGAAAGGAGGCAGGGAGACTTACTTAGGAGGCCAAAACGACAGTGCAGGAGAGAGGTAATGACGGCTTGAACTAGGCTGGAGGTAACAGCAGTCAGTAACACAACTTAATTGTTCAGCAGCAAAGGCCTAAATTTATACTCAACTCATGTGGGTCCTGCCATCTGGAGCACCTCCGAAGGTCACAAAATCAGATCCTGACTCCAGGGCCAGCACTCTACGCACTATGGCGCCCCCAGCTGCCCACTATACCAGGCTGCTAAAACAACTGCAATACAGTTGCATCAGGTTTGTTACCGATTTAAAAGGTCACCTACTCACCTCCCCATTTAACTGTCTCATTTACAGGAGGGCAGTGTAACCTGGACAAAGCACTGTTCTCGATCCTCAGGAGACCTACCTTCTGCTCCCACAACTCTGCCATGGAGCCAGCTCTGCATCACCAATTGTTCATCTAAATTTATGTACACAAAAGAAAAGAAAAATCTCAGATCCCTTGATGTCTTTAATTTTGTCTTCGTTTCCCCAGCACCTAGCCCGGTGCCTTGCACACACAAGGTGCCTAATAAATGTGCGTTGGATTGATTTAAGATCCTGATTGTTTCAGATCCTTTAGCAGAAGACATTATACAGACAAGCCTCAACTTAGCAATAGGCTGTAGCCTATGAGATGTTGATAATGATGATGATGATAGCTAATATTTCCATAGCAGTTACTACAATGTTCCAGACACTATGCTAAGAACTTTACAAGTATTATCTAATTTGATGCTCAAAACAACCCTGGGAGGTAGGTGCTATTATCATCCCCATTTTACAGATGGGGAAACTGAGGCAAATTAAAAAAAAAAAGAGGTTAAAGACTTGCCCAGAGACACATGGCCAGTGAGTATTCGAGATAACATTTGAAGTCAGGTCTTTCTGACTCCAGGCCCAGCACTCAATTCACTGAGCAAGATTCCAAGATCAACATATCTTCCTGTGTCAGCCTTATTTTAAATGGTGAGGAGGTTCTCTGATCACACCACCCAGGTCCATTTAACCCATCCTATTGTGAGATTGACATGGGAACTTAATCCCCATTTAAAACAGTTTCCATTGGCAAAGGTATTCTGCATAATTAAAAACTAACACTGGTAGCCCGAGTGTACCTTTTACCTCATACTATACTTCCAACTATACTCAACCTCGGTGCTCCCCACAGCGACCTAGCCTTAAGAGAGAAGACACCGATGTGCCATCATCAAGATGTCTCCTTCCCACACTGGCCAGCTTCTTCCTCCACAGGAGCAGGGCCTAACCATTCATACAAAGAGTCGCCAGAGGCACACAGATAGATCTTAAATGACTTGCCGAAGGTCTCACAGCTAGTGTGAGCGGTGGAATTTGAACTCAGGTCTTCCTAGCTGGAAGCCCAGCACTCTGGGTCCATGAGGCCATGCTTCCTCTTTTGTATGCATATTGATAAGCTGCAATGGGAAGTCAAGGAAGTCTTTGCACAAAATATTAAATGACCCAAAAGACAACAACAACAACAAAGGAGATTCTATGAGGAAATACCCTTCTCTCCTACTAACAGATTCATTAGGCTACTATATAAAAGTCCTAACGATGCTTTCCCCAAATTCCAACTCATTTGTACCTCTCTGCCTTCCGTTAAAATATTTTCTAGGGCAACTAAATGGTGCAGTGGATAGGGCACTGGGCTTGGAATCAGGAAGACTCATCTTCCTGGATTTGAATCCTCGCCTCAAACACTTCCCAGCTGTGTGCCCCTGGCCAAGTCACTTAACCCTGCTTGCCTCAGTTTCTTCATCTGTAAAATGAGTTGGAGATGGAAATGGCAAACCCCTCCAGTATCTTTGCCAAGAAAACCCCACATGGGGTCACGAAGAGTCAGACACGCTAAACAACAAAATGCTTCATAAATCAACATGATCTTGACATCCTCCTTCCACAGAGCTTTGATTTCCCCTTTCACATGGGTAGTTTCATCACTTTCACTTTAAAGAATTATTTCTGTCAAGCCTAAGTTTGTTGCTCCCGAAAACAAAACAAAACAACAAAATTCATGCGTTTCCAATATGGGACACTATGGTAATTTTGGCAAACTCCAGTCAACATCTGAACATCAAAACTTCTTCTATTTCCAAGGGAATATTACTTGGAGAAAAGTCTGGAGGACTTGGGCCAGCTGTCACGAAGATGCAAAACCTGGCCCTTCGGCTTGGGTTTGCTTATACGCTACTTAACCCAAGAATTATGTTTGGGGTAACTGGAAGCAGGGTTAGTGTGTAAAGTGAAACATAATTTCCCAGTTTCAAGAAAGAACTACCTATACCCCCTCACAAGGCTTCACCTGAACAGAAACTGGAAGAAAACCTTCTCGACGAGTTGGGAAGAATGTCTGGCAAATATCGTCCTTCCGGAAAGAACTGGAAAAGCAAGGGGCAGGCCAAAGGAAAAGAGCATCCAGGCATGTCGCATCCATTTTATCGAGGAGGAAATACTAGACTCCAGGTCTTGAATTGGAGAAGCCCTACCAACAGGAATGAAGCCAAAACCAAAGGCAGTTTTCTGCCGGAGCACTGGGGGGAAGGATGGCAATGGCCGTCCAGGTCAGCTCCCAGGCCTGGAAAACCCGAGCCGCTGCACCCAGGGTTGCTCCAAGACAAAGAGGCCAGGCAAGATTTGAAAGGCAGTGGCATCCTGCCCACCTTTGTGGTAGCCCCAGGCCATCAGTCTCTTCAATCTTTGCAGCACCTGAGAATGGATAATCCAGGCTGCCAACCACATCAAAAACTGGCTGCCGGCCTGCTCAAGTTTCCTAACACCTCTGAGTGCTCAGCTTTCCAGGACTGGATTTCTTGTACAGATCCAAGAGTACTGATGAAGGTAAGGAAGAGAAATGAGGGTGCTGCCCGAGGAGGAGATCTCACCCGAATCAGAGACATCAGCACAAAATGCACTGGACACCCTATGTCTATCCTGAGACGGCACAATTAAATCGGGCTTCTGATTTCCATTTACCTAGACTCTAAGGTCCTCAATGTGTGATCCAGGGACTCCTCCCTTTCAGTGGGTCTTTGAGGTCAAAACTATTTTCACAATAGTACAAAGACATCCTCATTTCTAATGTGGTCAATATCAACAGATAGAACCCACATAAAAGCACTTTGGGAGGGAGGGCTTAAATGATTTTTAAGTGTTAAGGGATCCTGAGACCAAGAACTAGTGTGCCAAGGTATAGCAGCAGGCTTTTTACACATCCCAATCCTCCTTGCACCAAAGCCCCTTTGAAAGATCAAGTCATGGAACACTGCTACTTCCTATCCTGCTCTGCTGGTTTCTCTAGCCTTACAGTCCACCCCCCTCCCCCAGTTGCATGAATCTGACACACTTTCCTTATTTAGCCTATTTTGTTGTGTGTTCAAAGCACACATTTGAGTCTTTTTCCAGTCATTTCTGACTCTTCATGACCCCATTTTCTTGGCAAAGATACTACAGTGGTTTGCCATTTCCTCCTTCAGCTCATTTTACTGATGAGGAAACTGAGGCAAACAGGGTTAAGTGACTTGCCCAGGGTCACACAGTTAGTAAGTATCTGAGGCCAGATTTGAACTCTGGGAGATAAGTCTTCCTGACACCAGGCCCATTCTATCCACAGTGACACTCAGATGCTCTACATTCCCTATAAAAAGGGTCAGTAGTGTTATGAACATTCTTTGCAGCAGAGCTCCGATCCTTATTTCAGGAGTAGTATGCTTCCAACTGGACAAAAATACATCTTTAAACACAAGAGCCAGAGAAAAAGCGGCTATGGGGAAGAAAAGAATTCCTTTTTGCTCTAGCTCATGTTCTGTTTCTAACCAATCTTCCCAGGCTGGTCACTGTCCAACTGTTGCTTCTTCCTGGTTTCCACCAAGACGACACAGTACCAAACTTGCTCCCCTTTGTCCTTATCTCATGAATAATTTATGGTTTCATCTTAAAGGTCTTAAACACAAGGAACACTAACAATTTTCCTCTCTTTTATGTGAATTTTCATTTCTGTTCACTCTGTGATCCATATGTGAACTACGGACTTTCCTCTTGCCTGTCACAGGTGTGGGAATATACCTTAAGAGTGATAGCATGATTTAATGTAGATGGAACAGTCTGCCCAGAAGAAGACCTAGATTCCAGTCTTGCCTCTGGAATACATTGGCTCTGTGACTCTGGCCAAACTGCTTAACCTCTCAGTGCCCCAGGGCAGCAGCCAGATCTATATTAGCAGAGGGACATTACCCATCTGGGAGTTCCCTACACCAAGGAAATTAAAGACCTAGCCTGAAAGAGGGGCAGGGAAGGAGAAAATACACTAAATCAAGATTACTCTAATACTTTTTCCAAGCTAATCTTGGTAACCTGATGCAAGATTGGGACTTTCACTTTCCTTCATTTACGGCTAGACTCCGGTCCCCATGGTCACCTTAAGTACCTTCTCTTCCTTTTCAGAGAGACTCTATCTAGGTTTCACTAGCTTCATTTCCATTTCTTTAAAAAGGAAGGAAGGAAGCAAGAAAGGAAGGAAAGGAGGGAGGGAGGGAGGGAAGGAAGGGAGAAAAGAAAAGAGAAGAAGAGAGAGGGAGGGAAGAGAAAAGAGAAGAGGGAGGAAGGAAGAGAGGAAGGGAGGGAGGGAAGGAGGGAGGACAGGAGAAGAGGGAGAGGGAGAGGGAGAGGGAGAGGGAGAGGGAGAGGGAGAGGAAGAGGAGAGGAGAGATTTAAATAAGCAATCACACTTTCCTGAGACTATACTGGTATATGTGGAAAACATTTTCTTAAGATTCAAGAATATCTTCTACTATTTGCTTTCTCATTTCCCGCCATATTTTCATCAAAGAAAAACAAAATTGACCCTCCCTTTAATAAATGTTAACTTGAGACTCTTGATTCTAAACACTAAATGAATGGAACCAGAACATTCCTTACCAGTACCCACAGACTTCTCAAAATGTCCTTCCTTCTACAGGCCACTTAATAACTATTTGAAGCTTGTTCTCAAAGAACCAACTGGAAAAGAACCCAAAGTCCAGTTTGCTAAAGCCAAGGAGTCCTAGTTAAAAGTCTCTAACTTGATCTGGACTCTGGCCTGTCTAGTTTTCTAAGAACATGCTCCTTCTAAGAACATGAGCCCTAACCCTTCTACAAATCGATTTTCTCAGGTGCATCAGTTCAAGAGTTCTTGTAGATCTGATTGGCTAATGTACTACCACTAGGGGTGGGGGGAGGGAAAGAATCATATTTCTCCTAATCCTGCCTCATGTAAGAGTTGTGCTGAAAAACTCTTGTGTGGCTTTACAAAACCATCTCAGCTAAGAATTTGAGATCTGTGAGGAGTCTGGTACCGTTCAGGGCCCCAGCTGCCAACGAAGGGTCTGATCTACTCTCACTTTCTCCATTAGACACTGAGGAAGGTTGCCTGAGGCATAATACCAAACCCCAGAGAAGACTAAATGCAGCTTACCTCCTTTATCAGCATCAGCATGCATGTCTACACACACACACACACACATGCAGGCACGCTCGAGCTGAGCTCCCATCCATCCCTTCCCAACAAGATCTATTCAAATATGTACCCTTTGCTACGAGTGTCTGCTGACCCAGGACTTCCCATCCAACATCCTTCTAGGCTCCTCCTACTCATGTTTGTGCACAGAGGAACAGTCCTCTACCTGTCTGAACCTGACTGCTGCTTAACTATGTTCCCCAGTGTTTGCATTTACACCCTCAGATTAGCATTTTTCCCTGTGTAGACCTTCTTGCAGAGGACATGAACCTTAAGAGTGTGAGTCATCCTTAGACTCAGGAAATAACCTCTCAATCTAAAGGTTGAGCCAATTCCTAGAGAGATTTCTGCATTCTTCTCACTCTCCTTACCTCTTTAAAGGCCACTCAACACAAACCCCCTCCTCCCTTTAGGCCTTTTTTTTTTTTTTTAAGATTTCCTCTCCTGACCACCCACAGCTTCATGTTTGTTTTACCCAGTTGGTAAGAAGAAAAATGAGGGAAATCTGTGACAGCTCTAGCACAGCACACAGAACACTTTTTCTTTTTACACATTCTGACTCTGTCAGGGCCCTATCCTTGAACCTTTAGCCTCTGCACAGAGGAGCTATTTGGTGCAAATTACGAGTTAAGCTTAAAGTACTTCAAGGATCATCCCCAGCCTTCATTATTGCTCAAACTCAAAGCTGCCCCAACCCAATCCAGCAAATTGACTTTGGCGATTCTGGTCAGTCATGTCATGCCAATAAAGTTACTGATAATGAACTCAAATGGACTTTATGAGTTAGTCACATTCTCAGATGTTAAGATCAACTGAAAAATCCTAAAAAACGTTGAGCCTTATGGGCTCCTCAGCAATCCACTCAAATATCTATCTGCACATTGGGTTGTCTACGGATTGACCTTACCCAACCATGAAGGCTTTCCTTAGAGCAAATTTAAGACTTTGCATCATACCAAGGTCCAACCTATACTTCCAGATGAACCAGTACTATCCCTAATCCCACTCTAATCTGGACCTTTTCCCCTAAAGAATGGCCAGATGCCAACCAATCCCCTCCCCAGAGTATAGAAGAGCTACAAAGAATAACAGGATTGACTTCAGTCTTGCTTTACAAACAGTTAAGGATTCCTGTTGACATGGAAAGATGGAGGAGGACAAGAGTCTAGTGTTTCTGCTGAAGTATGTTTCCCCAAGCAATCTGGAATTTACATGGAACCAAAGACTACCACACAGGAAAAAAACCTTTCCTATAATATGCAACTCTTTTTTTTACAGATGAAGAAACCAAGAGGTGAATGGAGGCCACAGAGCTGGTTAGTTGTAGAGCTGAACCCAGGATCCAGGACTTTCTACTAAAAATCTAATGATCTTCGGTCTCTCAGCTTGTCTTACTGTCCTACACTAGAAAGAAAGTTACCACCCTTCTTTGAGACATAAATCTAGAATGTCTAGAAAACAAGACACCAGTTAAAGCTACTCGTCCACAAAGATGTCAGCCCAGTTGCTGATCAAAGGAAGCAATGCAAGCCAGTGTATTTAGCACTACAATAGGGAGGAGAAAAAAAGTTGAGAAACTGTTTCCAACGCAGCATCAATCTGCTGTACAAACTGGTAACTTCTGTTTCTGATGGGCAATTCCCCAAAAAGTATTCAATCAGTACCTTTGGGTACTTTGATTTTTTTCAGGGAAAAAAAAAAAGAAAGATGCTCTATAAATAAAAGGCGTTATCATTATCATAATCAAATATGCTGGTCTCCTGTTAAAAGTAAACACAGTAGACATCAGGCACTTAAACTTATATTTGCTTTATATCTTGACTCTAGGTCAAGGTCACTGGGGAAAAGGTAAGGCCTTGAGACCCACAAATGGGCTAGTCTGACCCCACGAAGTTTTGCTTTCCTCGACATAAGGCAGGAGGAAAGAAACAGGCTGGAGAGGTGGATAAACCAAGGACAGGCTTGAATTAGGAGACAGTCCCACCAACAGAGAAGTGACTTTCAGAAGGACGACAGCAGATCACTATCTGGCTGCCAGACTACAGAGTCACATTATTTCTCAAGCAGAAGACTGCAACCCATTCCCTTTCCCCCACCTTCCACCAAGTTCAGGACTGGGCTGGAGATCATGACATGTCATTCCCAACACAGGCCCCATCTTTTTTTTTCCTACCCTCCCTCCCCTATAGTAGAATACCCCCCAAAAAAAGTTTTGGACTGTGTCCCAAGGCATGGAAAGGTAGAGATAAAAATTGAACTGCACTGGGAATTCAAGGGGAATGACGTGTGTGTGTGTGTGTGTGTGTATGTGTGTGTGTGTGTGTGTGTGTGTCTATATATATATAAAAATAGACACCCTCAAATCTTGGCGAGTTTAGTCACACCAGCGTCCAGACAGCGTAGGCCCATACTGGAGGAAGGATCCTGGAGCTGAAAGTACAGGCACTTGCCTCAACTGCCTGAAAACAATTTAAAAGACACTAGATTGAGAAAGGAGGAAAGGATGGTGCTGGGCAAGGCTGCCTGTCCTGGCCAGAAGGTTCAGGAGTTAAATGTTCCCCCACGGGTGGGCATGTGAGGGCACATATCCCTGCTGCAGTTCTGTGAATGTATGGGCATGCTTCCACCCCAGGAGTGACAGGAGGGGACTTGTCTGCTTGGCCCCTCCCTCTCTCTTTCCTTGCCTCCTGGGGCTGCTGCCCCCACTCCATGGGCTTCCCTCTCCCTAAATGGTGATGGGGGAGGGGGGATGATTGCTAGCCTACCAGGCACGTGAAGACTCATTCTCATGTTTTCTCTCTACACACACACACCCTCCTTCTGCATCAAATTTGAAACTTCTTTTCCCTCTTGGGAGGGAGGAAAACTTCTACCCCCATGGAGGAATGAAGGGAGCCCCAAGGACCACTTGTTGGTAGGAGGCTAGTGTGAGGAGGAAAAGAGATCTGTTAGGAAGCTCAGTGAGAACTTTCTCCCACAAACGCTCCTCCCAGGAGGCTCTGTTGCACCCTCAGAATGAGGGGGAGCCTTTGAGAAAGAAGTCCATGGCGGTGTAGTAAGAGCTGCAACTCTGGGAATGGATTTGATGTCAAGTGTCAGCAAGTAAATTGCTATTGGCTTCTCAATAAGCAGCAGCAGTGAGCTAAGTGTTTCCCTGTATTGTGCAGGCTCTCACAGACTCAATACAGCAGTATTGACAGCACAATCACACAGTAATCCAGGCTCCACTAATACCTCGACTTCCTCAATGAAAATACACTTTCCACTTGGACATCAGCCCATTAGCTTGGGCTGGAAGCACCGGTTTCAGTCCCCTCCCCCACCACCCCTGGGCTATGTGACTGGCATCTCTCCCCCCAACATCCCAGCCAATGTGAACATCAGCAGGGCAAAACCAAAAGATAAACAGCCAGAGAACGACAGGAAAAGCCTTCCCTCCCATCCATAAATCACTGGAGGGATAGAATGAAGAGCCATCCAACTCTAGGCATAAAAATCTCCAAAGTCACTCAGAAAATGGATGTTTCCTTGCTAAGGAGGAGATGTGCATCCAGGAAGGAAGATGCATACATTTCAATCACTCGCCAGACCAGCTTCAACTTCACTTATACAGAACGAAGAGTGGACAAGTTGATTAATGCAGATTATACAATTCCCCCCAAATCTCAAAGTATGACACTGAAAACCAACAGAGTGAGAAGGAGCTTGAAAATTTATCTTCACCCTGGTGTGTTGGCATGTTAGAAAATCTACTAATCCGGTAATAATAATGCCATTTATTTGCATAGTGGTTCCTATATTTCAATGCGGTTTTAAAAAAAAAAATCATTATCCCAATTTCAGAGATGATAAAACAGAGAGGCTGACTTTCACGGCCAAAGACACATAGCTCATTAGAGGTAGCTTTTTCTCAAATTAGAATGGCGCACACCATTTGCCCAACTCAGCTTTGACATACTCTACCAGTCAACAAAGACCCCAGCCTAGATCTACCCATGGTGCTGTCTCACGTCTCTCAAGCACACATGTGCCACTTTTTTTTTAGTTTCATATATATGTATATATATATACACATATACACATACATACACACATATGTATATAGAGAGACATATATACACACACACACACACACACACACACATATATATATATATATACATGTCATAGCCCACTAGACAGCCAATTAATTCCATTAGGGCAAGGGCTGAGGCCTAAGTTTTAAATATTTGCCTATTTCCTTCTTTCCTAATGGCTTAACTCACAGTAGACAACATATGAATGCTTGTTGAATCAAATGAACGGTAAATACCCAAGGCTGCTCTCAGCCTCCAGGAGATGAGAGTTAACTATACTGCATCTCTATTTTATCATAATTTATCAAGTACAGAACACAAAAAGCTATGCCCCTAGGTGTCGTAAGCTAATTCTCACCATTCACACCACACCTGTTCACAGACTGGTTCACGGCCACAAAGCAAAGTAGAGAATCACAGAATTTGAGAGTTAGAAGGCTGCTGCCTGGTCCACGGTACTAGAGGTTACCATTATCAGTAAAATCTTTTTAGAATGTGAATTTTCAGTATAAATTTACACCAAAAACAAAACAAAACAAAATAAAAAACCAATAAATTTTCCCATAGGTTTGTATTGTAATGCATCTCAAAGCCACCCCAGGCTTAGCAAATATTCCCACACTGATACAGATTCTTCCTTAAGCAGGAAGTGGAAAAGAAATGAAAATTTTGCTCATCTGTGTGCCACAAACAGAAATCTGGGTAGAAAAGGGTTAACTCCCCCTTCCAGCCTGTGATCTGATAAATGGCTCTGCAGAAAGCAGGTTCTCTCACTTTGAGATATGATGTCACTAACCTTTATTGATCCACAATCAGAGAACTTTGCTTATCTCTCTCCTGTGATATACTGCCCCTCCTGTACTCAACTAGTGTTTAATACACTGCCAGGGCCTTGTACTCTTCATCGCTCAACGCTACAGCAAAAGCCTGCCACAGGGGGAAATATTTTACAGGCCAGGCCTCGCCAGCACTGACAACTGGGTAGAGACACATCGGGTGGAGTGTCTGGCTCTCACACTCAGGTTTCCCCCCTTCTGGATGCCACATGAAACTTTTTTTGCTGTTGTTCTGGATCTGTGATCGGATCCCTGTAAGATACTCCCAGTGCGGAAACACCTGATCAGTAAAGTGTCTTGCCCGTGGTCACATGGCTAAGGAGGGAGAATTTGAACTTGGGTCTTCCAAACTCTAAGGTCAGCATGGCCTTTCATATAAATTCTCTATTTTTAACAATTTGGGGGGTGGGGGTGGTGGTAGGCCAGTTGGGGTTAAGTGACTTGCCCAGAGTCATATAGCTAGTGAGTGTTAGGTGTTTGAGGCAAAATTTGAACTCAGGTCCTCCTGACTCTAGCGCTGGTGCTCTATTGACTGTGCAACCTACCTGCCCCTGAAACATCTTTTTAAACAGAGTTAGAGGAAAGACAGGAAAGAAATCACCTCTTGTTACTATTACAGGCCTACAGTCCTCAAGCTTTCGCCCCACTCCAATTTCACTCATAGCCAATTTTAATATTCTTTTTTTTACCTAAAAAGAGACAAATTAATCAGACCAGCTTCCTTTGAAAATGCTTAGAATTTGCAAATCTCAAATTTGAATCCTACTCCTCAATTTTATAACTTTTCCAAAATTAATTTATTTTTATTTTCCAATTACACGTGCCAGAAACGGTAACTAATAGCAACAGTCCTAGGAATTTAAAAAAAAAAAAAAAAAAAGATGGAACCCAATACAGGGGGAAAAAAAAAAAGCTCTTATCCCCATCATGGGAGCCGGTCCAAATTCTGGTTTTGATTCTAAAGGGGTGATCTGCTTCCCAAGTACAAAAGTGGCATAGCTTGGGGGTACTGCTGCTGAAGCAACCACAGACTTGGTTTTTCTCCATGCCTGGGGGCTAGCGGTATTTCTCTCTCTCTCTCTCACACACACACACACACACACACACACACACAGCCACACCCAAGGGTGGGGAAAGCCAGCAAGCACTAACACACAGTTTACTACTACAGCTAGAACCAAGCACCAGAGGCTCTGTTTTTGGCCCATGTTCCAGGCAGCACTAAACCCACTTCTTTAAATCCCTGGGTTTGGCCCAGAAGCCGGGGACCCCATCCTCTGCCCCAAATGATGCCAACAAAAACCAGTCTATCGCTTGGTACCTTGTGTGTGTGGGAGCGCAAACAGGGTGGTAAGGTAAGTAGCATATGGAATGTGAGCGCTCCCTTCCACTGCTGCAGGGCACCCAGAATCTGCCTAATTGAACATTAACAAGTTGCTACAATAAAGTTCTTCTGTTTTTAGTGAGAACCCTTTTTCGGCAACAGCAGAAGTCTTGTTACAAACTGCTTCCTATGCCAGGCTGCAGCCCTGACAGGTGTGAACAAGACTGAAGCACCTCCTACAATATACAACCAACCCAAACAAAAGAGAAAGTCAATCCCAGCCTCCTGGGGTTTCTTCTTGTTTAACATAAGTCTTCACTCACTCTTAGCCCAAGGAAACCAAACAGGGAGCCCAGAGAGAGAGGCTGACTGCTTTCCCAGCTGCCAAGTCTGTCTCACTCAACAAGGTTGCCCTTCGCCTCATAAACTCCGCCACCATACAATCACTCCCAACCAATGGACCCGAGAAAAGAGAGACTTGGTCTCATCAACTTCACTGTCCCAAAGAGAACAGCAGAAGATGAGTGCCAGGCCCCAGCCCCCAGCCCCCCACTCCCACAGCGGGGCATGCCCCCATCTCCCCCTGCAAGGGCTCTCCTCGGTGATAAGAGGGGAGAAGCCCAAAGGGGGTCACAACCTCCCCCACTTTCGGGTGGCTGGCTCAAGTGGGCAGTGGAGGGACAGGACCCTTGCTTCCGCCTTCCCTGGTTGCAGACATTGCAAATGAATGAAGGGATCAGCACTTCCTTCAGGGCCTTTGGTGGAAGGCCCACCTTGGTCCCAGGCGGTTTCATGGGACTAGCTTCTCTTCCACACAGGCAATCTTCTGAAGCCCTACCTGCAGCATACAATTCCCTCCCCATTTATTCTTTTGCCGACCATGTCTATACTCACTTGTCTCTTAGGTCTCGGAACCATGCCATCCCATTTGGTCAGACCCCATCCAATTCTTCCACGGGGAGGCAATTACAGAAGGAAGGTGGAGAAAGAGGGAGAAAGGCAAAGTAAAAACCTAAAACGTGCACTTGTGGTTAGCTGGCTATTGCCTTTGTCGCTGAGGTCTCCCCACCCAAGGGGCTTGCTTCCCCCTCTCTCCTGGTCCTTCAAACACCACTGAGGAAGCAGAGCTGGTCTTCTAATAATTTTTAAGTGATGCTAGAGGTAGAGAAACACATGAAAGTGTGTGTAGGACAAGGGAAGGAATTATCCCTCCCATTGATTTTCGCTCTGGGGTATTAGAAAGAACACGGCATTTATCTGGAGATTTCTTCCCCAAAGCCGACCACATAAACGAGCCTTGAAAGGAGCTTATCGGACAAACGATCCGCTCAAACCGTCACCACCGAAAGTGGGAGCCCCAGCAGGGAGCTCTGTGATCCCATTGTCCCTCCTCGGACATCTTTAAGTACTTGTTATTGTTACCCAACTTCAAACAAGTAAGCAAAGGGGAGGGGTAGTAGACAGATAAGAGGACCCCGGCAAAAGTTACAATGGACAAAGAAAAGAATTCTCCTGCCCTCAAACGAGGGAAATGCAGGAAAAACTCATTTTATACGCAGACACTCTTAAATTCCTAAATACCCTTCACAGACATCTCCATCTCCATCTCCATCTCCATCTCTCTCTCTCTCTCTCTCTCTCTCTCTCTCT
>NW_020945064.1:1609261-1646761 GCF_900497805.2 Vombatus ursinus
CTCTTCTTCTGTCTCTCTGTCCCGCTCTCTCTCTCCCTCTCGATCTGTCTCTCCTCTTCTCTTTGTCTCTCTCTGCCTGTCTCTCTCTCTCTCCTTTCTCTCTCTTTCCTTTCTCTCTCTCTCCTTTCTCTCTCTCTCCTTTCTCTTTCTCTTCTCTCGCTCCTCTCTCCGTCTGTCTCTCTCGGTCTCTCTCTTTCTCCTTTCTCTTTCTCTCTTTCTCTTCTCTCTTTCTCCCTCTCTCTCTCTCCTCTCTCTCTCTCTTTCTTGTCTGTCTCTGTCTCTCCCCTCCCCTTCCCCTGTATAACAGGAATCTTTTCCCTTTACAACAATACCATAAAAGAATAAAGCATCTTGACATTCAGTAACCCTCTTTCCTCTCTTTGCAACTTCGATGGTCAACAATGAAAAATGCAGATAGAGTCACCCTTAGCCCCAGATGTCCCATTTCCCCTCCACCCCAGAACTTAGAGGACCCCAAAAGAACAGGTCACTTCAACAGTGGCTCAGACTTAAAAGCTGCATGTCTGCTATGGTGCAAGGTAAATGTAAACGTTGTTGGATTTTTTCCCCTCAAATCATTATTTAGTACTTCCCTAAAGAAACGCAAATTAAAACAAAGGAGGGAGGGACTTAGCTACACTAAGCAGGCTGCCCCCCCCCCAAAAAAAAGTAACAAAATTCAACAGGAGCGATGCTGCTGGAAAAGACCGTTATAAGCATTGCTGATTGCAAACAGTTCCTATCCATTTGGGGATCAATTTGGCAACAGATACGACTTTCGAAGGACCTTTGGCCTAAGAACCCCTTCTACTGGGAATCTATCACTGGGATCTATCCTTGGGGGAGGGGAGAATTATCTACAGGAAGCTGTTGATATCAGTCACTATATTTATTAAACACCTTCTGTGTACTGAACACTGTTGGAGGCACTGAAGGAAATACAAAGCTTAAATCAAAAACATCTCCTACTCCACAAGACACGTACACACACACACACACACACACCAGAAACAAATGTCCAAAGGGCCACTAAACATATATCAAAAATAAAGAGCTATGGAATGACGAGGACATCATCAATAGCAAAGAAAGTAGAACCAGACTATACACATCATGACGATACACTGTGATTACATAAAAACAAAAGGTAAGCATATGGAAGGGAAATGGTCTGCCACAGATCAGAAAGGGGAAAAGGGAATTAATATGGAAGGTGTTTTTTTTAAAAAAAAAAATACCTGTAAATAATTGACTGTCATTCTCTATTAGTTTCCTTATTGTGTGATTTAAACATAAATTAAAATGTCTAATATCGCCATTATGGAATCTGTTTCTCCAGAATGTTTACTGATGGTCCAAGAATGAAAATAGCATTTTAAAAGTTTATTCAGATTCTTTTTTCCCCTTTCTATTTTCCCATTCGTCCACTAGTTAGAAAAAAGTAATTGTCCCTCGACCCTTTGGAAGGAGACCAGCCTACTCTTAACAAAAAAGGTTCAAAAGCCTATGTCTCCCTTCCAGGTAGGTGGAAGGATGTAATTGGTGAGGCAGGAGATTAGAAATATCGGCAGCCTCTAAGTAAGACTTTAATTTACTGGCAGATCAATAGTGCCGGGGTTATATTGGCAAAGTGTCTACAACTCTATTGACTCACGCAATTCCTCTTATCAATTTATCAGAAATCTGGAAGTCAGAAGATATTGTTTGAAGGGAAAAAGAAAAAAAAGAGAGAGAGACAGGGCCTAGGCCAGTGAGAAAGCTTAGGATGCCCAATCAGAAACTCAGTGCTAAGTGTTTTCCAGCTAACATATCTACTGCAAAGGAGGCTAATATGATATGATTAAGAGCTAACTTGCTTCCTCGAATGCCACATCCAGCCTTCTCGAGTGCCTTCCACAGAACCACCAGAATGGAGCTGGGCCCACCAGCCAGGAGCAACAGTTCCCCTTAGGTTCAACATGACTTGAGTCTGAAAGACAGTTCTAGTTTCCTACAAGTAATTCCAGGACCAAGCCCCAGTGCATCCGAAGCAGGCATTCATCCTTTTGGCTTTCCTTTTACCAATCCATAAAAAGATTCTTAAAAGTAAAAGGGGTATCTATTCCTGCATCCCAGCACTCCCAGGGGACCATGAAGAATCTATGAGGCTAGCATTACAACAGTCCCAAGGAAGACGCTTTAAAATAACACACTTGGGGGTTCTACCAGCTTTTCCATTCAAAGATCTCAAAGTGTTTCACAGATTCTTGTTTTTGAAAGGGCTTTGACATCCCCCAGGCACCTGGCCTGGGGAATTTTAACACTTCACTGAGCACCAGTTTGTTTACAAACCAGTGGGGGAAGAATTCTGGGAAGGGGCTAAATAGCATTTTCACCAAGTAGCTCTACCAAGTCGAGTTTGGGGCAGGTAGGAGGGCACTGAGGGCTCAGAGCATTCCAGTTATCTGAGGAGGGCTAAAAGAAGAGCAAGTTTGGTTTTATTTGGAAGAGCCCCGATCTGCTTTTGATGATCTTTTTTGGTCCTTGCCTCATACCAACAAATTTCTGCTTAATTGCTGTTTTGCATTTCGTTGAGACATCGAGTAAACAGTACTTAAGTGTTTCCAGACAAAAACAATAACTCACTAATGACTAAGGCACTGCTAATTAAAATGCCCCCGTGATGGCGTGACTGACCTCACAGACACCACAAGGAACCCAATTGCCCTGAACCTCGGGGCCTGTAGGGAGACAGTTCTGGCCCAGAGGGGCCACGCCAAGATGTCAGACTGAGAGCCCAAAGAGTGGGACCACTTGGAGCTCCTGGCCTCTCTCTGGTCTGTGTCAAGCGCCAGCCAATTGGCAGACCTTCCCCAGCCCAAGAAGGGAGACCTGTTTCTTATGGAGAGATGCTCAAAGAAGGCTCTCAGGCTTTAGAAAGGACACATACTATCTACTGGAAAGCAGGTTCTGGGGAATTCTTTGTATGGAGTAGTAACTGAACAGGGCTGAGTGGCACTGAACCACTGACAGGCATTCCTGCTGGCCTCTACACCAAATGGTAGGGCACAGCTTCTTAACCTGATGTCCATGAATTTGACTTGATTTGATTTTAGTAATTTGACAACTGTATTTCAATAGGTAATGGTTTCCTTTGTAATCCTATGTATTTTATGCATTTAAACACATTATTCCAAGAAGGGGGTCTATAAGCTTCATCAGACTGATAAAGGGGTCCAATACACACATGTTCTAGAGCCCCTGTTCTAGAAAGAGGAAAAACCTATCCCTAGGGGGAAATGAGCAGAAAACCAAACAGGGTCCACGTTTACTACTGAGCGTTGGGTGAATAAAAAGCAGACAGGGGCTACTTGCCATTAATTTGGAAGGAAAAAAAAAAGTTCCAAGAACCAAAACTCCTTTGCCAGGTAAATACAGAACAGTCGTGGAAGCCACTGCCAGCCCAAGACAAAAATGGGCCCTGGAGGCCATTTCACAGGCACGAACACAACAAGGCCAGCAGATCCAGGATAAGGCAACGGAGCAAACCCCAACCTCCTTCCTCCAACAACAGCATCAAAACAGAAAGAAGCAGAAGGGCGGAATCCTTCCCTTGCCATTCCTCAGCCCTGGAGGCCACTCAACACACACAAATCACTCTTTAAAGCTACCCAGCACAAACAAAAGGTGGGTGCCCCTCAGACTGTTTTCTGCAGGACTTTATCTTCCTCCTGGCAGGTTAAAGACCAGCTAGTTAGCAACCAGAGGGGGTGGAGAAAGTAATTGAAACCCCAGGGGCCTAATATCCATTTGTATTCACACTCGTACCCTTTAAGGGATATAAAACCGGAGAGGTTGAACTGTTTACATTCACCTAATGCCCCAGTAAACAAATCAAAGCTTACATGGAGGTGTTGGAAGAACTCTGGGTATTCCAGCAAGTTCTCTGGAGAGAGAAAGTGGGCAAATAAGAAAATAAAATCCAGGGGCCACCCTCACCCCGGCCCCTCCCCTTCCCAGGTTCTACTTAAGAAAGAGAGAAAACTGGTCAGCTCTGGAAGCAAACAGATGCCTTCCCCCCCCCCCCCAGTCTCTCTCTCAGTTATTTCACGTGTTAAAACAGTTTAAGGAGAAAGAGTTAGCCTCCTCCTTATTAGGATAGTCAAGAAGCAGCAGGGGGGTGGGGTGGGGACCGAGAAAGAAAGAGGTCAAAGAGTTGGTCCTCAAGGCAGGAGAGGGGAGGTGGAAATGGGGAAAATACGGTAATCTGTCTTTCTTTCTTTTTTTTTTCTTTTTCATCCTTTTCCCTTTAAGACCCAGAAGCTCATAGCTCATTTCAAACCATAGGCTCTAACAAAGTGGAGCCTCCCACTCCCATCAGGGGTAAAGAGGAGAGAAGGGCTGAATTTCCATCTCCATGGAGACAGGCCTTCTTGCCACACAAATGTTACTCCATCCCATGGCTGATTTGCGAATATTAGGTACAAGGAAGGATTACCAACTGAGCTCCTCCAACAGTTTCCATACCATGTGTAGTTGGCTTGGAAGGGAAGAGGAAGGTTATTGGATAAGCATGGTTTGTGGGGATGGAGGGTAGACATGCAAGGGCTGTGGGCAATCTCTCCTAACTTGATGGGGCCTCCTACAGTTAATCAGCAAGAATCAGTAATACTGAGCTAGATATTTCCTCGAATGGCCCCTTGGTGTCGTCCACCCTGATTTCCAGGCCTCCACATCTCCCTAATGCAAGTGCTGTTCCAACTGCTGAAACATTTCCAGAGGAGGAAGGCATCCTCAGTTTGGGGCTATGGCCAAGGGAAGTAGGGCCCAACTTGGTCCAGAGGAAAACGCTTCATTTTGTCCTTTAAAAACATTAACTGCTTCAACTTGGCTGGAGAAAAGGGTCCTGGCTCTCCTTTTAAATGCAGATTTGAACTTTTCACCCAGAGGTCAGCAGCTGCAACACTCCCATCCCCAGCAGAGATCAGGCGCCATGACCCACACTGGTTTCTTTCTTTTTTTTTTTTTCTTCCCTGCTTAGGAGGGAGGCAAGCTCAGGAAGGACATTACAGACCTCCCCCAACCCCTAACTTCTCTCTCTTCTCTTCTCCTCTTCTTCTCTCTCTCTCTCTCTCTCTCCCTCTCCCTCTCTCCCTCTCCCTCTCCCTCTCTCTCCCCCTCTCCTCCCAGCCAATCAGCATGAAGAAAGGCAAATTACCTTGTAGTTATCACCCCCCCCTTACCCCACCAGTCTCTCCAGATCTCCCTCAGAGAGGAAAGGCTATATGAATAAATTGGGGAAAGCAACAGTTAACGAAGATTCTTCTTACCACATTCAACGGAATGATTAGTGTCCAAATACCCAAGTACACCTTTAAAAGGAAAAGCATCCCTCTATTGGACAACTTGAAAAAAACAGCTGCTCCCAGGGTAAAACAGCATCTGAGTGGACAATAATCTGCCATTTTTACTAATACTGCAATTGAAGGGACAGGATTCAGCATCGACAGGCTGGTTCTCTCTCTGCGTAAAGCAGGTTATCTGGCTCTAAGAAACAGTTATTTAATGGACAACAAAATATTAAGAGTTCCTTTTTTTAAATCTTTGCTCTGACTTCCTTTTTCTTATTTCTCATCTTACTGCATCTCTCTCTCTCACTCTCTCTCACACACACACACACACACACACACACACACACACACACACTTCAAAGTACCAATTACCACTAGTTTTTGGATCCAGGGAGCAGAAATAAACACTGTTCTTGGATGTGTTGGGTTTTTTTTAATCATAGAATCAAGAAAGGTAAGAAATCAGTTACTCAAATAAACAATGCTGACCCATGAAGATGAGGCCCTTATAAAAAAGGCCTGCTATCTTCCTAAAGGGCACCCCTCATTTACCAGTCACATCAGCTAGCTCCACAAGAAGGCCAGCCAGCAGCTCTGATACTTGGGGAACATTCCCTGCCCCCTATCCCACCCCCCAAAATGGAGTTCCCTCAAACAAGAGTACATCCATTCTAGAATAAATCTGGATGAATGATAAGTGGAAGCAGTGCAAACCTAAGTCTCATTACTTATAGTGACACTGCCTCCGCCTCCCCACCCCACCCCCAATCCAATAAACATTTATTAAACACTTCAAAAGCTACTAAATTAGGTATTCTCGATGTAAAAATGAACAGCATGGTCCTTGCCTTCAAAATGTATGTTTCAATACTGAGATGCATGAGTCATATACACCAATAACTACATAGAATAATACAAGGATTTTTCAAAGAGATGTAAGAATGTCATGAGAAATTCCAAGGAGATGAATCACTTGTAGCTGGAAGGGGATCAGAGAAGGCAATGTGGCAGACGTGGCAACGGAATGGGGCCTTGACCGTCAACAGGCAACGATGGGTAGGTCAAGAGGGTATGCAGAACAGTGCCTGCTGATGCATAAAGAGACTGTAACCTCTGCCAGTCAGGAAGAGAGCGGGAAGAGTCCGACTGAAGGATAAACCTGCGCCTTCTCTGAGGGAGTGGCCCCAGGAAGTTCTCTGGAGGGTGGAGGCCAAAGACCTTTACTGCTAGAGGCTTCAAAACCCTAGTGAGGACTTCTCTTTGGCTGCACAACCTTGAAGCTTTTCTTTGAGCCTGGCACCTGAATGTCAGTACTTAGGCAAAGGCACCATCCAATTCCATCTAGTTTGCATTAACAGTGGGTACAGTTATCACAGTGCTAAAAGAGAAAAAGAGTGTAGATGGAGAATCTCGTCCATCCCAGCAATGGCAGTGGGAAAAAGAGAAGCAAGGAAACATGGTGGTCTCTCCTAGAGGCCCTGCGCTAGAATGAGACCAAGGCAGGCCTGAACTGGGAGGATGAGGGGAAGGGAATTCAAGGAAAGGGAGTTACTTCTGGTCTCCCCCTTTCCCCATTTTGTTCTTGCCTGTTAATGATGCTGTTCCTTACATAATGCCTGTGAGTCTTACTGCTTACAAGACGTAACAGGAAAGCAAGGAGCAGGGCCTTAACCAAGACACAAGCTGTCATTTGATGTTCCTGGAGACTGGAACCCTAGCTAGGGGCTAAGCTGTCATGGAGTTATTACTGAGAGGTCCACTGGTCTGGGGCAGCTGGGGGAGCTGAGATCCTGCAGAATATGGAGGAGATAACAGTAGCCACGGGAGTGGAAAATATTGCCAATGGAAAGACTGTAGAGAAAGAAAAGAAGACGACAAATATCAGGTCACGGGAGAAAAGAAGAAAGACGAACTATGCAAGAAGGTTGGAGGGGCAGTCAGACGGATAGAAATGCCACTGATGGTCAAGATCATCTCATGTGGACTCCCTCAAGGAAGAAGAGGGTATAAGACAAAGGAACTGGTCAGCAAAACCAAAAGGTCAAGGAGGATGCCTGAGAAAAGGCCATTAGATTGGGTAATTAGATCACTGGCGACCTTTGAGCTTTTTCAGTAAAGTGGCAGGTACCAAGGCAAATTGTAGGGCATTGAAAAAGGAGGAGGGGGTGAAGAAGCAGCAGCTATTCTCTTGAGAATGAAAAGGAGGAGAGTACAAGTAGCACAACAGCTGGGGGGGGGGGCCCTGAGATTTCAGAGCCGAAGAAATGTGGGAGGTTTAGGGATGGTTTGGATTTTTACTCCTTTGAAAGAGAAGCTCCCCTTCAAGCTCCACTCCAATGTGAAGTGGCTCCCCGGTCCCAAAGGCTTGCCAGCAGAGCACAGACTCAGGTCCTCCAACATGGCGGAAGGTTCTAAGCACTGCCCTGGTGATGGAAGACCTCCGTGGGCCATCCCAGAGCTAGCCTCAGGAAGGCTGGAGGAGACCGTGCCCAGGGTGAACACGAGACCACAGGCTACGTCAGCATGCTCCTCAGCAGAAGGGAAGGATTCAAAGAGGAAAGTCAGGGAGGGGATGGACGTGCGAAAGGCCCACCTCATCTTCTGAGCTCAGAGACAAGGAGGAAAGGATAAGCTGCGGCTACTCCCATCTGAGGGAGGGCGTGAACCTCCCTTAGGTAAAGTGGAAGGCAGATCATTTGCTAAGAGATAGGGGAGGAGGTCAAATTCAGGATCAAGGACGATGTGATGGGAATTCCACTAGAGATGAATAAGGGGGACTGCCATGAGGAAGGACGGGCTCCACTGGCCTAGACAGCATAACATCATAGCAGACCCAGCCGGGCCAGTTTCGTGAACAATTTCATGGAGCAATTCCTACAAGAGGAGATTTGGGTTTCTGACCCATACCGAGACTACCCAATTTGATTACCCACTTCATTCACCAGGTACAGCCAGGAATTACCTTGGCTACCACCAAAAATCAAATGCATCCTTACAGGATGAATGCAGATTTGGCACATGGCTGAGGATATTCAGAATGATGAGATGCAGTCTTTGAGGGCAATTACAAGGGCGGCGTTTCGAACAGCCAGAGCCATGACAGCATCACCATTAGAAGTAGATAACTTCCCCAAGGTGCACGTTTTGAAGGGGACAGGGCTGAGATGCAGAAGTTTGTGTTTGTAGGTTTCTTTATCTCTTCTCTCCGAAGGCTAAATTACTGGCCAACTTCTCATGTCCAATTCCCCAACAGTTACTCTCCACTGAGAAAACTGTCTCCGACTATACCCCTGATCCCTTCTAATTGAAAGCCCCTGGTCACAAGGGATGGGTGATTCAGCACAAATCCATCACCATTACTGAAACCACTGAAGGAGTTCTTTGGACTTTGTATCAGTGGCCTCATCATCTCCTACAAAGGACAAAGCACATCATTACTGTCACACTCACACTCGGGTCCCTCCAGCAAGTTGTCTTCCAACACAGAATTCAGCAAGAGAAGAGAAGTTTTTGTATATGATTAAGACGGCTCTCTTGGTTCAGGTCTCTTGCGCCCCCAACTTGGCAAAACTGCCTACAGTCATTATTTCAACTGCCTGCAGTTATTATTTCAAAACGTTCAGACTCCCATTCGACACTACCAATTTCAACATCTTCACATCCAAATAGGATTCTTCACTTATGGACTGGTAATTTAGTAAAGGAAAGTACAAGTATGTGCGATCTTGTTCTAGACAATTTGGGAAGCTCAGTAAAACAGAGGAAACCTTTCTGCAGATACAACTAATTGCTTCTCTGGGCCTAAGGGTTGGCTTCTCTTAAAAAAAAAATTTACATATATGTGTGTGTATATATGTATGTATATATGTGTAAACTAACTCTATAAACTTTCTATTAACTATTATATGTGTGTACATATGTATGTACACATACATATATAATAGTTAATATAAAGTTAATTATTTTAATACAAAAATTAGTATCACTCACAAGTTAACTAAAGTTTGTCTAAAATCTCTGCTTGATTTTTTGCTGTCAAGAGTTGTTTGTTTGCTTCCCTTTAATTGCCCTTCCCATAAAGTGCATCAGTAGGAATATGGTAAAAACAAACACAACATGTTAAACTGGAATGGGAGAAAGAAGGAAGGGAAGCTTAAGAGTCCTTGTTCTCTTAGAAACCCTTCAGCCTAGCAATAGGTATGGCATAAGGGTGATTTCTGGCAGGCAGAAGAAAGTGGCCTGTTTCTTTATGTAAATGACCTTTCTAGCCATCTCCCCGAAGAAGAAAAGCTGCCCAGATGTGGAAGGCCCATCCCGGGTCACACAATTACAGCCATCTGCATTCCTCCTGAAGCAGGATTAGCCCTGGAATGTGCTTTGCAGCTTTGTGGGGGAAAGGAGTTAAAGAAGAAAAGAATGGCGAGAAGGGGGGAATGGGGGATATTTCTCCTTGTGTCTTTCCAGCCAACACTCTATGATACACTTCCACTTCCATGAGAATCAGAAAATGGAAATAACTCCTGCTCTAACTTTCTAAAGAGGGTAAGGTTGAAAGGGGGAGGAAGGGAGAAAGTGGGAGTGGAGGAGGAAGAGGAGGAGGAGGAGGAGGAGGGGCCAGGACAGGGGAGAAAACCTAGTGCATTAGGGGAACTGCCTGTCCTGCTTTGATCCCTTCAGTCGCTATGAGAAACCAACTTTTCTCCTTGGGTTAATCAAAACCAAATTACTCAGGAATGTGGCAGGACAGGTCTGAGCTTCCAGGTCCTTTGTCTTTGAGAAATTGAAATAAAAAAAAAATGAAGAGGGGTGTGGAGTGTGTGTCTAGGTAAAGCAAAAGGTCAAGAAAGGTAGCCCCAGCTAACTCCCCCTACCAAAAAACAAACACACCAACACAGGCCATCGAAGAGAGCAAAATAAAACCTTTGAAAACTGCCAGGTCTAAAGGCAGTGAAAACCCATTTATCCTTCTTGCTAGATAATGACAAGGCCAAGAGAAGTTATACTTTCACAAAAGGGGTGAAAAATAAAACTTCAATGTACAGAACAGCCCAAAATTAAGACTAGTATTCTGTAAACTCTACATCTGCAAATAATGAGATAAAGGGCTCTCCTATACCCAGCACTTAGCCCTCTCTTTCTAATCTAAAATTTTAATGCCGACCAAAAGTGCCTTAGTGTGGGACTATGCCAAGTCAAAACTTGTGACTGTATTTTTAAATGCAAGATCATTCCTACAGCACTTTCCAGGTGGGAGGGACAGAGTTTAAATGGTTTTATGAAAAAAGCATCACCATTAGAGGTTGATTGAAATTTTTTTTAAATTTGTAATCCTCCCTACAAGTTCCACTAAACTAGACCACTGATAGACTCCACTGCTCTAAAAAAAAAAAGGCTTAAGAATTTATAACTCAAAATTGTCTTGCTTACTGAGCACATCCAATGTGATTCCAGGACCACAAAGCAGTTTCAGTGGAGGAAAGGCAACAGGTAGAGTCAGGCATCAGAAAATGAAAAGGGCCTTGAGATCTACTATCCAAGATACACAGGGAATTAACATAAATATGTAAGTCTTGAGAGTCATTCCCAAATGGATATATTGTCAAAGAATTCAAAAAGTTCTCTAAAATAGGAGGAAGCAACCTTCATAGAAACAGTTTTCCAAATGACTAGTAAAAGAAATGCAAATCAAAACAATTCTATGGTTTCACCTCATAGCCAGCAAATTGGCAAAGTTGACATCAGATGGAAATGCTCAACACCGGAAAGACTGAAAGAAGACCAGAACATCCATGCAACTGTGGTCAAGGTGTGAATTGGTCTGACCATTCTGGGGAACAATCTGAAATTTACGCTATGACGAGAACTAAAAAACGTCCCTATCCTTTGGTCTAGATGGAGTTCCCACTGCTAGGCACACACCCCCAAAGAGGTCAGAGGCAGGCAGAAAAGTCCCATCCACACCAAAATATTCATGGCAGCAATTTCTTGGGGATAGCAAAAAACTGGAAAACAAAGCAGGTATCTGCTGGTGGTGGCTGTACTTGAACGAAACGCAGTATTGCTACACTTTAATGAATGAAGAATATGAACAATTCAGGAAGCAGGGGAAGACTTATATGAACTGATGCACACTGTAGAAAGCAGAACCAGGAAAACAACATACTGTAAATGACTACACCCGTAAATGGAAAGAACAAAAAAAAGAGACTGAGCACAGGGTAATTACAATGACCACGTCTGGCCCCAGAAAAGAGTTCAGAAAAAACAATTCCTTCCCTTCTTTGCAGAAGAGGGGCTGAGGGTGATGAACGCTGTATATGCTGTCAGACGTGTTTGGTGCACTGGTTGGTTTTGCTGAATTATTTTTTTATTCTTTCTTCTGAAAACTTTTATCATAAGCATCACAAAATTTTAGATCTGGAAAGAACTTCAGGGATGTACCATCTAGTCCCACCTCACCCCCTCATTCTACAGATGGGAAAACTTGAGGCCTGGAAAAGTCATATGACCTGTCTAAGGTCACACAGGTATGAATTATCAGAGGCAAGATTTGAACTCCAGAGCCTCTGCTCCTTCCACTGTGCCATACTGCCTTGAGGAGGGGTGGGAGATGGAGGAATGTGTTCAGATGTTAAGGTGACATTAAAAACAAAAGAAATCAATAAAAATAAGATCGTTAAAATTCCAATTCAAACACTTACTAAGTGCCTACTACATCCAAAACATTGAGATAGGTTTCAGGAGGCCTCCAGAGATCCAGTCCAGCCTCCTCATTTGCCTTCATGATCCTGTACAAGTCAACTTTCTCATTCATACCTGAAGCAGCAGAGCTAGGATGTAGGCCCAGGTCTTCCCATGACAAACCCCCAAGCTCTCTTTCTTCCTTCTTCCTGACCCTACATGCCAAGGGAGGTGTCTAGTCCTATCTTGTCTACCTTGCCTATGACCCTTCCCCTCTACTCCTCCCATATGGGGCAGTCATCCTAGTTCAGGCCTTCATCTCCTCTCATCTAGACTATTTAAAAGGCTCCTTCGCCAGTGTCCCTGGCCCTAGATCTTCCCCCTCCCCAACTCCACATCACCCTCGCTCCTGACGTCTGGCCCCTGCCTACCTGTGGAGTCTCAGTCTCGTCACACTCAAACCTCATCCTCTCCCAGCTCCCTTCACATAAACTCCTGGCCAGCCTGGACTCTTCCCCATCCATTGGTCTTGCTGGCCTTACCCACCTCCATATCTTAGCTCATGCTGTATCTTCCTGGCCCAGAATGGCGCATCTTTCTGTTCAAGCTTTCCTTTCCCTTCAAGGCCCAGCTTAGCTGCCATAAATTTGAGGAGAACTCCAAAATTTGGTTAGCCTGAATTTCTTTAACCCACAATTCCACTCTCCCCTGAGATTACAAATCCTATGCTATAAAAAGATCACAAGACAGACAGACAGACAGACAGACAGGCACACACACACACACACACACACACACACACACACACACACACACACTACCTGTTTGCCATAATTTATTATGGGCCCTTGGTCTATCTAGGAGGTTGCTTTAAATGCAACTTTTAAAATATTGGACAGCTTATCTGCAGACAGTCAAACACACACACACACACACACACACACACACCCGTCACCACCCTTAGATCTCTGACATTAGCATTCCTTTTAAACTTCTTAAAACAAGGTCATCCCAGCAGTCCCTTCCCCTCTTTCCGGTCACAGCTGTGGACTTTCACCCCCTTCTCCCAACAAAAGGGACCTTGTACATAAAATTAACCTGAACTGTTGGTCTACTGCAAACTTGTGTGTGTTGAGAGAGAGGACAGAGAGCCCTTGGAATATTTACTCTCCCCCTTCCTGCACCAAGTGTGTAGGAGAACTATCTCCCTCCCACACAAGAGGCAGAAGGGTGGAAGCTGGAGCAGAGATTAGAAGCTGTTAGGAGCTCAGCCTCTGCTATAGGACCACAGCTGTGCATCTAGGGCCCTACCTTCCCAAGAATAAAAACAAAGACTTGAAAAAGAAAAGCAAAGAAAGACAGTAAAAAAACTGTTCTCACTGACTCCGTAACAGTGAGAAGGAAAAAAAAAGTTGCCTTTAGGGCAGGAGGAGGGAGGAGCAAAGGAAGTAGGCACTTTTTAAGGGAGAAACAGATTATCTCATGTGAAAGCATTTAGTTGTGAGATTGGGAATCCTAAATTCTGAGCTGAAATTTGTACATACTGCACAGAACTATCTGTGCTAAGGAAAATACAAGGCCAATCTTCCTTCCCCCAGCCCTTGCCTCCTTCCCCTCTACTAAACAACCCACCAACACAAAATATTTAAATAATCATCTTGCTAATGTTCTAACAAAAAGGTTTCCATCATATTTTTTGCTTCTGAAGGGAGTGGAAAAAGGGCGGGGGGATGAAAGGCCGCTCCTTTTACTGAAAGGGTCAGTGGACAATTCAGAAAAAAAAATTCCCAATTCCTGGGTAGCACATCATGTGAAAGCTGTTCAAAAACTGAGGCTCTGCCACAAGCACAGGAAGTGATGACAGCAATTGTTCCAGCTGAGTCATCCATGTAAGGTTTACCTTGGGTCACACTATGAAAAATCGCTCCTTGTAAAAATCAGAAATCAAGAGCTGCTCTGGCAAAATTGGTCTCGACATCAGAAGAACTGGCTTTGTCTGACAAGTAAGTGCCGAGGCCCTGGCCCCGGGTGCTTAAACGATCCTCGAGAGAGTCAGCTTGCTCTCTGCTTCCCCCCCCCCCCCCGGCCCCCAGCCCCCCCGTGCACTCAATCACCACCCTCCCTCACTCAGGAGGTTCACGCCACTGCCTACATCCCCCTGCCCTGGTCCCCATTGTGGCCGTGCTCTTGGCTTGCTGCCATGGTGGAAAACATACCCCATGCCAACACCTACCAAGGACTGAGGATGAGAGAGGATGAGAGAGACAGAGACAGAGAGACAGAGACAGAGAGAGCTCTAGGCACTTCAGCCAGGATGGGTGGTTCTCTTCTCCACCTTCCTACTACCTTTACTAATGACCCTCCCCATCCTCATTCAAATCAACTTAATCAAATGGTCCTCCCCCTGTTCTTTAGCTAGTCACCTCCTACTCCTTGAAGCCCAGGGATTCAGAATCAGTTTCCAGGGCAAACTTTCCCCTGCTACTAGGAAACAGTAATCATCATCTTTACTACTACTACTACTACTACTACTACTACTACTACTACTACTACTATTGTTCCTCTTTCTCCATCTCCTCCTCCAATTCCCCTCCACCCCCACGCTACCCCAGATCTCTTCCTCTTCTATCTTCTTGAACTCAGAGAAGCTTGCCTTTCTTCCCATGGAGTCTTAGCCCTGGTCACCTTCTTCACTGCCACGACAATCCAATACAAGCAAGATGAAGACCAAGGAGTCACTCCTTACTTGCCCTGGCCTTTCCAGGTCCTCCTCCTTCCGAGGCCTTTACTCCCCAACTGTCTTCCTTTGGCCAGCTTATCCCAGCCAAGCCCTTGATGCTACACCCACTGACTTCTGGGTTGCCCTCCTTGCTTTCTCCAGGACTTCAATACCCAGCTCCTAATCCTCCTCTCTGCTCAAACACCATCCCTTAAAGTTAGGGACTTCCACAGTCACTGATGTCCTTCCAAATATTATTTAGCTCATCAACCTCCACTCCCATGACCTAGTCTCTTACTCAGTAGCCAGAAAGGTGCTCACCCCGATGACCTTGCCATCCTCTGAACTAAAACACCTCCATGACCTTGCGCCTGTTGAAACTTCCTTCTACGATCCTCTCCTTCTGCCTCACGTCTCCTAAGTCTATTTTTAGCCTTTTTCCAAGCCTCCAGATGCCGCTCTGAGCCCATTTCCATCCCACCAAAGTCTTGACCCTACAACCACCCAGTTCAACTATGAATAGTCCTCTACTCTTGTTCTCACCACTATCGAGGCCTTGACAATCCTCAACCCTATGTTCTGGCATTCTTTCCATTTGACCTTCTTTGTTATTACTCTCATGCTACTGAATGAAATCACGAAAACACAGCGACTGGATCCTCTACAAATTGACAGTGTCTAATCTCAGCCGGACTCTCACTGCTGTACAGCAATCTTTTTGGACTTCCCTGCCCCCTCCCTTCCACCCCCAAGGTGCTCCAGACCTACTCTGATAGGAAGCTGTCCAAATTCCTACTTTTCTGAGGAAAAATCAACCATGTAAACTCCTTCCCTCTCCTGCCCCCCTCCCCACCCCCCAGCTCTTGCACACTCCAGCCCATAGTCCTTCTACATGGTCACCCATCTTCTCCTTTGTGCCAGTCTCTGGATCTCTAAGCTTTTTAATCCTTCCCCCTTTGTCAACATCAATCTCTCCCTGAGGAATTCTTCCTTATCCACTTTCTATCAACATCTCAGGTCTCCCTTCACCTTTAAGAAAACAACCACCACCACAACAACCCTTCACAAGACCCTGCCATCTCCTCAGGCTATCACACCACAATGGCTCTCCTTTGCACTGACAAACTCTGAGAGTCACCTTCACCTGGTGCCTCAACTTCCTCCCCATCCGCTCATTACTCAGTCCACCATTACTCCACTAACACTGCTCTCTTAAAAGATTTTCAATTCTCCACACTGCTAATCCAACGGTCTTTTCTCATCCCTCAGGCTCTCTGACCTCTGTAGCTTCCAACACCATGGAAATACTCTTCTCTCCTGCAAACCCACCCCCTTCCTTGGCTTCCGAGACACTATTCTCTCCTGGCTCTCCTTCTATCTGTCAACCTGACTGATCCTCGGATGGATCATCCTTCATCTCCTGCTCCCTAAATGAGGGGCCCCCCAAAATCCTGCTCAAGGCCCTCTTCTTTCTATTGATGCAAGAATCATAGATTTAGGGGCAGCTAGGTGGTGCAATAGATAAAGCTCTGGCCTTAGTCAGGAGGACCTGAGTCCAAATCCAGCCTCAGACAATTGACACTTACTAGCTGTGTGACCTTGGGCAAGTCACTTAACCCCCATTGCCTAAGCAAAGCAAAAAAAAAAAAAAAAAAACCCATAGATTTAGACACAGCAGGGGCCTGAAAGACCATCTAGTTCAGTCTCATCTTTTTCCAGGTGGGGAGGCTAAGATCCACTTGATCACTAAGGTGACGGGTTGTTGTTATTCAGTCATGTCCAACTCTTCATGACCCCCTGGACCAGAGCAAGCCAATGATGTCCAAGGGTTTTTGTTTTTGTTTTTTGGGGGGGGGGGCATGGATACTGGAGTGGTTTGTCATTTCCTCCCCCAGTGGATTAAGGTAAACAGAAGTTAAGTGACTTGCCCAGGGTCACACAGCTACTAAATATTTGAGGCTGGATTTGAATTCAAGTCTTTCTAACTCCAGACCCAGGATCTAGCTGCCTCAAGGTGACAGTAGGTGACAAAAACCCACATTCAAACCCAAGTGGTTGGACTCCAAACCTAACCACTCTTTCCACTGAACTATGCTGTCTTAGTTGATTCTAATCTGCTCCTGAGGGGTTCAACTATCTCAATATATATAATGCCTCAATCTATGCATAGAGGCAGCTATGTGGCACAGTGCACAGAGTGCCAGGCCTGGAGTCAGGAAGACTCATCTTCCTGAGTTCAAATCTGGCCTCAGACACTTCCTAGCTGTGTGACCCTGGGCAAGTCATTTAAGCCTGTTTGCTTCAGTTTCCTCATCTGTAAAATGAGCTGGAGAAGCAAATGGCAAACCACTCCAGTATCTTTGCCAAGAAAACCCCAAATGGAGTCACAAAGAGTAGGAAATGAAAATGACTGAACAATAATCTATGTATCTTTTCTGAATCCTATCCCTGCCCCTCCATCTTGCCTATGGGATAACTCTACCTGGAAGTCCCATCAGCATCTCAAAATCACCATGTCCAAAATGAACTCATCTTCCTCCTAAATATGCCCCTCTTCCAAACCGACCTGGTTCTACTAAGGGTACCATGATTCTCCAAATCCCACAGGATCCTAACCTCAGAAGTGGCTCAGACTCTACCTTCTCCTTCACTCCCCACATCTAGCCATTGGCCTAGTCAGTTCTACCTTTAACACTGGGGGAAGACAATGTGTCATTTCAGAGTCAGAGGACCTGGGTTCTAATGTCAGCTGTTAATTATACTTGAATACATACACTGACTGTGTCATTTCACCCTCCAGTGCCTCAATTTCCTCATCTATAAAATGAGGGGGTTGGCCCAGATGACCTCTAAGGTTCCTTCCAGCTCTAAATCCATGATGCTAGGACTTCCCATCAGTCTCCTCTCCACTCACATAGCTACCTCCCTAATTCAGACCCTCATCACCCCTCTTCTGGACCATGACCGCCTGGCTTCTCTCTCCAGTCTCTCCTCCCTCCAACCTGTCCTCCACAAGCTGCTAAAATGATCAAAGTGACCGGTCCACATTGGTCTCAATCTCACTCAAACTTTCTGTGACTCCATCAGGTGAACTCCACAGTCTGGCTCCAACCTGCTTTATTTCACGTTATCCCCCTTCATAAAGTCTATGTTTTTAATCCAACTGGCCTACCAGCTGTTTCCGGAACTTAACATTCTATCGTGTCTTTTGCACAAATTCCGTCCCCCATGCCTGTTAGCCACACTCCCTCTATATCCCTCTGTTTCTCAGAACCCTTATCTACCTTCATGGATCAACTCAAATGCCACCTCTTCTAGGAAGTCTTCCCTGACACCCCCAGTTCTTAGCTTCATGCTCAGCCTCTTCTTAAATTACCCTTCTGTTTACAAATACTTGTATAAACATGGTATTCCCCTCAGTTGAATATAAAATCCTTGATGACAGAGGGGCAATTTGGGGGGAGGGGGTTGGCTTTTGTATCCAAGTATCTAGCATAATGCCTTGAACATAGTATGCCCACAAAAAATTCAATGAACTGAAAATGAAAAAGACACCTACTAACTATACAACTCTGGGAAAATCACCTCATAGCTCTTAATACTTCATTTTCTAATCTGTAAAATGGCCACACTGTCATTTGCACTGCTTACCTCACCAAACTATGGAGAGAAAAGTGTTCTGTAAACCTTAAAGCTCTGTAAGAAAGTGTACCATGAAATGACTCCATTAACAACTAGAAATGATACAGTTTGTGAAGTATGCCTATGAACCAAATGCCTCATATATAGCTCCTATATACTGCTTTACATTCCACACATTGACTTGCTCCCAATAATCCCACAGGGCCAGTAGCAGAAATATTTTCATTGCCATGTTAGGGAGGTAGGTCCTGTGCTGGTCTCTCAGGGATAGGACTCAAACCCAAATCTTTCATTTGCACTCTGCTTCTGGAACTCGGGCTAACAAGAGACGTCAGAGATCACCTAATCCAAACCTCATTTTTACAAAGGATGAAAGTGAAGCCTTGGATGAGAGAAGTGACTTGCAAAGATCACAAATCTGATTAGTGGATCTGCCACGAAAGCATTTTGTTCTATCGAGTATTGCTTTAAACAGGTGCATGCTTTGGGGCTTGGAAGTAGTTTGTGGCCTGTTGTGGTGGTGGTTTTTATCATGTAAAGATTTTGCTGTAAATGTTATTGACAAAGCCAGTTTGCATGGATATTCTCAAAGTAACCATAAAGTCTTGCGACTACAGGGACAGTCATCCAGTCAACAAACATGTACTAAGTACTCACTGTGTGCCAGGCACTGGTGGTATACCCACCTACCTAACTCTCGGGGCTGCTGGGCGAATCCAATGAGAATGTACGGAATGTATGAAAATTGTTCTTCCAAAATGATTCTTCTCGGCCCTAATTACCCTCATCCAGCCTATGGTGCTTGTAGGCCCACTGAAAAGATTCCTGGGAATGTTGGGTGAAACTACAGGGGCAGAGGGGAGAATGGGGAAAAGGGAGGGGAAGAAGGGCTTTGAAAACTTTTGCTTTTTACTGATTCCATGGTTTTCCACGTCCACTTTAAAAGTTGTGGGGAATGGAGAGAAAGGGGAAAACTCTGCTCTCTTCACCTTTTCCAGTTAATCGATGGCCAAGTTTCAGCACAAAGTACGTCTGTACAGCCGTGTTTTAAAACTAAGGGAAAATGGAATTTAAAGTGACTGGCTGGGAAGGCCTCAAGGGCAGCTCAGGTGCAACATGAGTATGACCTGTCTGTCTGTAACCTGACTCCTCTAATCAAGGCCTCAAATTGAAAAAGGCAAGGCTCAGAGTTGCTCTTTTTTTTTTCTTGCCCAACCCAGAGAGAAAGGCCTCGATTGCTCGCTCCCCTCCTCTGCTATGTGCCCTGGCACAGGCAAAGGCTAGAAGTCCCGGAGGTGGGGATCTGCGCCGCCTCCCCCCCCCCACCCCCCATGGGGATCGAAGGATGGCAAAGAACAGAGCAAAGACAGGCACTGGGCGGGCCGAGGGACAAGAGCCCCTTCTAAGGCCGGCAGGGAGGCAAAGGCTGAGGGGGTGGGGGGGGAGGCACATTATAATTAACTCAGCAAGTTGATAGTATTTGCATATAAATGCCGACACAAATCACTACAAACAAGCTAGGACAAGCCAGGCCTATTAGCATATACAAGGCAGCCTTCCCTGGCCCCTTTGGGTGGGTCAAGAAGCTGCTCACTTCGGAAGGCCGCCCACCAATACCCTTGGTGGGCTGGAGACTGGGAGGCGGGGGGATGATGGGGTACACGGAAATGGATCTGTTTCAAACTCTTTCACCAGCGATTCCAATGGCACGATCCCGACAAGCTGGCTTTCCTCCCAGCTCACTGGGGAAAGCGGAACAACAGTTCAGATTTTCTTTTAAAGGTACAGGGTAGAAAGGGCAGTGGAGCCAGAAGGAGCAACTGTGGAGGTGAGAAAGGCAGAGAAAAGCCCCCCTCAGCCATCCGAAGCGAAGAAGAAGAAGGAGAAGAAGACAGGACTATTAGGGACCCACGCTGCCGCTGAAAGACAGCTCCGACGAGCCCAAGTGAGCAGTGGCGGGATCTATCAGGTGAGAACCGCCCTCTGCAACACAGACCGCAGAGGCAGGCTGCAAATCAAAGGAACCGTCCCAGACTAGCGTTCCGGCTTCCCACTGCCTAGTCCCTCCCACATCTACACATTCTGGGGCAAGCCCATAGGAGCTGCATCACCAGGCTGCAAGGACCCCTCCCACTATCTAGTGTTTCTGCACTGTCTCCAGACTTTCCTCCACGATCCTGTTAGCTCTTTATTTTGTCCTGGCAGAGAATATATTCTAACCCAGGAGTTCTTAATCTGGGGTCTACAAATTGCTTTCCCCCAAGTGTCTACGGAGAGATACCCTTCTTCCCTCCCTCCCCATCCCCATGCCCTACATTTAAGATAGTGAAATATTTTACATAGAAATACAGAAGCCCAACGGCACCCCTCACATGTTTTGCAGATACTCAGGTACAGTTGGTGAAACACTTCACTTAAAGGCACTTGACAGGATTCACTTGTCCCTAGGAGCCAACTGAGAACCTCACAGAGACAAGGAGACAAGGTTTTAAAGCAGGTTTTATTTAAGTACTGACCTCTGGTTGATAATACAGTCAGACACACACCCCAGCCCCTTAACAGTGAGTGCATCCAAGTGTTGTCCTGCAGCCTTAAGGATAATGCAGATGTTCTACGAGCAAGTCAGGCTGCTTCAAAGAAAGAAAAAACCACCCCAGCATGCTGAGGGTACATTAAGAAGCAAGGCCCTTAGCCAAAGAGCATTTTAGAAAGTGGAACCTGAGACAGTGGAAGGAGAGAGGGTTGGGTTTGGTTTTTTTTTTTTAAGCAGTTAAGGAAAAATGTTTTTTAAAATGTTGCTGAAAGGGCAACATAGCCCTTCTCTGGAATGCTTGTACCAGACAAAGTATTAGGAAGAGTGAGATTGAGGACAGGCTGCTCAGGCCTCTTGGACTTACACAAAGTGAGGAAGTACTCTGGAAGCCAGTCTAGGTCTAAGTAGGCACATATGCTCATTGATTGTTTATGAATTCATACCAAAAGAAATGAAGAAAAACTAAAAAAAAAACTTCCTTTTCCAAAAAGCTTAAGTACACAGACTCTCTAAATAAAGTAATGCAGAGGACCCAAAACCAAATGCTAAACAAGGCTTCTATCTTTTACTAAGTGAGCCTATCAATCCAGTTATTCCCATTCAACAGATTCAGGAGGGAAGCTATACAGCCTGCCTCTGGCTTCGATCTGATGTTACTAAAATAAAAATAAGACAAATATAAAGAGATGAACACACACGCACATACACACAAAATGGCACCCAAAATTCAAAGTCTTCATCAGAAACCTTGCTGGTATACTGAGAGCCTCAGGAAAAAAGTATTTTCCTACTTTCAGGTTACCTATTGGTCTCTATTCGTACTCACAGAAGCCCCAAAATATCACATACCTTGGAAGATGTGCAGAAATCTGGTCTTCCTTCCCCATCAATTTTACACCCTCACCCCAAATTTCTAAGTTTTCCTTCAAAACTCTCCTATGGTGTATATAAGAGGTCAAAGTGGCCATTAACCTTTGCCTACAAAAAGTCAGAAGAAGAAAAGTAAAGGGGACGGCAGATTTCACTATCAGAATCACCAGGTTTGTGGCAGAAACACTTTCAGGAGAGGGTGAAAGCAGCAGATAAAAATGCCACCATCCAATATTTTAATGAGCCTATTCTCTTAGCTCTAGTCATTTCCCTTCGTGACAGAAGATAACCCCCAAACTGCAGCTTCCCCCATCTCCCTATTCTCCAGGAGACATTTAAAAATTAAAGGCAAGATAATAGTTCAAGAAAGCCACTAAGGCCATTATAGAAATAGTTTCCTACCCTAAGTAAGATAGAACAGAAGTAGGGAAACATCACTGGCTTATACTAAATTGGCCACAAGGACTTTTATAGCCTGTTTTTGTCAGAGGCCCAGGCATAGGGGAGGAAAAAGAGGCCAGGGTCCCCTCCCATCTTTGCAAGTTGCCTTAATAACTGCATGATTGAGGAGCTAATGGAGTGGGGCAGAGAAGGTGAGGCACACAGATCTTGGAGGCAACCCACCTGTTAATACCCAAACCCAAAGAATGAGCAACTCCACGAAGAGATGCTCGAGAGACAAAAGGATAGGGAAGGCCTCTCTGGAGAGGCTCACATCAAACTCTCCCTTCATTAATCCCCGTTTATACCACTGCATGGTGACCGTCCCTGGGGAAAGGAGAGGAGTACATAAAAGGCAGACACTTCCTAGAATCCTCAACTAGTCAGTTGCATGAATTCAAGGACAAACTGAAGGTATTTTGCTAAGGGATTCTCCCTCCTCCCCCCAAGCTGAAACAAAACTAGCACCAGTTTCCTTAGGGGGACCTTGCTGCCACAGAACGGGGTCCTAGACCTCCTCTATCACATTCTCATGCCTCCAAAAACAGCAAGAGATTTCAGGGAGGTTGTTTTTAAATGACAAGAAAGAGGCAGAGATAACCTGTGAAGATTTTACAAAGGATAGGAAAAATATCCACAAAAAGGTCATCGCAATGCTTAATTATTACCGAAATATTTCTAAGCCCAGCCCATGCCCCGAGTTGATTATACGTTTTGTGGAATTCGCTATTGTAGACTCATTGTAACACACCTTTTTTTTTTTTTAACCCCCTCAATCCCTGTCCACCAGATGGTCACCGGCTATACTAAAGAACAAAACAATTTAACCACATTCGGTTCCTTGTATTCCTATCAAGAGCTTTTGAAAGCTAATAACAAGTGACTCTGTTGTGGAGAGCACTGAGGATTGCAAAGTGTTTAACATACATTGTCTCACTTGATCCACAAACCTGGGAGCAGTTACAATAGTGGAACCTCTATGTGAAGTGGTGCCTGCCACTGTGTGTTTGGCAAAGTAACAAACAATCTCATCTGGTCTCAGTTACAGTTGCAAATTGTAACCTCCTGGGGTTGGACTAGGTGACCTCAAGGGTCTCTTTCAGTCCCTAAAACCTAGAATCCTACTCCAGGTATTGTACTAATAAACCTGGATCTCTGTCTCCACACCTAGGATGACTGCCCAGGGTTACTGACTGCTTATCAATTTCAGTGGCCCAAGAAGATAAGCTCTTGCCCGCTATGGGCACCCAAATAAAATACATGATCCATTGAGTCTGGCTCCTGTAAGACGTCTGCCTTTGATCTCCATGCCTGGATTTGCTGGAAGGAAACTAGGAGACCAACTCTTTCCATCCAGTAAGCATTTAGTAAGTGCCAGCTATGTGCTCGGCCCTGAAAAGACAAACAGATAGATAGATAGATAGATAGATGGATGGATGGATGGATGGATGGATGGATGGATGGATGGATATAGATATCTACAGATAGATATAGATACAAAGATATAGATAGATAGATAGATAGATACCTGAAATGGTCCCTGCCCTCAAGATGGGGGAAACAATATGTGCACAAAGATAAGTAAATATAAATACAAAATGATTTGCGAGTGAAGTAAGCATCACAACCCACTGGGAGGCCACCAGGGGAAAAAGAATTGATGTAGGAAGTAGCAGCTAATTGGACCTTATCCCTTAGGACCTGGGGGTACCAGTCCCGGGTTATAAGGTAATATTGCAAATGCGATTGTTAACAATAACAATTATCAAACTGTAGGTAAAATCACTGGGATACGAGAAAACACCTACATTTAAAAAAAATTATTAATGGGCCCTCATCCCTCACATGTACTTTAAGCCAGTCTTCAAAATTAAAACAGAAGTCAGAAGGTTTAATAGGGATTGGACAAGTTTAAAGGGAAGTAATGTTAACATCAGCTAAAAATACAAATTTCTTGAGGCCACTGATGTTCAATTCCACTCAAACATTTAATTTATTAAGCCCTACCATATGCAAAATGGATAAGAAGATATCATACCTGCCCTAAAGAAATGTACAGGCTAGTAGGGGGATGATACATACATAGATAACTATAAAATGAACACAAGCACACTAGAGAATTATAAAACGAAAGTGCTTTGTGATGGGGAGGGGGGAGGGGAGAGAGGAAGGATGTTACTGACTGGTGGGAAGAATGTGGGAAGATTTCATGGAGGACTCCGAGGGCATGGGCAGGAATTCAGCAGGTAAAAAGAGGGAGGGAGGACGCTCTAGGCATAGGAAGCACTGAGATGGGAAAGGACAAGAAGTGTTTGAGGGACTGAGGAGTCCAGGCCCAAAGCAAAAAAGAAAAGGAGAGGATGGGCTGTCCCCAGATTGTGGATGACCTTGAATGGAAGACGGGAGAGTTTCAATTGTATTTAATAGACCTTACAGTCAACTAAGGTTGTTGATACTGGGCTGTAACACAATCCAATCTATGCATAAGGAAGATGCTCGACACCAAATACATAGTATAATATCATACTAGCTCAAGTTTCTTCAAGCCAACTGCCCCCCACCTCTTTTCTCCAAGACTTGTTCTAAACTCAGAAAACTGAACCTTGCTAGACATTTGGCTCACTAACTAAAAAGATGCTCCCCCTGCCCAAAACAACATGAGCAATTCCATAGGCTTTTCGAAAATCTCACACGGTCACTTTGACATTTTTCAGCCACTGAAATTCTGCAAGAAAAGGAGTTTCTCAGGCAAGGGAATGCTTCAGTGTCAAGTGTACTTTCAGGTGTTCACAAGCCCAAAAGCTGAGCAGACATTCTGCCCTGCCCCCCCCCCAACTACCACAACAAAAACAGAGCATGATTAGGGTGAAACTAGGGGCCAGAGCACCCTAAGAAAAAGGGTGGTACCATCTAGAAGATCCCAAGCTGAAACTGAAACACCAGAAGGTAACTAACTTCCCAGCACTTCGCAGACCCTTGTTCTAATGAACTGGGAACTGGGGAGTCTTTGTTCCCACCTTATGTGGTCTAGGCCTACTATTAGCATTCAAAATGGTCAAGATGAAAAGTGAAATTTCTAACTAGCTCCTGGCCACTGGACGTCCAAGGAAGGCAGTGAAATTGGTAGATCGAAGGCCACATGTCATTAAGAGGCAATAGTGGAGAAGAACTTCAAAGGGTGTTGGGTACTACTCTGTAAGTTCCTTGAGGCCAAGGTCTGGCCTATTTATCTTCCTGTCTCAGGGCTCAGCATCAGGCACAACAGGGCCCTGCAAACTCTCTATGTTGAATCATAAAACAACTCAACTTCACTAATCAAACAGATGATGAGTGGAACCTCTATTTTATTATTATATCGCCCTCCTGTGATATTTTAGCATTCATTTGAATTAACTAATGCAAAGGGAGGAGGAGGGTCGGAGAAAATGAATACTTCAGGGTCTCATTTCTTTGAAACTCCAGAAGTTTAGACACTAGTGTGAACATGACAAATATTTTCTTACCCATTCTCACCATAAAAATATCCTCAGGGTAATTCAGAAATAAATGGCGGCTTTCTCAAGCGCAAGTTGCACCATTTAAAAAAAATGCATATTCTAAAAGTGAGTTAAAATATCCATATATATTTATATATAACATATTTTATATATTTATTTAGAATAAAAGCAGATTTCAAGGTGCTTTCAATTCCTCTTGATTCCAAAAGAGCTGATTAAGTTTAGAAATGCTTACTTCTTCCTTTGTAACCCACTGTTACTTAAGGCTAGTGATATAATTAGAGAGAAGCGTAAAGTGTGGACCTAGTCCATTTGAGGACTGATACTTTTGTCAAGCAAGCTAAAGGAGTGAGACTAAAATATGTTTCTATCTCCCCCCAAAACCAACCACAAGTCTTTGTGCATGTGTGTATGCATATATGCATATATACATATGTGTGTACATACATATATACAATGTATATAAAACTTAAAAAGAAGAGGAGGGGGAACCATAAACAAACCGGTTGTTGGTTGAACGAATGGATGCAAAGACTACTTAGCCCTGTTATTTAGGGAGAAATGACTTTTAAGAATTCCTAGCGCACCATCTCAAAGTGTGCTGTGAGGGACTCACTCCTAAATAAAACAAGCACATATGTAGACTTTCATACACATCCATCCTTTAAAAATCTGGGACACTTAAAAATAACAAGACACATTTTTCACCCACCAGTCCCAAGCTTTCACTGGGATAACAAGGTCAATTCACTCTCTGAGTTACTACCACAAAGAATTCCAGGTTGCCTCAGAGGTCATTCTATCTCCAAACACTTTAGAAGGCCACATTTTGCTATCAGATAGTCTTTGCTGCTGCATACATGGTTCCATCATCTCCACGCTAAACTACTGGAACTCCTGCCTTGGAGGGTTTCCCTTGAACCTTATCCAGAAACCACAGCAGTTAAAAGAACATGAGAGTTTGACACCTTCTGAATTCAAGAATGAAGGGGCCCCAGAGACCAACTCTACAGCTCGCACCTGCTGCCTGATGGCAAAAAAACAGTTATATGTCTTGGTGAGCAGTAAAGTAGACAGGATTTGCATAATCACTTGCATCCAAGGATCTCAAAACACTAAGGAAAAAATGAGCCCCCAGCACTCATTTTGGGGTTTTATCTACCCAGTTCAGTGGTCCCTCCTTGGGGGACCCAAGTCTGAATCCCAGGTGTGGCCCACCCTCCCTAGGGCCACCTTCTGGGGCTTCCTACTGAGTATTCGAGGCCAGCTAAAGGAAACAATGGCAGCTTCCCTCCATTTTTTGGATGTGTCTTCTCAGTGGTTTAAGACAGAGAAGGCTCTATTTTCAGAAGAAAGCTTTCTTCTGATCAGCACACAATGACCATTTGCTTTGATACTGCTCTAACAGAAGTTAAGACATCTTTAGATAGAAAAAAATATCATGGGTTTTTTGTTTGTTTGTTTTTGGCTGTCGTTTGTCTGAGACACAGAGATCTTTGATTTCACAGACATGGGGAACTCCCAGTGCAGAGATCTTCTCCACCCTCTGGAAACCTCTCTACAACTTAGAGCTTTGGAACATTAAGGACTGCCAAGCCACCAAAAGTTAAGCGACTTGCCTGTGGGTCACATATCGGAGCCAGGATTAGAACTCAAATCCTCCTATCTCTGAGGCTGGCCCCATGCCACAATACTGTTTTTACCAACTAACAATATTACTCTGGCCTCTCCATAGTTTGAAGGCTTCCCTCTCTAATTACACTGAAACACACCTTAACCTAGTTTGGGGTTACCCAGTGACTTCTCCTTTGTACTGAAGTGTGCCGCTGGGTTCAGATGAAAGAACCCTAACCTCCCAATACCACCAGGGTTGTAGCATTATGAGCATTTAAAACCCATATCCCACACCCAAAAGTTTCCTGCTCCCCGCTCCCTTGGCCTGACTGAGTTCAAAAACGATAAATACCAGTGTGGCCCAACTGGAATCTAGTGGGGTCTCTCAAGATGACTTGCCCTTCCCCCATCTACCAGGAGAATGGTAAAGGAAGCCAAAGCTGGGAGCACCTGCCTTCAGTTACTGAATTAAGTGGGGGGGGGAGGGGAAGCCTACATGTAATGGAGGTGACAGACACCAGGAGGGAGGGGAGGGGTTAACTCACCTGGAGCACAAAGCCTCCATACACCTCAGGAAGGAGGAGATGCCACAGATGACAGATCCATGGGCGGCCCTCTGGCCAGCCTCTCTACAGGAGCCTGGGAAATCTCCTCGTCACTAAGCCCCCCACCTTGCCAACCCTAGGAGGCATCCTCTCCCCTTCCCCTGTGCCCATAGCGCCTCCCATGTGGTGGGATCTGGGGGCTGGGGGGCAGGAGAGAGGCAAGGGAAGGGAGAACAGCAGAGTTTTCATCCTGGGAGATGTGGGAGCGTGGATTCATTCCTACGTTTGCCCATCCCCTCCCACCCTTCTCAGGAAGGCAAACTCCCAGGAGAGAGCTGCTGGGCTTTACCCATCAGCCGGCACCAGGCATTCCACTCCCCTCCCCCCAGGAGGCCAGGGGCCTGAATGCAGTCTGCCTGCTGACCAGATTCCAGTAATAGCTTTATGTAAATGAAGTCCAACTCTCACAATTTGCCAGTGTGCACTGCACTAGCTACGGGGAAGGGGAAGGGGGGGGGGGCGGGGGGAAATCCACATTACACATCAACAAATCGGAAGGTTAATTTGAAACTCACAGCCCTGCTGCTTGTCTGTGCCTGGCTCTCCTCTCTGTGCAAAGCCTGACATCTACAGTTCTGTCTGGCACAGTCAGGAGCTGCTCATCGGAAGCGCGCGAGGGACGCCGGCTCCAGTGGGCAGGAGCTCTCGCGCGCCTTCCTCCAGGCCGCTGGGCTGGCCAGTGCCCGGCGGGCTTTCCACAACCAGGCCAGAGCACAAAGTCACTGCAGCCCGGGAGGGCCGGCCACTGGCCCAGGGGATGCCAAGAGGCAGGGATGGGCATTGCTGTGGACACCCTGCCATTAGCCCTCTCTTCCCAAACTGCCTTCTGCACCCATTGTGAAAAGGTCAAGGGAGAACAAAAGCAAGGCATCCCTGGAGGGCACTGACCCCCCTCTCCAGAAGGCAGAGAGGCTGGCCTAGAATTTGTTGTAGTCTTCAAGAAAGGAAAGCTGGCCCTTTTTTTTTTCCTTTTCTTTCTTTCTTTCTCTTTTTTTTTTTTTTAAAAGAGCCTGTCACTTCAGAATCTTATCCATTAGTCTCCCAGCCCCGGCCACGTCACAGCCAAACCCCTTGCATGGGTGCGTTAGCCAATGTGGACAGGAATTTCTTTTAAACACACACCCATCCTATTAACTGCTTTACAGAACACTTCTGTTTTTCAGCTGCAGAAACTTATAAAAACATCCCCTTCTCCCAGTCCAAAGGCTCAAGTTTATACCACTCCTGCAAGGCAGAAATAAAGCAGGAGACTGCATTGGGCCTGTCCTTCCCTCAACAAGACTGGCTAACAGTTCCATCATTTCACACATGCTGTATAACATTCCATATTGTTTTTTAGAGAGAGAGAGAGAGAGAGAGAAAGATTTCTCCCAGCAGGGTCAAACTGAACACTACTGCCCCACTGACTCATAATGATCATAGCATTATCAGTCAACTTTACATATCCTAAATTTAGCCTTCATCATCTTTGTATAAATATCAAAAAGCCAGAAAAATCTCAGAGGGGGAGGGGGGAGGAAAAGGGGGGGGGTGTTCCTTGATGAAGGTCCACAGACGACCTCTGAGCTCCATTATTTCCTCTGAAAGAGGCACCTGCTCTTACTCTCAATACAATCCTTCCACCATCTTGAGTTACAGTCTCCTCTGAGTAAAATAAAAATGTATCAGGAAACCATTTGCATCCTAGAAATAAACAAAGCAAAGAACTGTACGTATAGAAGAATATTGGCATCTTGGGTGAGAGGGAGGAACGTCACATTTACAAAGACTATTTTGCCCCCTTTACAGGAAATCTGAGGTTCCAGACCATTCAGGGCCCTAGCCTATTAGCAGGAGGCTAGTAATCAAGGAAATTCGGGAATTGTCTAACAAAAAAGAAAGACCAAAAGGTTCAGCTAATACCTTAGCAAGCAAGGCCTCTCTTAGAGAACAAGGCCCTAAGAAACCCAGGAGACAGCCAGTCCAAGTTACACATTCCAACACGAGAACCTGGGGAGGGGAGAAGCAGAGGGGGCCAAAACAAAACAAAAACATGAAAGGTGGTGAATGACTTTTTAAACCAGAGTATTATTTTTTTTTCAAGTGCTCTGGTTTCTAGATACACTGACTTCAGGCCAGCTGTAAGAAGAGTATTTTCATTGTGATGTTAGCTAGCCACACCATGATCCTAAACAGGGTCAGACAACCTTAAAGAAAATCATTAAATAATTCAATTGTAAAAGTGACTATGAATCCTAGATGGTGATGATGAGGATGATAAAAATAGCAGTGGGACTGAGATACTGTGCCCACTCCAGAGATGATACTATGCACAAAAGTCCCTTCAGGAAAATGAAGGAAAGATTCCAGGTCTGCACTCTACCTACAAGGAACACACAAGCTGTCACATTAATTAGAGACAAAAAGAAAATGTTTGGACTCCCAGGCAAATCTAATTTTGCTGCTTGGCTTCTACTTTTTATTAATAAGAGGGATCCTTGTAATATGATGCCAGGAGGGAGAAGGAGCATTAGTTAAAAATCTTGAATAAAATAAACTAAGACAACCCAAGAGCGAGGGCACAACGCTCCATGAGGTGCACGGTGCTCTTGAGGCAGCCCTGAAGGGGCCAGAGCAGAAGCAGGGTCTTCAGCAGGGGCCTGCTGTCCAAGGCAGCATTCTCTGCCTCGGAGGCCTAGCCATCCTAAGGGCTCACCTGCCCCAGTCACCTACCTGGGAGCTGGCCCCAGCCCAGGGAGAGCGAGGCCTTGTGCAAAAGTCAAACAGGTCCTCACTCCAAGGACCACTACACCCACAGTGATGCCCCGTTTATCACATTAGCCTGTCCCAACACACGGCACCACGTTCCTTTTCATCAGAAAAGAAGCCCATGTGAAGGTCACTTGTTCCTTCAGCTATCACATGAAGAATCACCATTTTCTATGAAATAGAAAACCCTCCTTTTCCTGTTGCCCACCCCCCCCTCCCCATGACACGCTGCACATTTGGCTCTCCTGGGAACAGGTGCATGAAGAGAACACCTCCAGGCTTACCCTGCACCGACAGACTGACATTCTCAGAGCTCTGTCCTAAAACTGACAAAAATCCTCAGCCAGAAGGGGCAAGGCCTCCTTTCCCAGCTCTCTACAGCTGGTCTAGCCTCATCTGGAAATCATAATAGACAAAAGCCAGGAATATAAATATTTAAAAATAAATAAGGGAGCTTCCCCCATCCCCTCACCCCTCTACTCCTACCCTCTTCCAATTCCCAAACCCAAAGGAAAGCCTCAGAAGCTTGGGTGGTTGCTAAATCACCCTGACCCCAACTGTAACACCAGACCTGCCTCTCTCCACATACATATGCATGCACGGTGTAAATACATACATCCAGACACAGGCACACACATATGTGCACACATGTACACCTCTCCATATCCTTTCACTTTAACAAAGGCAAGTGTGATTTCTAAACGACATAGTTGTCTGCTTCCTGACATGTAAACCTTGTATTTTCAATACAACTGGGTTTCTACATATTTATTCCTGCAAATCCTCTCTTTCCTCGAATTACATGTGCACATTGATTTTAAAACCAGTGCTTAAATAGCACTGGGGTTCTAATAAAGAAAAAGCCAGAAACAGGCAAAGGAAAACCCCCAAAACACAACTCAACCCACCCCCCAAACCCTTAATGCTGAGGATCACTCCTTGCCCTCAGCTTACCCCATTATGCCTAGGCAGTTGTATTTAGGTACCCGGGATGGTCTACATACCGGAGTCCCTTTACAGAATGCTGATTTTCCACACAGCAGACCACAACACTCCTTCAAAACTATTAAGAGCTAGTGTGCCAAGGCCCACATACAGATGTTTTGATTCACATTCCCCCGACACAACAAACTTCAATGTCTCCATCTATTGTGGCCATGTTAATTCCATGAGTTAATTTTTTTCCCCATCCAAACTGTAGATGATTTTAGGTGTTGAAAACCATAATTCACTACAAAAGAACATTGTCATCTGGTTTATTTACCCACACTGACCCCCCTCAACCCTCCTTCAAAACAAAGACAAGACCCCCAGAAAGATGTTATTCGATCCTGAAATGTTTTCAGAACAAATTTTTTTTAATAATAAGGCCCAAGAATTAGAAACTTACAAAGAAAAATTAGTCTTAAAAGATTTAAGAAGTGAAAAAATATGTATGCCTATACATGTGCTTATGTATATACACGTACATGCATGTAATATGTATACATGCATGTGTGTTGAATGATTTCTGACATGGTAGAGGGCAAACAGAATTATCCATGCAAGATTTCAGACCCCTCATTTTCTATCCAGTGGGGCATTTTTACATTTGCGTTACCAAACCTTCAAATGAGGAGTTTTTAATGACAAAGCAGTAAGACCCTTACGTGCAGCATCACAATGGGCACCTATTTATTACTGGAGTAGTTTAGGGGAAGGGGAATCTGAGTTGGGCTTTTGCTTTGTTCTTGGCCCATCTCCCCTGTCTGACATCTATTTACACTTGGCCTGATGGAAGCCACTGACTAGGTGGAGAGAAGGAAGCTTGGAGTGGGGGAGTGTAGAGGGGAAATGCTGCACAAAAGTGGGAGGGAGTTATTAACTCTTTAAATATCTCCTATTTAAAAATCCAAACACGAGATCAGAAATTTTACCTCTTTTCTAATGTGTACCGACCATTCTGCCTTACATGAAACATGGGTTAACACAATCATAATTAAACACCAGAAGCACGATTCATACGAACAGTAAAATCAGGAATCTGATCTAAGCTCGTGTTGCTTAGTAATTCTTTGCTGCCAAACGGCCAAGACCAGGATTGGGGGGAGTGGGAAAGAGATGATACAAAAAGGTACGTCCACTCTTCCTCCACCCCTCCCCTCCCCACCCCCACTCTCTTCCAAATCAGATCATCTCACTGCTACCTTTTTTCAATACGTATGTTTCACTTTTTTTAAAAGAGCAGACTTAAAAACATGGAGCCAAAATTTCAAGTCAATAATTTGGAATTTCGATTGGGAGCCAGGCCTACGGTAAATCTGTTTCAATGCAGTTTCATTTGTCTCTTTGTAGACAAATAGGAACTGTGAAATTTAAAGAAAGGACTGAAAAACCCCTCTAAAAACAAAGGGGTTTAAAGAAAAAAAAAAAACCAGGACAAATGTTTTTGCTTTTGTGTCTCCCTAAAGCAATTGTTTGGGAGAGTCTGCCCTGACAATAACCATGAGAAGACCATCCAAAGGGGATGAGCACACGAGGGGACTTCTTTCGAGATGCCTTTGGTCTGAGCAAAAAAGCACCTTAGCTCAGTTCTCCAGGAACAAAAGACCAGTGCCATGGAAGGGGGGAGAGGTCACCCTGGGTTTTCACATCAAGCCAAGTGTCAACGCTGGTTCATTTTTCACCCCGTCTTGGTTGGGGAGAAGCTAGCTAAGTGAACTTCCTAATTATTGCTGCTCTCTTTCTCCTTATTACAAGCCGATCCAGGAGGAGGAAAAAAGTCCCCTTTTAAGCTAAAACCTCTAGGCCTCCAAATCCACTTTTTCTTCTACCCTTATTTTTCTCACCGAATTTTCTGTTTTGGTTTCCAATTGCAAATTACATGAGAACAAGAGGAGGGGTGGTGTGAGTGTGTCTATGTGTGTGTGGGGGGGGGAACAGGGCATTTTGCAGTCATTTTTAGTAACATCAGAATTCGCTCTATAGCTACAAAGGAGAGTCAATTGACCCAGGGATAGGAAAAACATTTAGAAAAATGTTAAAGTGGAGATGCAGCCCAGGAATTGGAGGTTGGGGGGAGGGGGCTGCCTTGAAATATTTTCTTCTTTTCTCAGCAGGCAGTCCACTAATGCCAGCTTTAGATTTGCAAGTGAATTGAAGTGGTCATTAGAAGTTTGGATGGGGGGGAGATGGACAACAGGGGAAATATTAGAGGCACCAAAAAAAAAAAATATGATAGAGGGTGGTGGGGGGAGGGAGGAGAGAAGAAAAGGAAACCTAGATGAATCAGTGTAGCTCCATGGACAGGCCCCAGAAAGTTGCTGTCTGAGGGTTTAACCGGATCCTAAGACGGGAGCCCCTTCCAGAGCTGGCAAAGCAGAGGAGGAGGAAGGAAAGCCAGTGGACCCTCAGCCTTTGAACCCAGGACTTTAGTCCGAAGTGTACTTCCCCCTCCCCCAAGGGGCCACAGGCTCCGGCTGAAAACCAAGGTGGGGATAGGGGTCATGAGGAGTAAGTGATGAGGCTCAATAAGCAACTCAAATATGAACGGAAATGACATCAGCGGAGGAGAGGACCTGTTTAAGACAGATCAAAACAAAACAAACTCCTAACCCTTTGTGCATACAAGATAATTCTATAAACAGCCTTCCTAAAATGTCACTGAAAACTGGACACATCAGAATCACAGCAAGAAAACAGATGACAGTTGTGGGGGGGAGGGGTCTAGAAAGAGGCCAAAAGCTCAGCTGACATTTCTCCCCTTTGCTGATACTTAATATTTATTGGTGTTTATAACCTAAAAGCCATGCTCTGGGCTTCACTTAATACCGGACCAGACAGCGCTCCCTAATGAGGCAGCATTACAATCAGCTTGTAATACTGAATTTTTAATGCTGCCAAGGATTCTGTTACATAATAATATGAAAAATAGAAGGTGAAAAGTGGTCTAGTGGACAGGACACACTAGGATACTACCAGCAAGGACCCTAAGTTTGCAAAGATGTCCCCCGCTTCTTTCTCTTTTGCAAATCACTGCTGAATCCCCAATACCTGAGGTCAGTCTGTAAACCAGAGAGAAGCCTGATTTTTTTTTTAAGTATGGGATTGTTACAGTATTTGATCCCTAATTCTATTTCAACTGGGGTTAAAGTCCACCAATTCAGTGTCTCACCCCCCCAAACCATATACACTTGGGGGGGGGGGAGTAGAGAACACTGAGCTTGGAAGGAAACTGCATAGAAAAGGACAAAAAAAAATATGAAATTAACTTTCTTTACTTTAAGCAAGTAGAAGAAAGACAATTATCCAGGGGAGAGAAAGCTGAAACGTACAAAGGGGAAAACGAAATCTGTTGACCATATTCACAGCTGCTGCACTCAGTTTACACTGGTGTAATTTAAAAGTATATATAGAGAGAGATATAGCTGCCGCTGCTCCTCTCTGTAATACCCCAAGACTGTAAATCTATAACCACTGCAATGATTTAGTGATTAAAAACATGATAACACATTGTGTAACTGCAAACCACAGAATCCCTGCCAACTCTCCTCCAAGATAAAGGAAAAAAATACAGAAAATGTGTTGCTTGCAGCGATCTTGCAAACTCAAAAGATTTTCATTTTTAAAAATGTGCTCCACCAATCTGAAAAGGGTTGGTGAAGCCTAAGAAAAGCAAAGGAAAAAGGCAGCTTGATGGGGTATCCTTTTTCTTGTACTAACAAATTACCATCTAAACATGCCTTTTCTTTTCTTTTTTTTTTTAATAGTTTGTTGTAACTGGAATAACTGGTCTTGCATATTCAAAGCTGCTTTGTAATAGGATATGGAGACCCAACCTTATTTGCCTGAACCCAGTAGGGGGTTTTCACCCCCTCCTCCTCTGTTGTTTTGGATATTGTATTGTGTATGTATGGGGGTGGGGGGGTGTTGTTAGGAGTAAATTGTGGGTGCCAGGGCACGGGTGCTTTAAACTACAGTGCAAACACCTGAAGAGGGGAGGCTGCAATTTGTAACATGGTTGGGGGAGCCAAAAATAAACACACACACACACACACAAATAAAATGAAAGCAGCTGTAGGGGTTTTGGCCTCTAAGCAGCTGACTTGACCCCATTCTCTATCCTTTTATTTCCCCATTGCAGGATTCCTGTACCTTCAGTCAGATTCGAACTCAATGTGACCCTAAGGGGGGAGTCACCGAGCCCCTGAAAAACTGCTCCATGTTAAACAAGGGTGAGAGGAAGAAATAGAATTGCATAGGCATACAAACTACATATACACACACTGTGCATGTATGGACATACCACATCCATAAGAGCTGCTTCAATCACAGCACTAAAGAATTACCCTTTTCTGGCCCCAGGAAGGAGAACTCACAGATAATAAAGATCCTCTTCCATCACCACCCCCCCAAAAAGAAAATTACTGTAACTCCCTATGCACACATATAAACACAAATGCACACAAGAATATTACTCAGTGGATTTTATATGTTTAAAAAGTTCATGAATTGTCTACTGTCTGAAGTAGGGCAGAACAGTTTATTCAGAGGAATCAATAGGAAAGAGCATTTGCAAATATTTAGATAAGCACTGTGCATTTTAGCATTAAGTAATTAAAACCTAAAACTGGGGGTGGGGAGAGGCTGGTAAGGGAGGGGCACAGACAGAGAAGAAAAGGTTACTGGCCTGCCTACAGGAGGTTTTTTTTTTTTTTAAATCCACACCTCTCCCATCCCCCAAATTGAAATCCTTTCAAAGCTGACCGAGTGCACACTTTTTACGAAATACTGCTCATGCACCATTTGCTATTCTATTTCAAAATCCACCTCTGAATAGGAATTCACCTATCCACCAAGATCTCAGGGCTGACTACAACAGTGTCTGCATCATAACATACACAGACTGGGTTGGGGGGGGCAGCAGGAAAGGAGGGGGTAGAGGGGGGAGAGGGAGACTATCTTCTTGTTATAAGGCTTTAGTCTCTGGTGTATTAACTTCTCTCCTATACCATCTCTAAGTTAGTTACTCACATCGGCCAAAGAAATCTAGTCTTACCTTATAGGAAGGCCCATAAAGTGTAATTAATTGAACATACAAGCAATTCTCCTCTCGATATATGACCCTCCCCACACTACTCTCTTCTAATCCACAAAGTTCCGGAGCGTTTTGATGTTAAATACCTAAGAAACCTACAGACACTAACATACTAACTCACATACAGACACTAAACCTAACAGTAAAATAAAGTAATTTTTAAAATGAGACAATATAGTCTACACTTCCTCTATAACAGTTCTAGAGGGTTGGGCAGTAAATGCTAGAGTTTGCTATATTGCAATTAAATCCACACGGGGGGGGGGGGAGAGAGGGAAAAGCCACTTGAGCACCCACCCTGCAGATATTCTAGAAATTTACAGTAAATGTAGGTACACGATTTCAGCACATTGCCCTATTGATTATGCAGATTCTGATCAATCTTTTCCCCTTTTCCATCTTGCAAGGCTCTGTTTTAAGATGCTCAGAAAACAAGTTAGCCTGTTACTGGCCACTTTTCAAAAGATGAGGGGAAGAAAAAGAAAATGAAAGACAAAAAAAAAAAAAAAACAAACCAAAAACCGCAATAAATCTCAAAATCTTTCTACTCAAAGGTTTGAGAAATACAATTTTCCAAAGTGAATTTAGATTTTGGAACTGGCACCACAGCTAGGCGCTTATTTTGTGTCACTTTCTTTAAAATGCCCTTAACAAGGCCCTTAAAAAAAAAAGTCTCTAAAACTGCAAAGAAAAAGCAGTCACACTCTTGCCTTCACATATTACTTAGCCCATGTCCCAATAATC
>NW_020945064.1:1648244-1659376 GCF_900497805.2 Vombatus ursinus
AGCGGGGGTCGGGCGCCGAGCGCGGCGGGCGCGGGACGAGCGGCGGCGGCGGCAGCGGCGGCGGCGACGGCGGAGCCCGAGCTCGCGGGAGCTGGCCGGGGGCTCCGGCACGAGGACACGGGAAAAGTTGGCACTTACGCGGCTGGTTGTCCGGCGGCGGCGGCGGCGGCTGCAGCGCGGGCGGCGGCGGCGGCGGGAGCTGGGGGCGCTCGGAATCCCGACCAGAGGCGCTCGGGCTGCAGATCCCATCAAGGCAGCAGCGGCAGCGGCAGCGGCTGGCGGGGGGCGGCGGCGGCGGCGGCGGAGGCGGACGAGGCAGAGGCGGCGGCGGCGGCGGCAGCGGCGGCAGGGGAGCGCGCTCGGCAGAGCCCGGGGCGGGAGGCAGCCTCAGCCTGGGAGCCCGAGCCGCCGCCGCCGCTGCCGCCGAGCAGCATGGTCGGTGGGGAGTTGGCAGCCCCCCGAGCGGGCAGGGGCCGCCGACGAGGAGCGGCGGCGGCTCTAGGCGGTAATTGGGATGCAAAGCAGGCGGCGGCGGCGGCGGCTGCCGGGAGGAGGAGGAGGCGGCGGCGGCGGTGGCGGTGGCGGCGGTGGCTGCAGCGGTCGGAGGGGACGCGCTGGAAGTGGGAGCTGATGAGTGAAAAGAAAAAAAAGTCTTTGGATCTTTATTCTGCTAATTAGTTTCCTGCAAAAAATGGCTGTGATTAATTCAGTGCGCATGTGCTTCATTACCCAGGCACGACGGGAAGGGCTAATTAGCCACCTTCTGGATCAATAAGATTCAGCAAAAAAGAAAAGGGGGAGGTGGAGGGAGGCAGAGGGGAGGAAGGGAAAAAAAAAAAAAAAAACCAGGGGAAAGTGATGAGCAGGGCAAGGAGAGCAGGAAGAGAGGATGGGAGAAGAGACCAGGAAGAGGGAGAGAGGCACCAAAAGTTTATGCATGTATTAAAAACACACACACACACACACACACACACACACACACACACACGACTGAGATGCAGAGAAGCAACAATGGGAGCCAGCCTGGGATTTTTTATAACAAGATTTTTTTTGTTTTTTTTTTCTTTTCCCCTTTTCTTTCTTTTTTTCTCTTTTCTTTTTTTTTCTTTCTTTTCCCTTCCTTTTCTTTCCCTCTTCCCCTCCCCCCCAATGCAGCTGCGGGTGTTTAAATAGGAAGAAAGTAACAGAAGGCAAGAGTGAAGGGGGGGGCAGTTAAATGCCTAGGTTTAAATGAAAGCATAGAGAAGTATCAGAAACATTGATGGAAACACTTTAAATTGCAAATCTCGGAGATTTTCTCTAAGGAAAGTGTGAGGAAACCTTCTCTCCCTCCCCTCCCCCCCCCCAATGAAGAGGATGTATTTTTTCTTAATGGAGCAACTTTAACATATTCCATAGATTGGACAAAAAAAAAAAAAAAATAAGGTGTTAAGCTTGCCTTCAGAAATAAGATGAAATTTAGCTCTTTGGAAAGAGAGGGAGGGGGTTAGTGATGATTAGAAGAAACAAAAAGAGAGAAGTGAATAAGAACTAAATGGAGTTAGTGGGGCAAAGGGGTGAGTAAAGAGGGAGGAAGTAGAAAAAAGGGGGGAGAAGAAGGAAAAGTTGCAGTTGGAAACAAGCACAACTTTTTTTTTTTTTTAACCTTTCTGGACTTAGGAGAAAAGTAAAATCAATTTTCGCGTGTAAAGCCTGGAAAGCAGATGTTTTCAGAGCACAGAGCTATTTTGCCATCAAAAGCAGGGATGTAGTGAAGGCAGTGAAAAATGATTTTAGACTAAATTTTTAAGAAAGGAAAGCCAATGTGTTTAAGTAGTGAGGAAAGGTCTGTAGTGTAGAAAGGGAGGGGGGGTATAACATCCACCTCCTCTAATCTCTTCCCCTCCCTCATCCCACCCCACCCCACAAAAAAAAAAAAAATCTTACAGCTACCTCCAAGAGTTTGGAGCAGTCTGGAAGCCAAAGGGCTTGAAATGAAGGGATAGATTTCAGATAAAGACTAGGAGCTGCACATCCCAACAGAGCCCAAAGGAGATCTCTGAAATCAAAGGCAGCAGCCAGGGATACTGCTACTGTACCTGCTCCCAGCACATCAAAGCCATCACTTAGGCTGGCGTACAGTACCTCCAAAAAGCAAGCAAACAAATGAAGAACAAGAAACTCCTTTCTCTCTCTCTCTCTTTCTCTCTCTCTCTCTCTCTCTCTCTCTCTCTCTCTCTCTCTCTCTCGCTCTCTCTCTCTCTTTCTCTCTCTCTCCCTCTCCCTCTCCCTCTCTCTCTTCCCTCTCTCTCTCTTTCCCTCTCTCTCTCTCTCTCTCTCTCTCTCTAGTCTCAGCGTCACTGCTGCTGCAATAGATTTTTAATGACAAGTATGTATTTATGTAAGTCCTAAATATGAATTAGTAACATTGAGATTACAATGTCCGGAATAAAATAAAATGCAATTTACACTTTAAGTGGACTGAAAACAAACGTAAAAACAAAATTTGTGCTATTAAAGGCTTTATTAGTAAACCATGTAACATTGTTTAGGGAAAGAAAGCTTTACAGCTAACTTTTTCTTGGTATTTTTTTTTTTGCCATAGTCTAGTTTTATTGCCAAATTATTTTATAATGAATTGGAGGATTAATAGTGAAACCTGTTTGATTAGAATCTGATGTTTAATTTTATGAGATTTCCTAGTGATCTTAAGAGCTTGAAGCCTCTCATTAAAGCCCAGAGGGGGGAAAAGGTATAGGAGTTTTCAGGGTTACCTCATCTAGCCCTTCTGAACTCACTCTGGGAATAATGCTGTTTTTATTTAGGAAAAAAAAAATATGTTTAGAAAAATTGAGGGTTTCCTCTCTATGAGCCAAATCTGAGTTGCCATTCAGACTTTCCTAGCTGCTTTTCCATGCGGGACAGCTGATCAATAAAGCCAAGTCCAGCCTGTCTTGCTACAGGTTTCACCAGTCATTGCTTGCAAAACCTTTGTCATTTTCTAAAAATAAAAAAGCTAAAAGTTATTGTAGAAGAAGGGGCTTTTTTTGTCCCCCTTACAATGTGCCTTTTGTGAGGTTAATGCCATTCTGGGACTTTCTATAGCCCTGGACAATGGGGATCTCCAGGAGGCTGCCAAGCCTCTGCCTTTTTTCTTTTCTTGGCTTTTTTTTTTTTTTTAAGGGAAGGATGAAACATTCCTCCAGTCCAAACACAACCTCTACTTTGATTAAATAAATATTTATCTTTATTGTAACCATTGTATATTTTACCGTTAGTTTATACCCGGTTTCTGATTATTATTTAAATTTTTCATTTGCAGCAGCTAATCGTTTTTTTCTTTCAGCCCAAAGTGCAGGTCAGTGTAAAATGTAGCTGAATGAAGGAAGCCTGGTGTGTCTGAATTTTTTCATAATATATCAGGTAAGGAAAACTGTTCAGAACCTCAGGAGTATGTATATTACATATATTTTTTCATATTTATCTGCCTTCAGGAACCTTCATCAATCTGTTAGTTTTGCTTTATTTTTTAAGGATGTAGCAAAATTAAATCTCTGTTTTTAGGGTTAGAAAATCTCTTAAATAGCATTTATTTATTTTCGATTTGAAATATAAATAGTATCTACCAGGAAAGCAATGCTAACTAGGACTGAACTTGCATTTTATTTTCTTATACAAAAGGAACCAGAGAAAGCTAATGTCTCCATTGGTGTTGGTTATTTTGAGAAATCTGGACATAAATGTATGTCATGTTGCAATATAGGAAAATGCCAGCTTAATCTGGTAAATACTTATGCTAATTTTACAGAGCGAATTTGTTATATTGAGGAGAGGTACCAAGCTTGTATGATTGAATAATGCTTAGGTGATTATACAGCATGTGTAAAGATTAATTTACTTTTAAAAATGAAAAAAACCAAGGAATTCAGAATTTAAATCTTGCATTTATCTGGCAAGTAGGAAAGATATTTTAGACAAATCAGTTTTTTAAATGTTCACAGAATGTAGGAAATGTTGTATGTATGCTAAATATTGCATTCATTTGTATGTTTCTCAACCTATTTCTCGAATGAATGTATAGACATAAGTATGAAGAGGGATACACACACACAGAAAAGAAAATGTATAAATATACCTATGTATGTTTGTAGATGGATATATAAGCAGTATGTGTGTATACATAAATGCAAACATCTACCCGTAAAAGGTATGTATAAATAAAGGTATGGTACCTGCTTATATGTAACATCCATGTGTGACTATTTGTATTTATAGATATGTTTGTAGCTTCCATTCCTTGAAAGTACAAAATAGAAATGTTTGGTTTAATAATGAAGATTCGAATAATGGCTGATACTGAATAATGATCTGCTCCCCTGTAATCTTCAGGGTATGGACTGAAATAGGGAGATGGGGGATCATTGGGTCCAAAGGCTGAAGATACAGTGGGTCAATCTGAAAAGGGGAGAAGAAAAGGAAGGGGAAGGTCGAGGGGAAGATAGATCCTACCTCTGGGGCCCTGAGCTTTCTTCCGCAGGGGGCAGAAAAAACACACACACATGTGGAAGCAGGAAGGGGTGGAAAGTCCCTGTTCTATACAACTAGATAGACATAGTTAGATCTCAGAATGGTTACATATAGAACAATACCTTGTACCTTTTTGAATTTGCATTGTTATCCTAAATCTATTGTATGTGTGTATGTGTGGCTGTTCATTTCCCAAAGACAACATATGGATTCCATAAATGCAAACATGCCGAAGTGCATCTGTCTGGGTAGTTAACACAAACCAAACATCCCTCATTTCGGCAACTCCCTGTTATTCCTCTGGCTCTAGGAGCTCTGCCGTCCAGTGTCACTCGCTCATTGCTCTCCCATTCTTGTCCTTTTGTGGGCTCTTAAAGTGATCCAAAGAGCCGAGGCGTGGAGGGGGGCTGGTTGCACGGCTAGGGTTAGAGGCACCACTGCTCTTGCCCTTTGCTGCGAGGAGTCTAAAGGGTTAAGCTGCAAAGCAAGAGGAAGGGGCAGCACTCTTCCCAGAGCTAGGTCCAGCCGCAGGCAGCTCTGATTTAGGGGTCAAGTCCTTCGACACCTTTCTCCTGCTTCTGGAAATGGCAGATGATGAGGTAGAGAAACATAGGAGACAGAGAGACAGAGAGAAATACATTCAGGCTAGGCAGTTGCGATCCGTCTGCCCCCTTCGCCCCCAGAATAGAGAAGTAACATCCGAACAAATCGAACAGTTCCCCTTTCCCATCGGGGTGCAGCCAGTCAGAGCGCTGAAAAAAAATGTTAACTTGGTACCTCTGTCCTACAGTTATTTATACTGACCTGGCATGCAGAAAATCAACAAGGAATTTGCTCCAAACATGCCAGATCGTATAGATCTGTAGCTGTGTCTATGTATTTACGCATAAAGAAAACAGGTGTGTGTGTGTATGTATTCGATAAAGTTAGGGAAGTGTGTGTATGCATGGAGATGCTTATACATAGATCTGAAACTCAGGCAGAGCGCCTGTGCTCTTGGGTTGAATGTACATAGGAGTATAGAATGCGTTTCGCTCTCATTTTGTTTGTATCTTGTCAATACACTTTCTGATAAAGAGCTTTACCCCAAACTCGATAGCCTGAAGAAGACTTTATCAAGGTACTTTCACAACCCGGACTAATGAAAAGCAAATAGGTATTTGTTTCTCAGGCATTTGACTGGAAAGGGCAATCTGCTATGCATCCATCCTGCCCCTGGGGTTCTGCAGGACACAGTAGGGTGGGTGGGTGTCCGGTACGTGTTGGATGTATGAGCGCACCCAGATGCAACTATTTACATGCTGCAGGGCAATATGTGGAGTTGAATTCAGAGCGACATTCACAAACACACACTGAAGGACTGAACATTTAGCACAGTATCTCCTTTGGAAAGTTGCTTAAAGAAAAAGGAGTTTTCTGGAGAAAGCTGGCTCGAAATAACCGAACTCCCGAGAGAGGGGCGACTGCAGACAGAACCCTGGGGAAAGGAGGCGGAGCTGGGAGGGAGAAAGAAGGAAGATGGACTGGGGGAGCTACCCGATATCCTAGGTTGTAATTCCCGGGTTGGGGGCGGGGGTGGGAGGGGGGGAGTGGATGTTCCATGGGAGTGTAGTTTTCCTTGTTCTTCAGTTGTTTAGGGTGAGGGAGATTCCCACTGATGACAGTTTCTGACGCTGGGTCAGAAAGAAACTGATCAGCTGGCCCTCAAGAAAGCAGAACACAATTCTAGGAGAGCCACTCCTAACCCAGGGAGAGACTCCAAACCACTGAAATCAAACCAAGTCGGCCACTTGAATCCCCGGAGGTTCCATCCCTGGGGCAAAGGGGGAGGGGACAAGCCCCCCCCACTTCTTTTTTTTAGCTACTTCAAAAGAGACCACAACCTACTACATCGGGTCACTCCATTACATAGATTAAAGAGATATGTGTGTGTATATCTATATATAGGTATAGATATAGATACATATCCCAATTCTTAGAAGCAAAAAACTCCAAAGAATTGACACAAAACTTGGCTCGCCAAAGTCCTTGAAATAGTTCCAAGTGATCGTCATCCATTCATTTTTAATACAGTGCATATTGTGAAAATATGGGTCAAAATAGTCAATTCCACGGCATTTGTCAGATTCTCAGTTTCCTCCTCTTTTGCAATGGAAATTTGCAATGAAACCTTGGGAGCCGGAGCAGGTGAGAGGCTGTAGTGTACCCCAGTGTTTATTACCCTCACGATCAGTAAGCCCTTAGCTGTTATTTTCGATATAGTAACTTTTCTGTTTGCACCAAATCTGAAACCAGAGGCAAAGGAAGTAAAGGGAGAAATAACATCTCTCTCGAATGAAGTTAACAACTGGAGCACAGTAGATTCGTAGCTTAGGGATTTCAAAGGGTACAACTTGGGGAAAAGATCAAGGACAGTGTATCTATCTGCCAGAGAGGTAAGGGGAACCATACAAGTCTCGGAAAGCGAACTTGGGAGCAGGTAGATGGCATGGGGGTGGGGGTAGGGGGCAACCTGATACCTTGTGCCCATTTACACATGGATGTCTAGCGAAGGACTTTGGAAGAGAGAGATGCCAAGGGTGGCACATTCATTGCTGAGAGGCAGAAATGCAGCAGAGCTGATAATGGAGAGATGCACTGCTGAGCAATTCCACCCAGATGTCTGCATTTCTTGTAGGCACGTATTGTTTAATGGACAGGGAATTGAATACCTTTATTGCTGAGAAATGTAAAAAGAGATCTATCCTTGTACATATTCTTGGGACACGTGTGTTTCTTCTAAAGAAATAACTGGAGCCAACAGATTTTTTTTTTTCCCTAAGGAAAAAAACTCGAGTGAGGGAAATCGGTGGAGTCTTTTTTCCCTTTTCCCGGTATATGTGCGCGCCCGTGTGCCTCTTCCTAATTCAATGAGATTTTTTTAAATGGAAAAAAAAAATCCTGCTTATGGCCCTTGCCATCTCATTTTCTTCTCTTTACCCCAAGAAAAGATCTGAGGTAAATCTAACTTCATCTCTTAGGAAGGCTTTTTAAAAAGAAAACAATGTTTTAGGGACACGCACCAACTTTTTTTTCTCTTTTCCAAATGGAGCTTAAAAAAAAAAAAAATTCAAAGAACAACTTAAAGCAACGAACAACATCGAAGAGGCTATTTTCCCAGGCAATAATTTTTGGATTCGTTTATTTTCTACCCTCAGAAATGAGAAAAGGGAGCATCCGATCTTCCTTGGCGCGGATCCCGCGAAATTCGGAAGGCGCGGTTAGTAAAAATGCAAGAGTGGAGGACAGCTGGTGGGGTCAGTAAGCACACCGGGAACTTCCAGGCGACACCCCTCTGACTAAGAGGAATTCGGAGGCGCGAGGAGCAGCGCCGCCCAGACCCCGTTCATCTAGAAAACAGTCAGCTAGGAGCCCACTGGTCCCCTTCAATCATGATGGAGTTAGGGTGACATTTGGGGACCACTCAGCCTTCCCATAAAGGGAGTCCCTGTTGCCTCCGGACTCCTTCAGGTGAACCGGGCGCAGAACCTTGGCCACTTTTTTTTTGCCCACTTGACCCACCCTTCCAACTTCTGCCCAGTAGCCTTCTTCCCTTCCTTCCTCACCTCACCTCACCCCCAGAAACCTCCAGGGGCCAGGCGGGGCAGCTACAGGTTGTTTCGATCTAGCCTCTTCCAGATCCGAGATACGGAAAACAGCCTTCTCACTTTTCTGATGCTACAGTATTTTCCTGCTCCTCTGGATAGTCTGCTAACGCCCACATCCCGAAAGGAGATTATTTTGAGTTTATTTGTTTGTTTGTTTGTTTTTAGTTGCTTAAATCAATACATCAAATACAAACTCTTCAAACTTAATGGCAAAAATTCACCCTACTTTTTAAAAAATAATTTTCTGACATTTTCCTTACGTCACTCCTCTCCCCAACAAAAGGGGAAACTTTGGGGGAGTCACATTCAGCTAGCGATTCAGGGGAGACCCTCTTGGGGATGGTCTTGAGGACCATCGTCTGGTCGCCACATACTTCATACAGAGGTGTGCGCCGCGCCCCAGTCAAGAAAGCCAAGGTTACCTTGGTTCCAGGACCCTGGTCCGGAGGGCCTTTGGGAGCTAGTGAAATAACTGGAGAGATTTCCTTCCCCCCTCCTCAGTAACTATCCTGAAACCCACCCTTCCCCGAGGGCCCTGTTTCCCTCCCAAGGCCGAGAGGAATGAAAATAATGAGAGTTCTCCCACTTAGTTTTATTGTCCTCTCCCAATTAATAACTGGTTTGAAGAAGTCTGCCATTTTCCTCTCCGGTTGCCCCCACACCATGGCTGAAGTGAGAGACATTTTCCCTCAGGCTCGCTGTGGCTGGGCATTCATTCATTCATTCGTTCGTTCGTTCATTCATTCATTCTTCCATTCTTTCTTCCACTCATTCAACAAATATCCACTCCCTACTATCACTGCCCGAGGCTCTCTAAGCGGCAGAAATCCACCAGCTGCCACTTCTGCCCTGGGGCACCAGGGTCCTGAACCAGAAGGCAGATGATGGAGAAGATGAGGATCATTAAACTGACTCCCAGGCAGGGATGGGAAATGTTCCCCTCCTCAACCACTCTCAGCTCCTGCAGCCCAACTACCTGCCACTCCACAAGTAGCCTGGCCTTCCTGCCTGACCTGAGTTTCCCAAGTGAGGAGAGTGAGTGGGGAGCTAACAAAACCTGGCCCATGGAATAGGCTCAGCTTCTTTGGGTTGCAGGGTGTGCAGGGATGGTGGGCTTGCCTGCTGGGTTTCTCAGTCGATCACTGTTAGGCAATTCTGACTTGAATGTTTGGAGAGCCAAAGTTAGGAGCAGGAGAGACCACTTGTGGTCCTCCTGTCTACAGACATACAGAGCAACAGCAACTCAGATAAGACAGCATTGCAAAGGATGCTGCTGTTTAGTGTTGAGGACTGGAGGGGCTTGAAGAGTGAGCCTCTCCCTCTCCCTCTCTCCCGCTCTTCCTTCCTTCCTCCCTCCCCCTCTTCATCTTCCTTTATTCTCCTTGCCCTTCTCCCCAGTTCTGTTAGAGAAGAGAAGGGAAAGTTCGTAGATCTGTCCAGGAGTCAGGGGAAGGTGCAGCAGCAAAGTATTGCTCATAACGACACTTAAGCCCAGACACTCGAATGCTAAAGGTTATACTTATATTCTTCAAGAAAGGGCTCTCTGCCAACTTGAACTGTGTTGTATGCTCACCATGGGCCTCTCCTCATTCTTGCTCTCTCCTACCCCATCTACAATCTGCATTCCTCCTCCTCCTTTTTGTCTCCCCAAGACTTCTAGTTCTTAGCATTTGTCACAATAAATGAGGGGTGCTCTTGGGTGTTGATTCTTTTTTCCCTCACTGACTGCCACAGAGCTGATGCTGCTTCTGCCTTCCTATCCATTTTTACCTCCTTTTGCCTTTGTGATCAACTGTATGTTTCAACTGGTTATCAGAAAGTCTACTTTTACATCTAAACTCACCTTTTTTCCCCCAGTAAGGATACACTAATCAACATTTATATCAGAGGAAAATCTGGGAGACTCCTGTCCATTTCTGCCCATTTCTGCCCATAGCCTACTGTTACAGACATCTTTGACTATCAGTCAGAGATCAGCCAGTTCAATGACATTTAAAAAAAAAAAAAGCTGCTCAGTGTGTGAATGATATGAAGACAGAGCATCACTATGATATAGAGAGAGGAGGCGAAAGATTTCCATTCATAAAAAAAAATTCTTAGAGTGAAAAGTTCTGATCCCTGCAAGGAATTGATGCTAAGGGTCTCTACTTCCTCTGATGTTTCATCTCCCTAAAAGAGGACAGAAAAATGATAGCCCTTTCAATTTGATGTCCAGCAAAAAAGGCACCATAGAAAAGTATTACAGATGAGTTCCATTGCAGGAAAAAGGAAGTGTGTGTGTGAGTATGTTTGTGTGTGTGTGTGTGTGTGTGTGTGTGTGTGTGTGTGTACAGGGGAGATGGGAGATGGGGGAGAATGAGTCATCTCTTCAGAGTAAGAAGTTAATAGCTTGGAAAAAACCCTGTTGCCAAAAGGTTCCACGGTATAAAAAGAAAAGCAGTGGATTTTGAGTCAGAGGACCTGAGTGTGAATCCTGGCTCTGCTACACATTCCCTATAAACTGAGGCAAGACATTTCCCTTCCCATGGGCCTCAGTATCCTCATAGTAAAATGAGGACTTTGGGCTGGATGGTCTTCATGGTTCCTTCCAATTCTAATTCCTGTGAAGCCCCCCTTTTCCCCTTCCTTCCCCATTAAAAAAGTGCCAAGATAAGGAGGAACAGAAATGAGGCAGAAATGGGTAGAACATAAGGAATAAATGGGGGAGGGGGAGGAGGAGATGGATTGAGAGGGGCAATAGAATATAGGTGAAGACTGAAAGGTTGGAGGAAGGAGGAATTCTCTAGTTTTGATCTGGATTTAGTGATAAGACATTAGCAAAGCAAATAGAGGTCTCTGCCTGATAAAGAAAGGAGGAAAGAAAGAAGGAAAGAAAGAAAAAAAGAAAGAAAGAAGGAAGGAAGGAAAGAAAGAAAGAAAGAAAGAAAGAAAGAAAGAAAGAAAGAAAGAAAGAAAGAAAGAAAGAAAGAAAGAAAGAAA
>NW_020945064.1:1659386-1717418 GCF_900497805.2 Vombatus ursinus
AAAGAAAGAAAGAAAGAAAGAAAGAAAGAAAGAAAGAAAGAAAGAAAAGGATGACAGCTGCAGAGCATTATCCCCTGAAACAATGGCCCATGATATTACTATATTTGCAGGCCCAGTGTCTAGCTACACCCTGTAGTACCAGGGGAAAGTCACACTGTGTTTTTGCAGTTTTCTTACAATTCCTGATGCTGGTGAGCCAGTTAGTTCCCTGCTCATCTGAGTCAGCAAGCTAACAGGAAGGGATGACTAGTTGGCTAACTATACTCAAGAGAATTAGAAAATCCTCTGAACTGTGAGTAAGAGACAGAAGGAGAGAGAGTGGATAAGTAACAAAACGATGTAGCCTCTTGCTGTCCGGAATTTGAGAAGGGAGCTTTCCCTGGGTGTTTCACTTTGAAGCTATTCACCTTCAAGAAAGAAGCCAGGCTGGGGGAGGGGAATGCAGGGATATGTGTGAAGGTCCACTCCCCTTTCAGTGTGGCTAGCTTTGGCCTCATTTTTTGGCTTTAGCGTTTAGTGTTCCAATCCTCAATAAACATGGGCTGAACATTCAGAATCAGGCACTGAACCATTAAAAATATAATAAGGGGGTAGGATTGTCAGTTTCAGAGATGTGATCTCATCTCTCTTTACTGTATTTGGTTGAGAGTTTACTCTAGACTGAGCCTGCGTGAATAAGAGTGTGTATGTAGCAAGAAAGGATTGGCTGTAGCTGCCATAGAGGGTTTGCTGAAAGGCTTGTTAAGGGAGCACTACTGACCATGCAATCCAATTACATAATGCTTCAAAAAATAACTGTACTAGGAGCTGGGAGTCATGTCAGGGTGATGTATTTCCTTAACAGAGGGAGGTATCAAATATGCATTTTTAAACTCAGAGCCTGATAGTACATTTGTGCTACAGATCTGAACACTCCCCCCTTCCCCAAATAGGGAAATCAACTCCCAGGAGAAAGTGCTGCCATTTCTTTCCTTTCCTTTCCAGGTGGTGTTGCAGCCCACCTTTTAACTTGGCTGATTTTTTTTTTTTTTTTTTTGCTGTCTCCAAGGCCAGATTTACACAGTAAGAAATATTCCAAATCATCCATGTAACCGTCTCTATCATGATCTGGATTAATATGAAGGTAGGGGAGGGGGTGAGGAGGAAGAGAAAAAGGGCAGAGTAGAAGGGAGGGAGAGAAAGAGAGTGAAATAAACAGCTTGTTTCTTTGTTTTTTGTTTTCTGTTTTGTTTTGTTTTTTTTTTTGTGGGGAAAGGGAGGGAGGAGAATAATATTATCTTGACGATGATGTTATCTTCCATACTACCCATATACCACAAAGCTGGTCACATTTTTCACCTTAGGAAAGTAGTTTTAACCTTAGGAAAGTAGTTAAGGCCATAATTAGAGTAGATTCTTCCCCCTTGCCCTAACCTCCTAACCCTGAATAATCCAGCGAATGGCCTTCATTGTACATGCAACTGTACGTGCAATATCTTTGCATTGTAGATGCAAAGACATTACATTTTGAGTGAGGGCCCAGTGGTGAAGCAGAAAGATGAAAGGTTTTGTTTGTTTTAAAATCAGTTACCTGCAGCCACTTTACCTTTGTGAGCCTTAGTTTCCTCATCTGTAAAATGGGGATAGTAAGATCTACCTCATAGGGTTATAATGATACCAAATGGGATAATGCATGTAAAGCACTTTGTAAGATGGAAATTAATATTAAAATACATGCTAATATTATGATTGTATTTAAGTATTTGAGGTAAGTGACCCTGCTTTTCCCTCCCTTGCCTTCTCCTAAGGAATCAATAACTTCCTGGCCTGGAGGAATTACTGGTGCAATTCACTGCACTTTATCAAAATGGTCAGTACCCCCTCCCCCTTTCACCATTTCAACTCCTGCCATATTTTACTTCAGGGACCCTTTGTACCCCCCCCTTTTTTTTACTCTGTCTGAGAGTCATATTAACTTGTCTCTCCCCATATAATCTGTTCCCTGGGGTTTTAATTCCTCCTTGTGGCACCAAGATCTCTTGCTGAACTATATCAAACCCCATTAGTATATTCTCATTGAGTCCCTGAACAGTTTCTCTTTCCTAATGTGGATAATCACAGCATTTGATCCTTTCATCCTAAAATGCAGACTTTCAATCCATTCTTAATCTAGACCAATCTAACCCCCTTCACAAAGAGACAAATGAAGATGAGAAAACCAGTGCTTAGGATACTAATAGTATTTGACCTTAGATGTCTATTTCTTTCTTTCTTTCTTTCTTTCTTCCTGCCCCTCCCCCATAATTCTAAATGACTCAAAAATAAAAAAATAAAAACCTACTTGATGGAATAGTTTTCCTTCCTATGGCATATTTCTTATTTGTTTAATTTTTTTTTTTGCTTCTAAATAAAATTTAGTTATTCTAGGCTCAGGCCATCTTGCCTGGGATGCAAAATCCTGCCTGTTCAAGATGCAGCAGAAAAGAAAGGGTAAAAAAAGGAAATGAAAAAGCATGAACTACTCTCACCCTCCCTTATCCAGCAGGCTCAGCCTTGATGGAGTCTATTTCCAGTCTGTTTACCTGGCAAGTACCACATGACCAATCCAGAAGGAGATGCTGACATCACTGTCTCCCGTTCACATGTGCATTGCTCCCTCACTGGCTGCAGGCTGAGCCCTCATGCATTCCTGCATTTTTTCTCCCCTCTCTTTTCCACAGTCCTACATTCCCAATTCTCTCACACATTTCTTTATCTTTTCTCTTGTCTCACACATTCCTTTGTTTTCTCTCTTTGCTTCACATATTCTTTTGTCTCTCCTTTTTTTTTCATACATCACTCAATAATATTCATCTCTGTATTTTCTTTAATGAATCTTTCCTCTTTTCTCAGTCTCTTTCAGGTGTATGGCCATTTATTTTTCTTTTTGTTTTTAAAATGCTCCTTTGCCTCTCCCATAGGCCCAGGGTTTTTGAATAAAATGGACCTAGTAAACATGCCCTGCTAAGGATGGGGACAGGGGAAAAAAAGTATGCCAGGGATTTGATACTCCATTTCCAGTTCCTGCATGCTTCCTGTGGACATTCTCTCGGTCTCTCTCTGTCTCTCTCTGTCTCTCAGTCTGTCTGTCTGTCTGGCTCTCTCGTTCTCTCTCTCTGAAACTTTCATCTTCAGTACCACTCCCATCCCCATGAAGCCTGAGCCATTGTAGCTTGGTTCCTCAGCTCTGACCCCCCTTTCTCCAACGCCAAACTCCAAGGCTTAGGAGCCTTTTGCATTTGGAGAGGGTTTTAGTGGACTCTCAGTCTTTCCTTCTGTGCAGAGCCACTGCTATATTTTCCCTGTCGCTTCTCCTTCCCAAAATGTGGTTGGAGTGTTAGTTGAGGGGCCAAGCAGATTTCAGTAGCAGTCTTACTGCTGGGGACCTTGTGAGCTGGAAAACCCCCTGAAGGCAAAGAGGAGGCAGCCAACGGCACAGGTGCCTCCTGCCTCTTCCGAGGGTAATTTATATTAGGAACCATGTGGCAGGGCTCTGGGGTTCTGTTGCTCTGTGGAAGCTTTCTTGGCGCACTTGGGCACAAGGCCAAAGTATGCAGTTTAGAGGAAATGTTTAATAAAGACACAGGAGCCTCAAACTGTTTATTTATCCTCACAGAAAGGTGAAGATACGGCATCCCTGGAAACTCAGCAAGTTCGGGAGGCCAGAGGGTGAAAAAACTCAGGGAATCAAAGGGGATTGCTTGTTGCCTGGGGCCTAGGCCGTTGGACAAAGCTCAACCTCTAACCTGTCCCTTCCCCCTTCCAGTTCCAGCCCCAAACTGCCATTCTGAGGCTTCATAAACTGTTGGGGAATGAGGAGGGGGATGGAATTGAACTATTACTGAGTCTATTAAGTAGCAGTCAGTTAGGTGTGAACTCATTACCCTAATACACTCCAAGGTGGGATTCCACCAGGAGGACATTAGCACTTTTACCACTTTTTACCACTATTTTACTAGGCACATTTACCACTTTGCCGGTTGTGAAGAGAACAGAGAACCGCTGTTCTGTTAAAAGAGCCATACAAGATTTGTTGAAGGAATCTAGGTGAAAAAAGAGAAAAGAAAAGAAAAAGCTAGCCAACAATACCTACTACCTCATTCAACTCTTAGGTTAGTATTGGCTTGTGGTGTCCAAGTCCTACACCTGTTAAAAAAAAAAAAAATCCCTCAAGTCAGATCCGGACCTAGCATAGAACCTGGGAAAGATTGAAGGCTGGACGTTTTGTGATTCTGAAGGAATTGGCGGAAGCAGTAAGAAGTAAGGGGAGTAGAGTGAGTGAGCGCTCCATAAAAAGGAAAGGGGGCCCTTTTAGCATCTACAAATTCTCTTCAAGCAATTGAAGAAGTTAGGGGTTTCTACCATTCTCTAAATAGGTAGTAAGTTAGTTTTATTTTTTCCCACTAAAATCTTTTCTTTCAAAGATTGTCTTCAGTGGTGGAAAAGAATTCTGCCGGTCAAGAGAAATTATTTTGTTTTCATTGATTAGTGATAGGTGAACCTTTTAGAGTGATAAGTGAGTTGGCAATGTGTATCACCATCCTTCTCCTCCTCCTCCTCCTCACCACCCTTAATATTTATTGAGCACCCAGTGAATCAAAGGTCAGATGTGGCATTTTAGGTCCAGGGGGTTCAGCCTTTTGACTGAGTCCAGGTTTTATAGAACAAATCCTTTTATTAAGGGGATTTGTTCTGTAAAGTTTGGATTCAGTCAAAGAGCCCAACTTGAGGACCTAGAGGGCCACACATAGCCTCAGCGCCCCAGGTTCCCTACCCCTGGTCTAAAAAATCATGTGGGTTCAAAACTTCGATCTGGGGACTTTGAGGGTTTCTATCATTCTATCTTAACTTCTCACTGCCATCTCTTGTAGATCAAGGGCTTAGAGTAGGAAAAGGAGAAAGTACAACCATCTCCTCCAATCCTGGTCACTTTGGTACTTGGTGGGATGTGGAAATTGCACAAGGTCAGTTTATAGAGAAAGAGAAGGGAGTTGAAAATAAATTGTTAGCCCTCTGTCCCCCACCCCACCCTGCATCATGTGTTTATTTTATATTTATTCTGTATTTACTATGGAATATAAGATCCTCAAGGTAGGAGACTTTCTTGTTTTTATGTAAGCACCCCCAGCACTTAGCTCACTATAGGTGCTTAAATACTTGTTGATTAATTGATCAAAGGATGATCACAGTAGCATGCACTCACTCAGAAATTGCAAAGTGAAAAAAAAAAAGAAAAAAAGAAAATGCAAAGTGGAACAATACCAGGGAGAGGCAAGAGTATTGTTGATAATATCCTAGTCGACAACTTCCCCTTTTGTCAGATAGACCTTGTCAATATCCTGAACTCACAGCTTTCTTTCCTCATCTCTGAGCCTTGGTTCAGGGTGTCCTGTAGGTACAGAACAGCTTCTCCAGTCCAGGCCATACTCAGGCTTAGCTTCCTCTAAGAAATGTTGTCCCTTAACTAGTTTGTAGATATGTAGAAACCGCAATAAACACAACCTGATCAATATGTCTCTTTGCTAATGAAGAGCTGTATTGCTGTATCTATTTATGCAGATATGTTTATACTGACTGATTCTGTATTGTAATTACCTGTATGTATGTGACCCCCCCCCCTTCCCTTTAGTTTGTAAGCTTTATGAATGGAGATACTGTGTTTTATGGAAGGTTTTAACCCCCTCCTCATTTTATTGCACTTCGTTGCTTCCTATCAAGTGGGAACTCTTCAATGTCCATACAACCTATAGTGCTATGAAGTACTCAATAAAATAGAAGTCAATGTATCCCCAGTGCTTAGCACAGTGCCTGGCACATAGTACTCACTTAATAAATGTTTATGGATTGATTGGTTGGTTGTTCATGCAGGACAACTAACATGACATGATATCCACGCCAACTCATGAAACAAAGAAAAATGACCTGAAGTTCTTCCTTCCTTCAACTTCTGCAGTGCCAGAGGATTAAAATAAGGGGCCCAAAGTGCTAAGGATTACACAGTTTTTAGACAGTTTGTAAATATTAACTAAGTCCTTGGTACTTTAAATGATCTGAGGCCTTGTCCAATAACCAATGAGTCAGCCCACTACTGGAAGAACTCTGGTCATTCTCAATATAAATAGGACCAGAAGACAGAAGGAAGTTAATGTATTCTGAGAACAGGGACTGTCTTTTGCCATTCTTCATTTGCCCAGCACTAAGCATAATGCCTGACACATAGTAGGTGCTTAATAAATGTATTGACTGACCGATTATACCGTTCAATCTCACTGCCATCTTGCGCTCTCAATTACCGCAGCCGTTTCCAAGCTTTGTAAAAAAGAGTTCATCAGCTGCTTCTCAGTGACTGAAAGGATTGAATTTGTAATCCCAGTCTTAAGATCACCCAAAGAACAAGGTTTTGGTGCGCACATGAGAGTTTGGACGTGACCCCACAAGAAAAAGTCTAATGGGAATAGGCCAAGGTGGTCAAGCCAAGGTCTACCAATCTACCACCCCGAAAAAGTGTCATCCAGAAACTGTGGCAAAGCAATGCCTAATGACAGGGTACCCTGTCTTGTTAAAATGAAAATGAAAACTGTAGCATTCAAAATTCACAAAATATGATGAACATGCAAGAAATTTAAATAACTAAAATCTCACATTATGTTTTTCATTAATCTGTCTATCATTTCTACAGTGTTATATATTTATTTATATATATATATATCTGGAGTTATTAAAGCTCAAAACTGCACTAAGACTTTTGGGCCACCATGTGTATGTGTATGTGTGTGTATTTGTGTGTGTGTGTGTATATGGATGTGTGTATCTATACATTTCCATAGTTCAATTCAATAAACATTTATTAAGTGCCTACTGTGTGCTAAACTTATCTCGACTCATGTATATATAATATTTATAAACATGATAAATACATATATATTTATATACATTTTATATAGATAACACATACGTATATCTCATTGTACTATATGAACTACTTAAAACACACTGATATCATGGATGGAAATAGCTGTCAGAACTGTTTAGCCCATCTTGTACACTGACCACTGAGCCACTCCCTAACAATTAGCTCACGTTATAGAGTGTGTTAAAGGGAAGAATAAGCAAAAACATTTTCTTGTCAGTGTAGGGACAGGCCTGAAAGATGAGACAGAGACATAGAGAGAGACACACACAAAGAGAATGACTGAGAGACAGAGAGTCAGAGAGATGGAGAGAGACAGAGACACACAAAGAGACAATAGTGAGAGAGTCATGTCCCATTGTAAATGTACAAAAGAAAAGAAAAAAAAATCCCTTTTCAAGTCCTCAGAAGAAGCAAGGACTTTCTTCTAAAATGAGAGGAATAAAAGAATGTATTTCTTAGATGCTGAATCAGAATTCACTGCATTGTGAAAAGGGGATTGTGGGTATAAATTATTAACTTGGACAAACTCACCCTGTACGTAGACACCTAGTGTGTTGACTGTGGGAACACTTGTATACCTAATTTTACCGATAAAGTTCTGAAATATAAGGACTACGAGAGTTCACTAGCTTCCCTCGCTGGGGTGTTTTAAGGCTTAATGGTTTAAAATTACCCAGTAAGTTATGAAAGTGCTTTGAGCTCTCTGGAGTAGAGGAGATATGTAAGTCTGAGGAGTAGTAATAAAAGCAATAATATTCTGACCAGCTCCAATCCTTTCTTACTCTAGAATGGAATTTCCAGAAGGATCCTCCCCGTGTCTAATCACAAGGTACGGCAGATTTACTTTCATACATTTCATTTCTTTTCAGAATTATTATTTTCTTTATTTTTTTTTCTTGTGATTAAGTAGTCTGAGAACACGTTTTGTCAGGAAGCTCTGGTGGATATTTTAGAAGGATATGCAGACTCTGGGTAGGAGAGAGTATGAGTACATGATATTTATTTTATTTTATGAAAAAGTATTCAAAATGGCCTTCAGAGCATACCAGAAAAATCAAAACTATGAATGACAAACACGTTAGATATTCACTTATCAAAAACCAATGGAATCTCCCAAGGAAAGCACTATTTCTTTTTCAGAAAGAAGATTGGGCAAATTCTCACAAATGCTGGATTATAAAGGTAGAATTTCTTACACTCTGCAAAGTACAAAAGGTCATCCCACAAGTCTCTGGATAAATGCTTGGCTGCCCCTTGGGACCCTCCAACTCTGAGTGTGGGTCCATCTCAAATTTTCTCAACTTATTGACAAGGATGTCATGTGAAATAGTATCAGAGAAGCTTGCTAAATATGAGATTAATCTACCTGTCACTTCCCCTCATTCTACTAAAATCCTGTCAGTCTTTCATAGGCTATGCAATCAATCTGAAAAGACTTGTTCTAGCTGGTGGTCACACAGATTCCCAAGACTCAATTCAATTTAAGTAGTTTTAAAATTTCAATTCAACAAACATTTATTAAGTACCTACTATGTGTCAGGTACTATGCTAAAGATAAGTTCTAGAGTCTTAAGGTTCTCCAAGAGTCTCGAGGACCTTGCAATCTTATTGGAGAAGAGAACACAAAAGGAAGCTGAAAACTGAGGGTGCAGAATATCCTTAGGAAGGGGAGGGCATGATAACAGTGCAGCAGAATCCTAGGAGGGCAGCAGCTGGGAAATGGCTGGCTTTGAGAGCCCTCTTTATATGCAGGACTTTGGGAGGACTTCTTTGACCCCGCCCCCACCAGCCGTCCAATTGGAGGGGTAGAAGCTACGGAGGGTTCCAATGAGCTTTGTGTCCAAAGCTGATGCTGCCTCTGGGATAATGATTGTTGATTTTTTCTTTTCTTTTCCCACTTAAGGCTGCAGGAATGGATAGCCTTGGAAGTAGGAAGACCTGGATTCAGGTTCTCTCTTTGACACAAGTGAAGCCAGGACCTATGTGACCCAGGGGGCAGCTAGGTGGTGTGGTGGATAGAACTCTGGGCCTGGAGTCTTCCTGACTCATCTTCCTGAGTTCAAATCTGTTCTCAGACACTTACTAAGCTGTGTGACCCTGGGCAAGTCACTTAACCCTGTTTGCCTCAGTTTTCTCATCTGTAAAATGAGCTGGATAAGGAAATGGCAGACCACTCCAGTATCTTTATCAAGAAAACCTCAAATGAGATGACAGAGAGTCAGATGTGACTTAAAAAACAACTGAACAACAATAATGCCTACATGACCCTAGACCCAGGCAACTCTTTTAGACTTGACATTGCAGAGGAGGTGACCATTTGCCTTACTTTACACCAGTGGCTCTCAGACTCTTTGGTCCCTGAATCCTTTTACGTTCTAAAACATGATTGAGTGCCTCCACCCTGTGCCCCGTGCCCTCCTCCCAGCTTTTGTTTGTATGGGTTATATCTATTGATATTTACAATATTAGAAAGGAAAACTTTTTAGTGTATAAAAATAGTTTTGACCTCCAGACCCCCTGAAAGGGTCTCAGGGTCCTCGTTGGGGATCTGGACCACACCTTGAGAAGGGCTATTCTATTTGGCACTAATGAACTCACAGGTATGGTTTAAAAGAAAAAGGTTAGAGGTCGGTAATGTTCAAACTTTGATTCTTTTTGTAAAAATGAAATGAAGTGAAAGAAAATAAAACAAAACCTCAGAATTGGCATCAACCTTTCTCAATTTTCCAGAAATTTTTTTTTAAAGCTAGTGACTCTTTAATGATTTCAGCTAGTCCTGATGATGTACTTGAGTCTCTACTATGTAAAAGTTTAAGAACAAAATACGCCCCTATTAGTTTGTAATGAAGGCTGCACAACAGCTTATTCAAAAGCCCACGTGGAAAAAAAAAACCAAGGGGGAAAAAAAGCCCATGTGCGAAGTTGGGGGCTCTCTTTTAAAAAGCAATCTCCCACTGCCACACTATTTAAATGTGGCTACTGTCTGAAGATGTTCCTCAACTGAGCTTTCTTGTCAAAGTGAAAAATAGATGAGGTAGATTTTTGGACGGGTAGAATGCAGACAATGGAGAGCTTCTAAGAGTCAGAATCAATGCTTGACTCTAAATATACTGAAAAGCAATTATGAATAAGCAAATGACTTGGAGGATAAGAGTGAGACTCATGGCACATAAGTCAAATTATTAATGTGTTTCTTGGCATCTTTGCATTTTCGTAAAACAGCAGTCTAGGAAAACACACTATAAGAAGCCAGTCCAAAAGACCAAAGGCAGAAGGTGCTAAGGCACTTTGGATGGTCTTTAGGACCTAAGGGGTTGAGGGGGGAAGGGTGGTTAGGAAGGGCCAGAAAAGCAAACATTACCCAGGAAAGATCATAGCTCGATATTTGTTCCTTGCTATAAGCACACTTTTATTTAGATCCTCCTGGCAAACTCAACAGAATTTTCCCCATCTTCACAGGAGGCTCATAGCTTTAGAATTGGATGGGGCCTCAGAGATCATCTAGTCTAACTCCCTATTTTACAGATGAGGAAACCAAGGCTAAGAGAGCTTAAGTGACTTGTCCAAAGTCATAAAGGTAGTGACAGGTGGCATTTGAACTCAGCCTCTTTGACTCAAATCTAGTGCTATTTTCAGCACATCTTGTTGCTTTTTCCAACGTATCTCCCCATTGGAATCTTACCCATACTTCAAGGCCCACCTTAAGTACTCTTGTCCCTATGATCTAGCCATATTGGTCCACTTATTCTTCCAACAGGACATTCTATTTCCTATCTGTGACTGTGAACTGACTGCTCTCCCTGCCTGGAATGCCCTTCCCTCCAACCTCTGACTCTTAGCATCCCTAGCTTCCTTTAGGAAATTTCCAGCAGCACCTCTTCTAGTCCCCTCTCCTCCCACCCACCCTCCTCAGCTGCTGGGTATTCCTTCTAAGGTTGCCTTTTATCTGTTCTATATTTATCTTGTATGTTACGATTTTCATATGTTGTCTCCACCATGGGAATATAAGCACCTTGAGGGCAGGGACTGTTATTCCTTTGTCTTAGTCTCCCCAGCACTTATCATAGCACTTTTCTGGCACTTAGTAAGTACTTAATAAATTCTGTTAATTGTGATGTCTCTGAAGAGGGAGCAGGTATAAGCTCTGGATCCTAGTGCCCCAGACCCATGGAAAGGTCTGAGCTGAGGTGGGACACGATGTTGACAGGCCTTTATAGAGCCTATATCTGAGACAGCAAATGCTGATCCCACGCACATCATCAAGAACCCCCATCCAGTCACTGCAGGAATTAGAGAAGGCTCCTGAAGGAGCCAAGGTATTCAGGGTCATGGAAGGTTGTGGGAGAACCTGGGTCCTTCACAGGGAAAGCCTGAAGGGATGATCACAGTCCCAAATAGCTCCTTGAACTACCTATCATTCAAATGTTATGTGACTAACATGTTCATAGTCATAATGATGGTGATACGCTAACGATAACTCTTTCTAAAAATCATTAGCTCTCCAACTTCATGGGGTAGTGATTAACTACTAGTTAAGATATCTGAGAAGAATGCCTCAGGAAAGAAAAAAGTCCCTTTTGTGATGTCATCACAGTCAATATGGTGGATGAAGAAACATTATCCTGAGGTTTCCAGTTTTCCAAATCAGAAGACTGCTACGGACGTGACATGGAATTGCTGAAAGATTTCCTAGACCAATCTGAGGAAACTGAAATTCATTCGTTTATTTGGCCACTAGCTAGCATAGCGGAGAGAATACTGGCCTTGGAGTCAGGAAGATCTGAGTTTGAATCCTGACTCGATTTAATAATGGCGTGACCGTGGGCCAGTCACTCTTACTGTGTCTTAGCCTCAGTTTCCTCATTTGTAAAATAAGAGGGTAGAACTCAACGGCTTCTAAATTGAGTGAATGACAAGGTCAAAGGCCAGATTGGAAAGGGGTTAGAAGAGAAACAGAAAGGCAGTAAAGGTGTGTGGAGGGTGGGAAATAAGCATTTTTATAGCACCAGGTACTGTACTTGATCCTCAGAACAACTCTGGGAGGTGGGTGCTATTATTATCCTCATTTTACAAGTTGAGGAAACTGAGGCAGACAGAAATGATCCCCCAAGGATCACACAGCTAGTTAATGTCTGAGGCCAGATTTGAATTCAGGTCTTCTAGGCTGGGCACAGTAGGGCGCCCTCTAGCTGCCTCTAGGGGCCCTTCCAGCTCAAAGGGTCTCCGATCCTTTCACTAAGCTCTTACAGTGTGCCAAGCGCTGTGGCCTGTTTTACATTCTAATGGGGAGGTACATATGTACATAGGTATATCAAGATTCAAAGAAAGATGATACAAAATAACCTTGGAAGGCGTGGCACTAGTAGCTGGAGGGAGGGGAAGGAGGGGAGGGAAAAGGAGAGAAGAAGGAGAGAAGAGAAAAAGGAGGAAAAGAAGGAGGAGGACAAAGAGGAGGAGGAGAAAGCCATAGGTCACACAGGTACAAAGCAGCAGAGTCAGGATTATTATTATTATTATTGTTATTATTATTCCTCCTAATAGCTGGTATTTATATTGTGCTATTTGCAAAGCGCTTTACAAATATCTCATTTTATCCCTACAACAACCCTGGGAGGTAGGTGTTACTGTTATCCCCATTTTATACATAAGGAAACTGAGGTAGACAGACAGAAGGTAAGTGACTCGCCCAGGGTCACACAGTTTGTAAGTATCTGAAGCTAGATATGAACTCAGGAAGATGAGTCTTCCTAATTGCAAGCCCAGTGCTCTGCTGACTGTATGGTTCATCCTCTTTGATGAGTAGTGATTGATGATAAATAGAACGGTCTGGTTGCATTCTGAGAAAAGATCTGTTGGTATCTGATTTGAACTCAGGTCTTCCAGGCTCTGGGTATAACTCTCTACTCATTGCACCAGGTAGCCAATGGAAGTCTTCCAGAATTCTAGCCTGCACTATATTCAAGGGTGCAAGTTTCTAAACGTGTTGAAATACATCCGCCCTAGCTGCCGACACATTCTGACCTTGCACCTCTAGGACTGAGACCAAGCCACCACTAACCAGCTTAAAAAACCCTTTGTAAACTACCATGAACCCAATGTGGCCATTCCTTTCCTGCATTTTAATAGGTCACAATCAGCAGATAGCCTCTCTATGGAACTTCGGGGCTTACAAAACCCTTTCCTCATAACCCTGGAAGGAAGGGAGCACACGCATCATTATTGCTATTTTCAAGATGATGAAACTACAGCTCGTGTTGTCCAAATGATTCACCTGTGCTCCTACAGATGAGTCAGCGGCAGAGCCAGGGCGTCCTGACTCAAAGGCCAATCTTCTTTCTCCCATTCTAGGCCTTGACAGTAGATCTGTGTTCCCTGGATTGCCTAACTCCCTGAATATTTCTCCAATATACATAAAAGAACTGGAGGCGGTGGCTGCGATTTTGTATCAGAGCCCAGTAGGCCTGGAATAATCCTGGAGATGGCCAGTCACTGCTGAGTCTTTTAAATAACTCATTGGATGCGTGTGCTATAAAATACATTGTTATCATTATTTTTAGATGAGGAGACGACATCATCAGCCTATCTTTCCAGAAAGTTTAGGTTAGGAATCTGCCATGGAAGACTGATTACTTGGCCACTAGCAAAGAGGTTGTCTGCTCCTAGAACTAAACATAGTTTTAGCTCCAGGGCAAAATTATTGCAAGATTCCCTTCTTTTGTGTGATCAAAGAACACACACCGTTTCACCTACGAAGAAGAAAGTTATGTTCAGTAGAACCTTGGCCTCTCTAGAAGTCAATGAATCTAGTTGGAGTATGGGCACAAGAATAGGATTCCATGGAGGCCCTCACAGCTTAAGTGGGACCTTGCTCTAGGCCTTAATCTTTGTGGCATGCACAAAAGCCAATCTATTTTTCATTTATTTATTTATTTATTTATTTTTGTGAAGCAATTGGGGTTAAGTGGTTTGCCCAGGGTCACACAGCTAGTAAGTGTTATGTGTCTGAGGCCAGATTTGAACTCAGGTCCTCCTGACTCCAAGGCTGGTGCTCTATCCACTGCACCACCTAGCTGCCCCTAGCCAATCGATTTTTAAAGGCTGTTGTTGCATTTGGAGTCTGAGGACGTGGGTTCAAAATCCTGCCTCTTCCATTGACCACTTGGGCATGTCATCTTATTTCTCTGGGCCTCATTTTTTTCGCCCATAAAATGAGCAGTTTGGTCTTAATGACTCTTTATGTCTCTTCCAACTCTAAATTGGATGCCATGATCTGCTTTTGTGATCATTTTCAACTTTTACTAAAAAGACATCATATTGGAGAGAGAGAGAAAGACACAGAGAGAGAGAGAGACAGAGAGAGAGAGAGTGAGAAAATCACTGGCATTATTTAGCAAATACTCAGCAACACAAGAGACATCATGAACTTAAGCTGTGATTAAATCTTAGCTCCTAGTGACCTAATTATCTAATAAAGGTGACCTCACATTCGCTAACAATCAACACCTCTATCAGATGTCTAGGATGAGACCTGGGATGGGATAAATGCTAAGGCACAATTCCCACCTGCTCAGACTTGAGGTACTTAAGGCTGACCAAATCCCAAAAGATGGACCTATAAATTTCACCGATGACTCTTAGGGACCACAATCTGGCGGTCCATCATCCATTTCCAAACCCGAGGAACTGGAAACTGCAAGAGAAATGGGGTAGGAAAATCGAATAGGAAAGTTGGTTCTGTAGCCACTGTGATTCTGCCAGAGCCCTGCAGAATAAGTAGCTGAGGTTGCTGCCCAACTAAGGATCTGAGCACTGACCTTAGGGTCATGGAGCTGGTTAGTCACCCTGGGAAAGACCACCCGTGTGGGGTGGAGCTCCTCTGAGAATCCTCTGGGCAATTTTCCGAGTCTATGGGAGCTGCCAATGGTAAGCAGGGCTTCTTGGTCGGACCCACAGGGAATTTCTCTGACAGATTAAGCCTGCTAATCACTTATCTTGCCTGAAAGCCAGAACTCTGATCTCTATTTGGGCATTGGCAAAGTTGGCGTTCTCATACGAGTCTGGTTCTGTCCATTTGATGTTGGCACTTCCTATTCTGGAGAAACTTGTATCTTTTGTTAATTCTCTCTTCCATCCCCTTTGAGGCTTTTTTGGGGGCACTCACAGTTCTACTCAGGGCTGTTTGATAGGGTTTTTTTTTATTCAGTTTTTTTCAGTTGTGTCTGACTCTTCATGATCACACTTAGGGTTTTCTTGGCAAGGATATTGGAGTGGTGTGCCATTTCCTTCTCTAGCTCATTTTACAGATGAGGAACTGAAGCAAATAGGGTTAAATGACTTGCCCAGGGTCATACAGTTTGTACGTGTCTGAGGCAAGGTTTGAACTCAGGAAGATGAGTCTTCCTGACTCCAAGCCTGGTGCTCTATTGACTGTTTCTCCTAGCTGTCCTGTTTGATGAGTAGTGATTGATGATAACAAAAATGGTCTGGTTGCATTCTGAGAAATGGTCTGTTGGTATCTGACAATTCTCATCAGATTAAAGGTGTCAAGGGGTTTATACTTATTAATCAACTAGATTCTCCTGGAGTCTAAATAATCCCTGGGAGTTAGTGCATGTGGCATAATGACAGCCTTAAGACTTGGTGTCTTAAAAAGTCCTGGCACACCAGGGACTTTCTTATTATGCAAATTACTTTATCTCTTCTCCATGAAGCACGGTACGGTGGGGAGGCCATAGGATTCAGTCAGAAGATGCAGGTTTGAATCATGTTTCTATCACACACTCCTTGTGTGACCTTGGGAAAGTCATTTATCCTCTTTGGTCTTTAGTTTCTTCTTCTGTAAAAATGACAGAATAGTACTAGGTGGCCTTCTGAGGTCCTTTCCAGATCTAAACCTATGTTCCTAAGATCCCACGATTTTTGATCCCACGAAGGGATATGTTTGTAGGGCCATTCACCGAAAGGGAGAGTCTATTTCACTGTGTGTGGCTATGTGCATCTGGAGGGATCTTCGTACGAGTTCAGCCCGCCATTCATATGTATTTGTGTCGATGAACATTCTGTGACTGCATTTGTATGAATAAGCTTCTGCATGTTTTAGGGCTTCAGAGCAGTAGAGCAGAAACAGAAGGAGATTTGGAGTCAAGAGAGACCCATATTCAAAGCCTTGCTCTATTTCCCAAGTCTGTTACCCTGAAACGGGCAATGAACTTTTCTGAAACTTTGTTTCCTCATCTGTAAAATGGGGGTTGGTGGCTATATGGGAACGAGAGAGGCAGTGTGGCCTATCGGATAGTGAGCTAGCTTTGGGTTTAGGAAGACCTGGGTTGAAGTGCTACCTCTGACACACACACACATGCATACATATGTATGTATGTTGCGTGACCCTGGGCAGGTTATATTTAACTTTCAATGCTCAAGGCAACCCGTTAAGAGGATAAGTTGGAAATAAGGTGCTGACCTGCTCTGGTTGTGGGAGCTTACTCATTGGGAGTTCCCTACATCACAGACACGGTCCCTAGCCCACTCCCCAAAGGATAATGGCATGTATACTCCTAACCGTACTGAGTTGTTCAGTAGGATTATAAATAGGGACCTCAGAGATACTCCAGCCTAATTTCTTCCTTTAACATTTGAGAAAACTGGCTTCTGGAGATTCAACGACTTGCCCAAGGTTGGACAGTTAATAATCGTCAGAAGTGGGATTTGAAGTCACATTCTGTAGGATCAGTATTCTTTCCACTGTACTATATTGTGAGAATCCAATGAAATAATATATGTAAAGGGCTTCATAAACCTCAAAAAATTACCATGTAAAACATCATGTAGAAGAAGTAACTTTGGTCAGTTGATGGCTTTATGAGTATGGGTTATATGTGATGCTTTGTATGAAAAAGGAAAAATCTTGCTTTTGATGAATTATTTGAAGAAGAATGCAACCCTTCCCCAAATAATAACCCTTTTAAATTTCACACTGTCTGGTCAAGAAGGGTAGAAGGGAACTCCCAAGAAGCCCCAGTGGCCCCTAGAGAACAGAGGGTTTAGAGAGACAAACCCTGAGTGGAAAAAAGGCTTTTTTGTGGATGATAGCCCTGTAAGGCCTCCTTTGGAAATAGAGCAGAGAAGAGAAATGTCTTATTCTCTCTAAGATGCGGAAAAGGAAAAAGAAATCTTTTCTGTACCAGTTTCAATGGACCAGCATGAAATATTAAATAAATTCCAGTAGATGGGAGGTTTTTCAAAGGAAAAGCCAAACTCAAACCTATCTAAGATTTACAAACATTGGGACGTGGGCACGCGGGTTTGAACACACACATGAGCACATGCGCACTCACATGCATGTGTGTGTACACACACACATGCTCTTTCACACCCTGGGAGAGCACTTATATGGCCTTCACGAGGCTAAGTAATAAACAGTTTGTCTTCACCCTCCTATTTATAGGTTGCTTAGGGGCATCCTGCTTCTTTTGCTTCCCTTACCTGAACATGAGACAGCTACAGCCTTCACTTTGAGTCAGGACTGCAGTAAATCTGGCTGGCTAGTCATAGAATGCAAGCTTCTGTTTCCCCAGTCACCAGGTCTAATTACACAGAAGGAGGAGTGATCTGCACATGGATATGTCTCCTTTGTTCCCCCTTACTTTCCATGTTTTCTCCTTGGTCTCCCCTTTAGTGAGTTCTCTTTGTTTTTCTTCCTGTCAGTCATCTACTTAAAATATTTCTCTCCCATTTCACTGATGCCAGGACTTGTCCCCACTATGATTGATTAGCCAACTCTAAAACAAACAAACAAACAGACAGACAAAAACAACTAACCCCAGTCCAAATCGACAACCACTGCATCCTGCTGAAATTCTCGGGGAACTCTCGACAAAGACAGACTAAAGAATAAAAGAGATGCTTAGGCCCTACCTGATGCTGACTTTCAGGCTCACTTAAATGCCTTGTACTTCCCCTTCTATGTTTTGATTTCCAAAGAAGAACAATGCACGTTTGAAGACCAGAAGGGCGCATAGGCCAACAGATATATCAAAGCTGGAGAAGTCAAAGGAGCTGGGAAATGAGTCCAATGGGTCCGGAGCCACAGTTTGTTACTTTGGTGAATTTCTTTGGATTTTTTGAAAAATTTAAACTCAGTTCCTTTGGTATTTTCAATTATCTTAATTCTGAGGAGTTCTATGGACAGAAATCTTGGAATCACTTCTGAATCTTGTCCACTTGCATGTTGTCAGAAGACAGCAGGACTCAGGACACCTCTCAGGCCTCTCTCCATCGTGGGCTAAACTGTCCCATCCTAAAAGATACACAAAAGAGAGAAAGATGAGCTAAGTCAGCCCCTCACTCCTGAACATGGCTCACCATTCCAGTGCTGATTAAATACAGGACATTATCTCATCATAATGCCCTCCTGGCTGCATTCCCAGGAAAATTCAAACTAATCATAAAAATAGAAAGAAAAATGCAACCTAAATTCCATTCCTCTCCTTAAATGAGCGATGTGTTTGGTTTTATTTATTTTTCTGGAAGCAAAGTGGGAAAAGAAAATGAATTTCAGGGGTTAGGAAAATAAGCTACCAATAGGACAATCTAGAGCCGTGACTGTGCAGCCTGCAACAGCTGTGACAAGGAGAGTGTGGAGGTGGCTAGGCATCCCTCTCCAGACTTCTCTTCTTCTCGAACCTGGCAGTATGGTCCAGGGAAGGTGTGTTCATTGTGGTCATCACACACACCCACGAACACACACACACACACACACACACACACACACACACACAGAGTGTCTCTCTCTCTCTCCCCCTCCCTCCCTCTTCCCTCCTCATCCACCCCTCTTCTCTCCATCTCTCTCTTCCTCTCCTCTCCTCTCTCCTCCTCCTTCTTTTCTTTTCTGACTTTGTCTCTGTGTCTCTGCATCTCTCATTCTGGAAGGCAGATACTATTTAAAATTTTCTCTATAAACATTGTTAGAACACCTGGATCATGGTGTACCTTTATTTCTCCAGAGGAGAATGACCTTCCCTATGACTGACACCCTCACTTTAGTATGTGGCAATAGAATTTAGATGAGTCAAGGACTCAAAAACCATTTCACTTGGTTCCAAATCATGGCACAACTATGTCTACCCAAGTGAATATTCATGAGCTAGTCCATGCTATTCCCCAGTATGTTTCAAGATTCTTAAACCATCTCTGGGTTTGGACCCTAAAACATAGGTCCCATAGTTATATATTATAGCATAACATCTATGGTGTCCCAAGCCCTGAAAACCAGCACTTAAAAACAGAATAGGTTTCTCATAATGTTAGGCTGGATTAAAACAAAGTGGATCCACCCCTTGTTCCCTTGACCCTCCCCTCCCAGCCTCCCACCCCATTTTGGGCATTAGGATCTCAACACTGCCATTCCCCATCACCACATTGGAATAATGGGCAATGCTAGTTGATGGCAAAGTTCTAGCTGGGCTAATTAAGCATACTGAGCTAATAACCTTCCATTTTGGGACTGGTATTATTCATAATTTAATGTATTGCTGCTGAAACATTAACCTTTCGACAACTGGCACCTTGCCCACAGCAGCCTTAGTGCTGACCATCTTTCAGTAAAATGAGTATTATTGTTAAAACAGGTATAAATCATTCATGGCTGCAGCTTTTGTGTCAAACCATACGTGAAAATAAGCAGTAAGCTGGGTAATTTATTTACCTTTTGGTGATTATTTTTTATGATTTTATGATCATATTCAATGATTCATAAACCCTGGCCCAGTGCCATCATGTAATCATTTTACCTTTTAAATACTTCTGTGGCTGTTCTGCTTTTCATCTTTAAAATTTCAGGATTGATACTGGACAACTTAATCCAGACACAAATACAATTTCACTTGAAGAAAGGAGGTGGGGGGGGAGTTTCCAACTTTTCATTTGAACATAAACACAACAAATTCTCCATAGAGCCATTGGGGGCTCCCACTTGTCACTGAATGGCACTAGCTGTGGAAAAATTGTCTTTGAAGTTTAATATACAAAGTGCATTGAATTGAGAAGAAAAGTGAGGAAAAACAGTTAACAAGCTTCTGGATGGAAAGATGATGGGAAAGGGCCAAAGGGGCAGGGGAAGGCCTGGAAAAAGTTGGCCTTGTTCCAAGAGTATTGGAAAATGGCAAATTCTCTTCTTACCCAGTGGTTGCTAGAATTCTATTACAGTCCCCAAGAAGTAAGTACATATGCCAGCTTGGGGAAATCTTTGCTGCTTGCCTGCTCTGGCCTTGGGCTTCCAAAGAGATCCCTGAGAATTGCCTTTTCTCCTAGTATAGAAAGCAAGGAGTCATAGGGCTGAATGGTAACCAGTGACAGTGATAATGGTACTAAGGGGCTTCTTTCCATAACAAAGACTCTTGTCTGTCTTTATGTTTTTTGATACTAATTACCATGAAGAACCAAAACCATTTAAAAGTAATAATAAGCCTTTAAATGATTACAAGGTAAAGGACAGACCTGTGGAAAAGTAAGCATAAGGAATGGAACATCACCATTAAAATTCTTCTACAAGGTTGAAGTGAGCCCAGGAGAAGGCCAGATGAAGGGACATCACCAGAAAGCTCTCACTTGGGGACTTGCTTTCTCATTTTACCTGTGTCAGTAACCCAAATGGAAGCCCAATCAATGACCATGGGCACTGTCACGTCAACATCTGGGCTGTGATCTGGAAAGCAGGCCTCAGTTAGATATAATCAACAAAAACCAATATCCAAGAGAATAGCTAGGCCAGGAAAAAAGAAAAAAAAAGTAATCTATGCATAGTTTTTTCAGATGGTCTGAATATTGCTTTGCCTGAAGGAATGGCACAGATAATCTCCTGAGGCCTTTTCTACTTCCATTATTATTGTTGTTCATATTATCGAATTTGGCTTTTTTTTTTTTTTTGGCTTACCTGTGTTTATCATTAATGTTGTTAAGTTCGAATGAGATACTATTTATTTATTTATTTGGATATATTACATATGGAATTTCTTTGTAAACTATTACGTTCTATACAAAATGCATGGCTTTATTGTTGTAATTGCATTTGTAATCAACGCTGCATTTATCTCATTTGTTTGTTCAGAGTTGTTTACATGTTGTCTCTCCATATTAGACTGAACTCCTTGAGAGCAGGGACTGTTTTTTTGCCTTTTCTTTCTTTCCTTCCTTCCTTTCTTCCTTCCTTCTTTCCTTCCTTCCCTTCCTTCCTTTTCCTTCCTTCCTTCCTTCCTTCCTTCCTTCTTTCCTTCCTTCCTTCCTTCCTTCCTTCCTTCCTTTCTTCCTTTCTTCCTTCCTTTCTCCCCAGTCCTTAGCACAAGTGCTTAGTATGTTTTTGTTGACCTGGCACCATGTAGTATGGTGGAAAGAGTGTTGAAGTTACAGTTAGAAAACCTGGATTCACATTTGGGCTCTGTCTGTTCCTTGCTAGCTGTCTCTTGTACAAATCATTTGGCTTTCCAGACTTCTGCTTCCTACCCTTTGTAAGATGAGGGAGGCCAGACTAGATGAGCTTTAGGGTTCCTTTCAGAGCCAAATCCAGTTTTAGCTCAGCAGTGTTGATTTTAGATACATGTAGCTGGGATATCCTCACCAGGTCTTCTTTTAATCACCCTGTGGATATAGCCTCCCACACAGTCAGAGTTTATCTGCCATCTGAACCTCCTCCAATATGTCCTCTGGCAAACTGGAAGCTGGGTTTGGTGGTAAATTCTACATAGTAATCTAGGAACTCCATGGATGGTGGGCATGGTAAGACCAGCCAGAACCTGGCAAGAAAAAAAAAAACCCAACAACTGTACTCTCTACCCCCAGGGCATTAGGGGAGAAATTGTGGCTTCTCTGTTTTATTGAGTATGCTAAAGAGCAAATTAAGAAGCAAAATCTTCCAGAATAGGTAAAATTTTCCTTCAATCATGTCAGCCAGAGCAGATGTTGTCATGGAACCTGATGTTATAGATTCATTTCCTAATAGAAAGTCTAAAAGGAAAAACAGTGTAAGAGCTGAAATGTGAATTGGACACATGGATAGAGTGCGAATTGGATCCAAGACAAAATATTGTGAATGGTTAATAGGGTCAGCCTAAGTATACTTCCTGAAATATACTCTCTTGGATATGCAAATATTCAGAGAGCTGCACTGTCAAATATCTATTGTATCTTCTTATCTGTGCATTCACAGAACTGCTCCAATTTATAACAAACGAAAAATGTGAATTAAAAAGTACCGTCACCTTAAAATAATACTTTTCTTTGAATAGTAATTTTTGTTGTAGAGGTTTGTTATTTTTGTCACACACCAGATAACCAGGTTCTTAACACTATATTATTATGGAAAACAGAAAGAGAAGAAGGACAAGTTTTTTTTGCTTCTCACTCTTAGAAGAAACAGACCTGGAGAAATGTGTGTGTGTGTGTGTGTGTGTGTGTGTGTGTGTGTGTGTGAGAAGATGGTAGGCACACAGGTAACATACTTACTCTCAACCCAGGGTAATACATGAAGAAATAGTGTGCTGCATGAGAATGATGAGGAAGCATGGTGTAGGGAAAGCATGCTTGATTTGGAAGCAAATTGGATTCAAATGTGGAGTCTATTATCTGCTCTCTGTGTTACTTTGGCCAAAGAATTTGATCTTCCTGGGCCTCAGTTTCCTCATATATAAAATCAAGAGATTAAACTTGATCAGTAGTTCTCAAAGGATGGTCTGGGGATTCCTGGGGTCCCCAAGGTCCTTTTGGGGGCTCTGTGAAGTCAAAACTATTTTCACAATTATACTAAGATGTTTTCATTTCTTATGTGGTAAATGCTAATAGATAAAGCCCACATCAGTAAAAGATCGTTGGGGGAGCTTAATAATTTTTAAGAGTGCAAAGGGGTCCTAAGACCAAAAAGTGTAAGAACTGCTGGGTTAGATCATCTCTACGCTCCCTATTTGCTCTCCTAGGAAATTTTTCAGTTCATCACCGGCTGCAGAGATAACTTTGGTATCATCCCATTGGCTTTTTTATGTCTAGGGATCTATGACCCTCTTTGTGGAATTTCCTCCTCAAGGGCCCTCATTTCCAGGGCTCATTATGTTAGTTACTTCAGGTCAATTCACAACTATCTTTGTCATCATCCAGTTCTACAAGGTACTGGAGGGGGAGGATAACAGAGATAAAGGAAATCTATAGTGATTCTTTAAATCCCATTTTAGTCAATCATTTCAACTTCCACTACTGAACCTCTCACCAAAGTACTTAATAAGTAGCAAATCGGACTGACATGAGTTTCGGCTTCTTTCCTTCCCCCTTTTCAACCTTGAAGAGAGGCGCTAATGAGCACTGAAATGGTCAAAAGGTGAGCAGTGAGCGAAAAAGAATTGAAGAGATGGGCCTGGATGACCCGCAAATCAGTCAACATCATCAAAAGTTGATTGTATCTTTAGAATGGATGTTTCTCCTCCCCATGATCTTGCTGACCATTTCATAGGTAGTCTTGAATGTATATCTTTTATTTGATCATGTCGATTTTTTGAGGGGTGGGGAACTCATGGTTTGCTTGTTTTTTTCTCACCTCCAGCACACCCTTATTTAGTCTTTGTCCCTCGTTCCCCCTAGATGCCCATGGCCCTGCATAATTTACCTGCACAGACCCTCATATTTCAATCTCTTCTTGTCACTTCCACACTCTCCTCATAAAAATGTAGCTGTCTCGTGTCCTATGCCTTTAAGATCTCTGCTTTGATGAGGCAAGGTACAGTGATGCATTCATGGGTTCTTACAGGCTACTATTCCAGTCCATCCTTCCTACTAGGCAATATCTGAGCATGTTAGAAGTAGCTTGCATGAGGCAATGTCTCTGAGTGTGTTTTGTCATCTAAAGAGGTGTTTGGTAGTGAATTTCAGGTCAGCTGAGAGTAAAGGGTGATGTCTTAACTCCTAGTGAGTAGGGTGGGTAGGGGGCATAAGTGGCTCAAATCACATGGCAAAGGGAGCTGCTTATTCTACCTGAAAACCTGTGGCCCTGGTCCTGCGGCAGGGGTCAGTGGCTTTCCTCTCATGTCTGTTCACTTTATGGAATGATATTGGATATTCATTCATTCATTTCACAAATATCTCTTGAGTACTATGTACAAGGCATTATGCTAGATGCTGCAAACTGAGCTGTTCTTCAAATGGGGAACACCTGTCAATTTAGAAGTTGTGCTGAGAGACTTCATTGGGTCTGGGATCTCTTCCTATCATATTAATCACACCTCTTGTGTGATCCATCTTGTGTGATGCTTGTTGGTACTCTTCCATCGATCTCCCACCTAATATCCAGAAGCCCTTCCTCCTGGTACATTTTATGAGTAGCAGGGGGTCATTTGAACTCTCCATCTGTTATATCTCACTCTCACCTCGTGATGAGTTCACATTCTTTCAAGACCCTTTGTTTGCCCAGTCACATCCTTTATGCCATTTCTTGAATACAGACCTTATAGGAAATATTCTGAAACCCAGGTACATTCACCAAGGGTCTCTCCATTGCCCTTTGGGCTACTTGAAATTTTGATTGCTTAGAGGCTGTGGTATTCAAAGATACATATTCATATTCTTAGTACCCTCAACTGACTCTCTAGAACTATAAGCTACATATGATCAGATCATGGATATAACCATGCATCCAAAGGAGGAATTTCCATACTGGGAGTTGCCCCTATGGATGAAATCACAGGACCAGATCTATATCCCAAAGACATCAAAGAAAGAGGAAAAGGTCTATACAAAACTATTTATAGCAGTTATTTTGTTGTGGCAAAGAAATGGAAACTAAGAGGGTGCCCATGAATTGGGGAATGACTGACCAAATCAGGGCATGTGTAATGTAATGAAATAGTATGGTGCTGCCAGAAGGAAGAAAGAAAGCAAGCAAGAAAATTTCAGAGAAACCAAGAAAGACTTCTATGAACTGATGCAGAAGGAAGGGAGTACATTTAGGGGGAAAGAATAATTTATTTTATTTTGAGTTTCTAACAACCTTGAATGTTTTTTGCTTGCAAGGACTCTCAACTGTATGGTAGAATTATAAGTCTAGAGAAGTTTATAGGTAGATCTTTGGTAGGGAGGCAGATATTCATCCAAGAGGAAAGAGAGTGAGTTTGATTATTTACGTGGTTAGATATGACTCTTTTTATTTTCTGTTGGGTGAAATCTGATATTATGTTAGTCTGAGTGCTTACATGGGAACTGAGGACCTTTTTCTCTTTTTGTGAGCTAGAGTATGATGTTCCTAAGGGAATACCTGGGTGGGGAAAGGAGCCAATGATTTGTGAGAGTGCCTCAAGATTGAACTCAGTGCCAGGTAAACCTAGAACCTTCTTTCTGGTTTACCTTCAAATTCTCAAGTAGAATGGATAACATTCCAGACTATCTCAGCCTCCCTTCTGAAATGAATCTAGGAATTCTTCTTATGTTGGTCCACCCTGATTCCTTAAGTAACCCTAGTTCCCTTTAAATTTCCAATATTCCCTCCTAATTCCCTAATTCCTGATTCTAACATTTCCCCATCCCCCAAACTAATTCTTCTCCAATAAGGAAAAACATTGTACTGCCCCGGAGTGGAAGTGGGTGAGAGCTCACAGAGCTGTGGTTCTAACAGAGTTAAAGTTGAGGTTTCTAATTGCTCTCTTGAGGCCTTATTAGTTGTTGATTAGCTCCTTTTGGGAACCGCATCAAATCTACAACAATAATAAACACTCACTTCACCGGAAACTTGGGACCAGACCCACCTGTCCTGCAGCCCAATGCCTCGACATTGGCTGGATGGAATTGGAAATGGAAACGTATTTATTTTAGACTCACTTGCCCCATTTTGTAAGTCTCCCTCCCCCTCTAGATTGTGTGGTTCAAGGCCTGCGGAATATTTAGCAAGCTCATTCAAGGTTGCCTGAGATACCTTGCTGGTGGAAAGAGTCTCCCTCCATCTCTTTGTTTTAGTCCCCAAATGGAGCTCTGGCAATATGTTTCTTAGTTCTGGGGGGTTAGAGAGCATCAGTGTGTGATGCTCAGTCTGGGCATGTATCTGGTGCCTGTTCTTTCTACTTTTCCGGTGTTCACTAATAAGTCCCAGAGATTTCGTTCTGTCAACTATGATCTTCAAATACTCTTCCAAAACTTTCAGGGGTGAATAGATAATTTTTTAGATTCAATCACTGAGTAGTTTAGCTCATTGGCAAACTAGATGGATCAATGCATGTTTGCCATGGCTAAACCTAGGCTTAGGCAGAGTAAATGACTGCCTCCATGAACATAGAATTTAGTATATCTAACTCCTGGTTAGACAACAAAGATGGATCATTTTCTCCAAAAAGTCTCTACCACCACCGTCACCATTACTACTGTCACTATCATCAGCACAAAAAGCCCCCCCAAAACTATATAGTGGTCTAAAGTTTACAAAGTGATGCATATAAATACATACATATACACAATATCTCACTTTAGTCTCACAACAACCTTACGTGTTGATGGGTACTATAGGATAACAATAAATATTCCTTTTTTTTTCTTTTTTTTTACCAAAGGAGGAAACTGAGGATCACACAGCTAGTAACAGTGTAAGGACCTGAGCACAGATCTTTTTGAATTCAAGACCAGCACTTTGCCCACTCTATCACACTGAAATGAATCCATTTTACCTGAGAAAGGCAGAAAAGAGCTCAAGGTAGTGGTAGGGTGTATAGGGACAAAGGCAGTGATCTTTTCTGATTTTCTCTCAGTAGGAAATAATGGTTTACCAGTTTGTTGCCCGCTTTCGAAGAGAGTTTTTTTTTAGCCCCTGGAGGATTAAGGACAGGATTGGGAGCTTTCACATACAGAATTCTTTTAGATGTGGGGCAGGCTGCTACGAAGCAGCGTCCAGGATGGCTGGAGGGTACACCAAAATATGCAGTGTGATAGAGTGGGGAAAACATTGAGCTTGGATTCAGAAGATCTGAGTTCACCTCTTTGAGACTTAGTTGCCTTCTCTGTGAATCAAGGGTAGTAGCATTTGTACAATTACCTAACAGATAGGGGGTATTAAGAGGATCGAAGGAGATAATGTTTCTACCAGTGTTCTGTAATCCCAAAGTTATAAGTAAATGTAAAGTATTTTTCGTCAATAAATCCGTCAATAAATTATCATCATTTTCACCTTCATCATCATCATCATCATCGTTGTCGTCGTCATCATTATCATTATCATCATCGTCATCATCTTACTGAAGAAGACCCTGGTCCGTATTGTGAGTGAGAACAGGCCTCAGGGAACATGGCATTAACCAAGGGCTTACTCCTGGATTCTCCTCTCCACTATAACTGATTCTTTTTCTAGGGCTTGTGTTTTCTTCTACCCCAAGTCCAAGTCTATTCCCTGACCTTCCCCTATACACATGCTCCTAGAAATTCTAAATGCAGAAAGGGAATATATGACCAGTTTGGAGAAATTCAGATGAAAAGCTGGTTTTTTAAAAGAGGGAAGCACATACAAATGTCATCGTATTCATTTTTTTTTTTTTTTAGGCAATTGGGGTTAAGTGACTTGCCCAGGGTCATACAACTAGTAAGTGTCAAGTGTTTGGTCTGAGTCCAGATTTGAACTCAGGTCCTCCTGACTCCAAGGTGGGAGCTCTATCCACCACGCTGTATTTTAGGGAAGACGTTGCTGAAGCAGTTAGGATGGTGAACAGTCTTGAGTCCACTTCATATGAGGAAAGAGCTGAGGATGTCTGGCTCAAGAGGATGTGACATTTCCCTTCAAATTTTTGAAGGGCTGTCACCTAGATTTGTTGTTCTTAGCCCAAGGATGCAGAACTAGAAGTCGGTCGGATAATAAGCATTTATTGAGTGCCTACTCTATACCAGGCACCGTGCTAAGCAGCTGGGGAGGCAGCTGGTGGCACAGAAGATAGAGTAATGGGCCTGGAGTCAAGAAGACCTGAATTCAAATCCAGCCTCAGATGCTTACTAGTTGTGGTACCCTGGGCAAGTCACTCATTTCTTCTATTTATTTTTTTGAAGTTTCAACAATATTGACACTTCCCAACCAAAGACCCAGCTACACTTTTCCACACAAAATAATAGCACTTTAAGGTTAGCAATGTACTCTGTATTTTCTCATTTGATCCTCACAGCAACACTGGGAGGTAGCTATCATCACCCCCATTTTACAGATGAGACTGAGACTGAGAGAGGTTAAGTGGCTTGCGAAGAGTCACATACTAGTAAGTGTCTGAGCTGGAGGCTGTGCCAGAGTCTTCCTTGCTCTAATCTCTATCCACTAGCATCAGGGGTGTCAAACTCAAGCAGAAACAGAGTCCACTAAGCCATAGATAAGGAAATCTATGGGCTGCATGTTGATTTAGAAAACCACATATTAACATTATCTATGTAGTATTGTATTTTTATGTATTTTGTTAAATATTTTGCAGTCCCAATTCAATCTGGTTCAGGCTGAACTCAGAGCCTTGTGGGCCTCATGCAGCTCCGGGTCTCTGTCGGACACCTTTATACTTTACCACCTTTGCCTACATGGGTAAATTCCCCCAAAAGCAAACAAATCCAATCAAGTGGTTATGACGTAGTATATTACTCTCTACTTCTGTAGTTTACTGGTCATTACAGAAAAGGAAGTCACTTATTTTAATTTTAATATTTTTTTTCCTTTCATTTCTAAGGGTAAACCTCAGAAAAAAATGTGATCTGACTTAAAAAAAATCCTGGCCAGATATGACCTGTTCCTCTTTGTGGCTTCCAAGGCTACCCTCTCTCCCCAGTCTTGAGAGAGAGAAAAATGGAGTCTGAGAGAAAAACTAAGGAGGAAGGTATACACAATTAGAAGCAAAGAGGAAATGGAAAGAATAAGATAAAAAGGGGGAGGATGGATAGATTTAAGTGCAATGGATTACTTGGCCAGTTTGCTTTTGAGAAATTAAAAATAGTGGGGAAAGGGCAGATATTTTTCCTAATAATTTTCTAATGGAAGACTGGCCAATAATGATTCAACCTTTGGAACGTGTTTGGTTTTGCCCTTCTGAGTGGTTTACATTGAGCAGGAGTGTAGTTTCCTTATCTAGTTCCAATCCAATACATGACTTGAGGGACTGTTACTGTGTAATGATGAAAAGTTTCCTGATTGGCTGTTGGCATGGATGATTCATGGGTTGATGAGCTAGAACTGAGTGTGTACGTGAAAGGAATGATCTGCCCCTCTGTTGGTCTTCTTTCATTTCTCCTACCTGGTGTGGAATGAAGCACAATTGTGGAGCTGTTGGGTGGGGAAGGAGTAGCAAGCTTCATTCTCCCATTCTAGTTGCCTTTGTTTCTTTTGTACTTTTTTTTTCCCTGATACTAGGTGAATGAGTATTCTAAGAAGCAAGTGCCCAGGTGACTAGGAAATCAACCCATCAGAGCCATCAGAGATTCCACCAGCAACTGGGTTCAGTAATTGGGTCTGCCAGAGTGATGGTGGTCCATGAATCAGGGATTGTGACCCACTGGTGACAGAGAAAAATGCTAGTTATGTCCTTTGGAAAGGCACTGATTCTTGGAGCCCAGAAGAAAGGTACAACTATGGGGAGCTTCATGAGGATTCTATGAAGGGAGGAAAGGACTTCCAGGGCTAGGAGTCTTGAAGTCTATATTGGCCCCGCATATTCTCAACGTGTGTGCTTTGAATACTTTGGTATTCAAAGTGGGAGCCCACTCCCCCCAGGGACCTCGTATGTAGAAAGGGTGAGCGTCAGGGAATTGTTTTGTAACTACCATTCTTCTACCTTCTCAGTAAAGCCCTTATCTAAAGGCTAATGAAATACAACTGATTCTGATCAATTATGGGGAACATACTGGAAGGGAGCACATGAACAACTGTACTAGAAACTCCAGTGCCTTAGGGTTGTTACTCTTATAACCCTGATGGAAGCAATGGGTCATCACCCCCTGGGGACCCAACCTGCAAGTTCTAGCATCCGCCTGGGGAAGGGAGCCCAGAGGAAGTGTCACATGTGAATAGTGACAAAGTGAGGTCAAGGCAATCTTATGGACGACCATTTATTTCACCATTTTGCTTAATCCAGTTTTTCCATAATCCAATCCCAATGTCACCTAGCTCTAAAGTGGAGTAGGTCATTTGAGGTCACCAGCCTCAGGTCATAGATGCAGGGGAAGGGGAAGGTGTGTTTTCCTGCCTACTGACCGCTCAGTATTCAGAATCAATGAACACGCTGGCAACACTTGATATTCTCCAGGTCTGGCCTAGTGTGGTAGCTACTGCGATACGGCTATCACTGTCTCTGATTTTTCAGTTTGCCCTCAATCTGAACACATACAGGCATACATTCAAAGCAACAATAGCAGCAACAATTATAGTAATATGGAAGTGTTATTATAAACCATAAATGGAATTATAACTCACAAAGGAAAAATGTGAAATATGAAACAAGTTAGGAGAGAAGATAAATGAAGGGAAGATGGGAGGAGAGGAAGGGGAGGAAAAAGAAGGAGAAAGAAGGAAGGAAAAGCAAGGAAGGGGGTGGGAGAAAGGAAGAGAGGAAGCAGCTTTGCATTTAAAAGGAAACACCATGCTATACAAATAAGCTTTTTCTCATGTCCTGAAGGGTGACGCACTGGCAAGAAAACTGAGTGAGCTCTAGTTGAAGGTCAGTAGAAGGCCCGAGGAAGAACAAATATGTCTGCTAGCTGCCATAAAATTGCTGCCTCCCAGAAATTAAAAACTGCATGCCATGGTACACATGGCCCACATCTATCCACACCCATGTCCATATTACAGCCTGGAGAATGAAGCATTATCAAAGGTGTTGCTCTAATGAGTGTAATTATAATTAAGCAAGAACACGCCACAGGGTATAATCATGCACTCCTACTGTATGAACTGTTTGGAAGAGACAAACAGGAGAGTGTCATAAATGCACAGCGGTGCTACTGAAGAGGGAGTATGGAGTGGAATCAGCTGTTGACTAGAGGTGTTGATCATTGCCACGGTTGCGATGTCATATCAAGATTTTGAAAGGCAGAAAAACTCAAATCTAGCAGCAGTCTGTATAAGAGATTTTATTCTCAAAAGGTTTTTTGTGTGTGTGTGATATACTTCTGGTGTTTGACAGTGTTATTAAAAATTGTAGTGTGATTATCTCATAGCGATGGTCATTTACACACAAATATGTGTGTACGTATTTGTATACATACACACACGCATATTACATTGACATATTGATATTCAGTCACCAATCCAGTCTAGTCTAATCCAAGAAGCACTTACTAGGTGCCTATGTTCAAGGCAGTGTGTTAGAAACAGCAAAGATAGAAATGAAATGGTCCCTGACCTCAAGGAGCTTACATTCTATTGGGAAAGAGGGGTAGAATACATAAGTAGGTAAGTATTCAGCTGGTAACTGGAGGATTGGTAGAGAATATCAACAAGTGGGGGCATGAGGAAAGGCTTGACGTAGTAAGTGGTCCTTGAGCTAACTCTTAAAGGCAGCTCAGGATTCTAGGAGGCAGAGGAGAGGAGGGAGGACATTCCAGGTGGTCAGGATTGCCTATGTGAGGGCATAAGGACTATCATAGTCAAAGAGAAGCTAAAATCAAGTCGTATTTTTTCCCCAACAAACTCATCCCTATTTTCCCCCAATGGTCTTGTCACATGGTGAGGACAAAGGATTTGACAGCTGGAGAACCAGAGTACTGCCCTGCATCCAGAGATGTCAGGAGACATCGTGCAAGGTCTCCAGCATATTGGGTGGACCCGCTGAGGTGCATGAAGGAGAGAGCGTGAACAAGGCTTGCACAGGACAGGAAGGGGCTGCAAACTGTGTCATTGGATGGAATTTCCAAATCGATGAGATGACACAGATCCATTTGGGTATCAATGAGCTGTATGTATCTGTCTAACAATCGGACTACCCCATCTTGTTCTTTTATTCAATGCCATATGGTAGACTGCTGCGGGAGGCTCGCTGGCAGGGACCAGTACCTAGTGACGGGGGCTGGAAGATCATGTAGAGTCACAAGATCACAGGGTAAGAGCTGGAAGGAACCTTAGGGTTTATTTACTTCGGTTGCCTCATTTTACAGATGAAGGAGGGAAGGCAGAGGGAAATTAAGTGACTTGCCCAAAGTTACCTGGGTAGTAAATAGTGTTAATACCAATTACTACTCCTCCTCAAAGCTAACATTTATATAGTACTTATTATGTGCCAGGCACTGTGCTGAGCATTTTACAATTATTATCTCATTTGACCCTCATAGTAGGTGCTATTATCATCCCCATTTTACAGATAAAGAAACCAAGGCAGCCAGTTCAATGACTTGTCCAAGGTGATCAGGGTAGGTGTCTAACCTAGCACCTCTGACTCCGAACCCAAGGTTTTGTCTCATGAGGGCAATAAGGATAAGTCTGGATGGAACTAGAAAGTGGGAAAGTTTTTTTTTTTCTTTTTTAAATGCCCAGGATGTGTTTTGCCTACTTTGATATTTTGTCAAGCCCTGCCCTCCCCACCCCAGCTGCTTGCTCCTTTGGTCGCTACACAAGGTTGCCAAGAGTGAGTGGTTGTAAGTGAATATGGAGTCTAATTATGGTTCTGTGGGGGCACACCCAGCCAGCTATTGGTTCCGGAGTGGCCTTTTAAGCTCATTCCAACATCACGCCACTAGCTCACGTGGTATATTAGACATACGGGACCAAAATGGTGAATTAAACGACAACTGCATATGTACAAGATAACCAAGACATATCTCTGCCCCATACTATGGGCCTAATTCATCAGGCAAGATACTTGATTTCCGAATTCCTGTCTAAGAGAAGCAGCATGAGGGTGGGACTTGGTGGGGGTGGGGCCCTAGGGGAAAGGGTGTCAGAAAGTCCTGGTCCAAATCCTATCTCTCCTACTTAACTACTCTGTAAACACAAGTCCCTTAAGCTTGTAGAGCCTCAGTTTCCCTAACTGTAAAATGGGGATAATAGTCCCTGTTGTAAATGCTCCACAGGGTTGTTGTGAGGCTCAGATGAACTAACAGAAGGAAAGGGTTTAGCAAACTTTAGTTACACTAAATAAATATCAGTTATTATCATTACTGATAAGAAAGGCAGTGACAGCTCCTGACAAATAAGCTGTTACTGTTTTCCTCTGTATCTCAGGCAAATCACTTGTGCTGTTGAACCTCAGTTTCCCTATTAGTAAAGCAGAGATAATAGATCTTTTTACCACTTTATGTATACTAGGGCAGCAACTAACAGGATATCAGAGCCTAAAACTTTTGTAAAGGAACGGAAGGAACTGTAAGGTAGAACTTTAGCTGGCCTAGAGGGAAAGTATTTTGGCTCTGTATCCTTCTTGGCCTCTCTGTTTTCCCTTGTTCTTTACCACCTCCCTACTCCCCAATCCATCAGCCCCCTAACTTTCAACTGGAGTAGTTAGGAAGTTCCCTCAAGGTCTTCGGATGAAAGGTGTGTAAGAGGCTGGCCACATCATATTTAAAAATAATTTCACACGTACTTGCTTGAGCATTTTATCTCAGTTTACTGGAGACTTCTTATACTGCCTGGGTCTCCAAGGCAAATTGCCTCAGCTCTTCCCAAATCTCACTGCTTTGGGAGCAATGGGTAGGTTCAGAGCAGATATTCACCTATAGAGGATAAGAATCCAGTGGGAGCCAAGAAAGATGAAGGAAGAAATGGAAGAAGTAGAAAAAGGCACATCCTTGCCCTCTGTGGCATGAGCTCAGCCCTTCTGCTAAAAAGCTAAGGTATAAGTAGCCAGGGCAGAGGAAGGGGATGGGGAGTTGGGAAAGGGAAGATGGTTTAACGGTTAGCCTTTGAGGAGGATTAAAAATTCTCATGGAGGAGCAGCAGCTAAAAAAAAGAATATGCTTCTTTAAAAGTTCAGCTGAACCCTTATAAAAACACTCCACCCCCCATCCAAACTTAAGAGGCTTTCCACTTGGTATGATTTTCACTCTAGTGGTCACTGGCAGGATGAATGTCAGATGTTCACTAGGCTATAAAGAGGATGCCCACAAATAAAATGCAGTACACAGCCTACCCTTATAACATACTCCAATTTCCTCACTGACTCAAGTTACAAAGACAGAAGGTTCATTCATTCTACAAAAGCCAAGAACCTACTATGGGCAGAGGCATCATTCTGTGTTGTGAAGGATTCAAAGATGTCTAAGATATAGTCCTTGCCTTCAAGGATCCTAGAGTCTAGCAGGGGAAATATGGTACACAAATACATATTAGGCAAGGAAGCATATAGGTGTCCTATGAGGAGCACAAAGGAAGGACTTGAGGAATTTGGGAATAAGGAGGAAGGGAGGATTCATTGCCAGCTGAAATGGCTGATGAGAACAGTAACAAGATGGTGGCATTTGAGTTATACCCTTGTTGTTAGTGCCCCTTTCTTCCTTGTACCCTGAAGGATGGATAGGCCAGAGGCAAAGATGGCACAGAGGTCCACTGTGAGCAAAGACACAAAAATGGGGAAATCTAATGTGTGCTTGGAAAGAAGTAAATAATCCACATCATCTGCACTATGGGTTTCCCTCTCAGTTGCTGTGGAAGAGTAGGAAGGTGTCAGATTGTAAGGGTCTTGACTACCTAGTTAAGGAGATTAGAATTTATTCAGCAGACAATGGGAATCCACTGAAAGTTTTTGAGGACAGGGAGAATTCATGATAATAATGATATATTACTCTAGTTATTTGAAGCAACTCTGAGAGTTTACCTCACACCTGTCACTCTGGCAAAACTGACAAAAATGGAAAATGACAAATGTTGGAGGGCCTATGGAAAACAGGCACGTTTATATAGTAGTTGTACAGCTACAAATTGGTCCAGCCATTCAAGAAAGCAATTTGGAATTGTGTCCCCAAAGTCATTGAACTGTGCTTTTGACCTAGTAATGCCTACTAGATCTATAACCCAAAGTGATCAGAGAAAGAGGAAAAAGGACCCCTATGTACAAAATATTTATAGTAATTCTTTTTATAGCATCCAAGAATTGGAAACTAAGGGGTATGCCCATCAATTGGGGAATGGCTGAACAAATCATTTTATATGAATGTAATGTAATATTATTGTGCCATATGAAATGATGAAGGGGGGTAGTTTCAGTGAAATCTGAGAAAACTTGCATCAACTGATACAGAGTGAAGTAAGCAGAACCAGGAGAACAATTTATATGATAACAACATTGTAAAAACAAACAACTTTGAAAGACTTAAGAATTGTGATCGGTGAGATGACCAGTCACCATCCCAGAGGATGGAGGATGAACCATCCTACCCCTTTCCTGACAAAAGGTGATGGACTCAGGGTGAAGACTGAGATAGACATTTTTGGGATATGGATATGCCTTACTTTGCACATGTTATAAAGGTTTTGTTTTGTTCTGGTTTTTTTTTTTTTTTTTTTTTTTTGGGCAGTGGGTAGGAGAAATGGGAAAGAGAACCAAAATCATTTTTTGTTAATTGAAAAAATAAAATCTAAGAATAAAATAGATTAATCTGGTTGTAGCAGATAGCACAGATTGGAGTAAGGGAGAGGCAGGAGGAGTGAAGTAATCAAGGGCCTAAATGAGTGTGGTAACAGTCGGAAAACAAGAAATGGGGTGTGAGTGACATTAAGATGGAAGAACTAAGAGGAATTGGTGACTGACCTCTAATGGCAGAAGGGAAAAGGGAAGGAGTGAAGGGAAGAGTCAGAGCTCATGCAACTCTCAGATTTTGACCCTGGGTGACTAAAAGACTGGAGATCCTGGCAGCTTGGTGGTACAGTGGGTAAAAATTCTGACTTTGGAGTCTTAGGAATACCTGCATTCAAATCTTGTCTCAGACACTTAGCAGCTGTGGGACCCTGAGCAGATAGTTTAACCTCTTTCAATCTCAGTTTCCTTATCTATAAAATGGGGATACTAATAGCACCTCTTTCACAGGGCTGTTGTGATGCTCAAATGAGATAACACATTTATAATGATTTGCAAAACTTAAAGTACTATATAAATGCTTTTTATTATTGTTATTGTTATTACCCTTGAAGAATAAACACCCAGAGGCCAGGGTTTGGCTTTGTGGATATCGAGTTTGCTTATAAAGCAGTAATATCTTCAAGAAATCATAATCAGTTGTAAAATAATTCCCCATTTTGTCATTTCAGCTCTGGGAAGACCAAAATTTGGGGTCAAGAGCATTGATTTAAATGGGGGGTGAGAAGTGGGAAGGTTGTGTGTCTTAAAAACTTCTGGAGGGGCAAAACAGCAGTGGTGTCAGCCTCCTTTCAGACTGATTGGGGGGAAGAGAAGAGGCTGTTGGAGAAGGGTCCTGCTTTGTTTCTACCCATTACCCTCTTTTTTTCCCAGTAGTTTCATCTCCATCTCATTAAAACAAAAGGAAGGTAACGGACACAATTTTTGAAGCCATTTTTGGTGATGGCCAAGCATTACCAAAATCAAGGAAAAAGCAGATGTAAGAGAAAAATGGTGCCCTTGCATCTCAAGTATGAGGGAAGTTGCTCGCAGACCTCTGATTTCTACCAGTCTCTTAGAGACAGGGGGCAAGGCCTCCTTGAAATCTGCCTGTAAGGAATTAGCCTGAAGTAAAAGTAGGTGTTTATCTCAAGTCATTGCCTCAAATAGCTGGCTACCTGTTGGAAGACGGGTGTGATCGATGCAAACTGAAGCAGCCATGCGTGAGCTGTTACACAGCGGTTAGTATTGATCACAGCTAAAGGCTGCCGATAGGAATGTGAAGTGAACTGACAGGCAGAGAAGAGGGAAGGAGGAAACAGCCTTCGCTGGTGGCAGCCGTACAGAGGAAAGCCGATAAAAAGTCAATTCCACTTAACCGAATGGCTGCTAACTAAATATTTCGGGGGCCGGAGACTTCCCAGATAGCAGCTGAAGTGTCTCTGTTCCGGAACTGAGACATCAAGTCTGTGCTGTGCATCGACAGGTGAGATAAAAGAGACGCTGGTGATGGATGGGGGAGCAGGACGGTCCCTCGAGTCCATGCTGGGTCACTGTATTTTGTTGAGCTGTTGAGGGATAGTCAGCGGCCAGATAGCCAGAGATAGGAAAGAACAAGAGAAAGGTAGAATTTGTGAGACTATTGCAGCTGAATTAATTTTAATTACAGGCCCTTTCCTCTGGTCTTACATAAGGCAAGTCCAAAACTAACAGCTTTTTAGAAAGTTGTACCATCTTTCCAAAGAGAGAAATGCCTGGAGTCCAACCCAACCTTGGAAATAGCCACTCATCTGCTGCCCCAGACCTATAGCAACTTAGGCTGGACACAGAGAGAAGAGAGACAGTGGCATTCATTTCTACCGCCCATGTGACCCTCATGAGACTTTCTCTGAAGAATTCTCTTCTCTATACTTCTCTTTTCCTTCTCCACAGAATTATCCAAATCCTGGATTCTTCAAGTTTGTTGTTGTTGTTTAGTCATTTCAATCGTGTCTGACTCTTCATGACCCCATTTGGGGTTTTCTTGGCAAAGACACTGGAGTGGTTTCCAATTTCCTCCTTCAGTTTCTTCATTTTACAGATGAGGAAACTGAGGTAAATTAGGTTAAGTGACTTGCCCAGGGTCACACAACTAGTTAGTATCCAAGGCCAGATTTGAACTCAGGTCCTCCTGACTCCAGGGCTGGCACTCTACCCACTGTGCCACCCAGTTGCCTGGATTCTTCAAGATCCAACTCAAATCCTATCTTCTTTTGGGGGGCAAAGTAGTGAGCTCCCTGCCACAGGAAGGGATGTTGTAGTGCGGATACTTCCTTGGGGAAGGAAGTTGGATTAGAAGACTTTTTTAATGTTCTTTTCTAACTCTCAAATTTGACAACCGTAAGCAAGGCAATCTCTCCTTCCTCTGAACCCCTATAGTCCATACGATCTGTACCACTCATCTGACAATTAACTATGTACTTATAAACTTGCATGGTGCTTTTGAATACTTATTTACTTCTTGTATTGCTACCAATCTTTCCATCGGTAAGCATTTATTATTAATATTTAATTTTTCACACATTTAACAATCTCTCCTCAGAGCAGGTGCTGATCATAAGGGAGTTGAAGATGGTTCCACCCCTTTCCCACTCAAGCTTCTCCCCTCTGCATAAGAGAAGCCTCAAATAGCTCTATCCCTCCTACTCCCTTTTGGAGATCTTTTCAGAAACAACTCTGGGATAATTTGAATAACTTGGCCCAGATACCCTGGACAAAGATGGATGAGACGTTGAGAGAGAGACAGAGAGAGAGACACACAGAGAGAGAGACAGAGAGAGAGACAGAGAGACAGAGAGAGAGGGAGAGAGAGAGAGAGAGAGAGAGAGAGAGAGAGAGAGAGAGAGAGAGAGAGAGAGAGAGAGAAGAGCTCTGAAATCGTAGGAGGTACATCACCCTGGACACTGGGTAAAGGAAAGAGTAAATGGGACCAACTCTTCATGGTGTGTTTTTTTTTCTTTGATGGTAGGATTATTGCACTCAGATAAAGACAATGTTATTTTTGTCCTTCGTTTTCAAGGAAAACCAATGACATCACAGGGTGATGTCTTGCTAGCAAATTGGATTTAAGTGGGGCAGAGCTGTACAAAGTCAGCCTCACTCTCTTGTCCAGAGTTATCAAAGTCCAGTGGCAAGACGAAAGTCAAGATGACTGACTATGGCCCAGGATGTTGTGGATGACCTTGGCATCTTTGATGTCTGACCAAGTTCTAAGCACTCCATAGTGCCTACTTTTGCCCCCTTCATGGCCAATGGAATAAATTGTTCTTATCTGCCCTTTCCACCAGGGCAAGTCTTCACATGCTCAGAGTAGACACCCCTTTAACTGACCGACAGATATGAGATATGTTAGTTACCATCATCCTGCTTTAGCCTTTCTGCTGAGAATGTTTTACTTGGGAGTGGTGAGAGCTGGGTGACTGGTTGGACCCCAAAGATGGATAAGCATTCCTGAAAAGGGCTCAGCAAGCCCTCACCCCAGAGATGCTAATCCTCCCTGAACACTCCTTATGCCCCAATTACAATACTAGTAATAGCTAACATTTATATTGTACTTTAAGGTTTGCAAAGTACTTTATATAGGGTATCTCATTTTATCCTCACAACAACCCCCTGAGGTAGGAGCTATTATTGTTCCCATTTTGCAGATGAAGACATTGAGGCTGAGGGGTGACAACTTTTTTAGTGACTTGACCCAGGGTCACATAGCTATTAAGTGTCTGAGGCTGGATTTGAACTGAGAGCTTCCTTACTTGACTCTAAAGCTCAAGCTACTGCTCCACTCAGCTGGATAGTTATTTTGGGTGAAAGGTACAGTTTTGACTTTTAAGTCCATTTATGCGAGACTAGAGATTTAGAGTAGTCTCTTCAGGTGAGCAAGCTGCTAGTTAGAGGGTTCCTTATGGAAAGTACATGTTACCTGCTGGAAAGGTTCAGAACTTCAGAAACCCCAAAAGGAGGTAAGCTTTGGGATGAAGAAATGTTTAAAAGGGCAAGCTGGGTCAGTGAGGAGGTAAGCAAGGGAATGCAGAAAGTGAAGGGGAGGAGCAAATCCTGGGCTCCTCCCTTGTCAGGGCCTCACCTCGGGAAGGGCTGTCAAGTACAGAGGCATGAATTCTCAGTGGGCAGCAAATGAAGTAAGACTGAGTTTTAGATTTGCTTAGGTTCCCCAAGTGGACTATACTGCCTCCAAGGGGGCTTGAACAATGGGGGGGGCAGTAGTAGCCTTGGGTGCAGTTGAGGGGCATTGAATAAAAAATTAGGGGTCAATGGAAGCATAAGGAAAGAAGGGAAAATAAGAAAATTTTGAAAAACCATTAGTACATTTCATCTGTTGTGTAACAGAGTTAAAGTCATAGTGGTTACATTATTTTCCAAATAAACACACACAATGCAAGTTATAACCAATCTGTGGTCAAGTCTACCAACAGGTCTTAACAAGCTAGTGTTGGCGGGTGAGTGTGTTGTGAATTGTCGGGAAGTCCAGCATGGGTTGGCAAGAATTTGTACATGTAATGACTTGTTTACGATACAGTACTATATGGTTACATAACACAATATTGTATCATCAAAATTTCAATGCAGGAAAAAACCACAAATTTACAATAAACCATTAAATTTAAGGTCATTTAAAAATATCTTAAATTTTTTTGAAATGATGCAAACTAAAAAAAAAAAGTTAAAAGGTTAACAAAAGTAGATTTCCAGGGGAGCACTGAGTAATTTTTTTTAGAAAAAAGGGTGGTAGGCCAAATAAGTTTGGGAACTTCTGATGAATTGCTATTACAATGGCACACAGATTAGTGTTGCGTTGTACTACTCTTGGGAAAGGCTCTGTGTTCCACTGTATATATTGTAGTTGGTATGATTGACAAGATACAGACCACAGTACTATGCCAAATAGGTGAGGTTTTTCACCTTAATTATTTTACTTCATATGTTTTTAGAACTATTTAAAAATGTCCATTTTTGCGTCAAGGCTGTATTTATACCAGATGGGAAAAGGTGCTTATCCTGTTACTGATAAAGGTGGTCAAGGCTGATATGCAAATCTTTTTATGCACATATATATGCATACATACACACACACATAAATATACATATAGTTACACACATATACGTATATAATGTATGTTTTTCTTTCTGAGGAAATTTAATTGATGTCACATTTTGCTCAAATAACAAAGAAATGGATTTAATTTTTTTTATATGTGAGGTAGCCCTCTTTATTAAAATAGTAAATATGGTTTTGGAACAAGTGAATTATTGCTAGTACAATGCAAATGGAAAGGGAAGAAAAGGAATAAGCATTTTTGTAGTGACTACTGTATACCAGATGCCATACTAAGCTCTTCAGTAGGATGGTGTGAAAGTGACTTGAGAGACAGGAGATGAGGTTCCTGTTCTGTTATTTATTCTCCTAAGATCTCGGGCAAAGCACTCAGTAGGGCTCTAACGAGCAATTTTGGTACCTAGCACAAGCAGTACCCCAAACACCCTCAAATCAACTTTGTAATAATTCACGTTGTGAAAATAATACAGGGAACAACTAAGAAAAACTCAATGGAGCTTGAGAGGGAATTAATTACTACAGTGGGTCACAGATGGGTGTTACTAACAATGCCCTCCTTGTTGTCCCCTTTTAACTAATTATGCTAACTAGCTGCTGAGCTCAGTTATTGTTGAAAGAGTGTACATGTTAAATTCTTGCCCTCCAAAATTTTGTTGCTCTGGGGCAAAGCCCTTGCTTCCCTGCCTTAAGGCTCTTCACTTATATTCCTTAACTGAGTGTAAAGTACCAGTCTTTTCCTAGGGTATCTCTTTAGTGATTAGAGCACTTTTCACGAATAAGGAAGTCAAAAGGTGCAGAGCTAAGTGTGGACTTGGAGAAACAATGGGCTAGTACTTAAAGGTCCCCCCCACCTTTAAAAACATCAACATTGGTTTTATCATGGCCTGAGTTACTGAGCAAAATAAAGTACTATCCAAATTAAAGGTGCTTCTGGGTGCCCTGATCTTCCCCAGAAGATGAGAGGGTTGGTGGGTGTTCTACAATCTTTTACTGGAAGGAAGAAGAAGGATGAGGAGATTACTTCTAGGGCACTGCCAAGTGAGGGAAAAAAAAGGCAGAGCCAGAAAAAATATTTTGCAAGAACCTAAACCATGAATCTCAAGCTTTTGTATTGTACTTTAGACCCTTGGTTCCTTCCACTTGTCTATGTAACCACCCCCCAGTGAAACAGGGGTCACTCACTCACAGAGCCCCATAGGTGATTATATTTGTGCTCTAAAACAGACGTAGCAGAATTTTTTTGTAACTGGATCGTAAGTGATAATTTAGACAGTGTCCACTTCTAAATCATTTTGGTGGGATATGGAAGTATCCTCCTGACATCAACTTAAGCTCTGTTTCCTCATCTATAAAATGGGGATAATAAACACTTTCTCACAGAGTTGTCCTTAGGATTGAAGAACATAAAGTTGGTAGAGTGCGGTATAAAAGTTAACTATAATCATCATTAATTATTATTTCTCTGCTGATCTCTCTCTCTCTCTCTCTTTTTCTCTCCCTCTAATTCCACATCTCTGTCTGCTTGATGATAGCTAAACCTGGATGTCCCTCTGCTATTTCAAACTAAAATGACAAAAATGGAGCTTCTTATCTTAGAGGTAAGGTGGGGTACCATAAAGAGCCCGGGCTTTGGAAGGAGAGGACCTGGGGTCAACTGTTGGCTCTGCTTCTCATTCTTTGCATGACCTTGAGCACGTAGCTTCATCTCTTTGCCTCTCTGGGTTTCCTCATGATGATGGTGGGCTAGATGACCTCCAAGGTCCCATTTAACTCTCAGTCTATACTCCTCTGATATCCCCTCAATCTGCTTCTTGTTCTGACTTTTCTTGTATTGATGGCATGTTATCAGCCCAACCAGACAAGGTCAAAACCAAGCCCTCTCTTTCACACTTTCTTGTACAGTGTTCACATTCAATTAGGTGCCAAGTCTTATCTTCTCTATCTTAGAGATGGCTTTGGTCTATTTCCTCTTCATTCCCAGACTATATATGGCATCCTCCTAACTAGTCTCTCTTTCTCCAGTTGTTCTCCTGTCTAATCCATTCTTCACATTGCGGTCAAAGTCATCTTCCTAATCCACAGATATGATCATAGCCTTGACCAAGGGCTCTCTATTGCCTGCTGAATAAAATCCCATATTCCTTAGCTTGGTGTTCAAGGCTTTCTATCATCTGGTTCTGAGCCACCTTTCTAGCCTTATTTCACTGTATTCCCTTTTGGATATCCCAAACTCAAGCCAAAATGGGTTACTTCTTATTCCCCAATTCCACTACTCTTAGGGGCCCTGCATTGGTACTGGTAGAGCCTCATGCACCAGGCCACTGTTGAGGTCCCTTCTGGCTCAGAATTTTTGTGGCCTAGAGCCAACAACCAAAAAAGTCTTTCCTTCCTATTTCTCTTTATTGAAATCTCCTCTTCCTTCAAGTTCCAGCTCAGGTACCACCTCCTCCATAATACTTTCTTTGATCCTTGAATGGAAGCCATCCCTTCCATTTAAAAAAAAAAAGCATTTATTAAGCACCTACTATGTGCCAAACTATGTGTTTTACAAATATTATTGTCTTATTTGATCCTCACAACAACCCTGGGAGGTAGGTGCTATTATCACCCCATTTTACAAATGAGGAAAACGAGTCAAACAAAGGTTGAATGATATGCCTGGGGTCGTATAGCTAGTGAGTGTGCAAGGTTACATTTGAACTCAGGTCTTCCTGACTTCAAGTCCAGGGCTCTAACCACTGCACCACCTAGCTGTCTTTATAATTGACTCTCTCACGCCACTCAGTTTGGCCTCTCATGTCTGGCAACATGCTTAATAAATTTTTATTGACTATTTATTAATGACTATTTTAAAATGTATTGCAATTATGGTCTGATACATTCATTATCTCTACTGTACAGTTCTTACTTTAAGGGCAGGAACATTGTTACTTCATCCTCAAATACAGTGCTTTTGTTCACTCAACTAAATTGAAAAAGAAAAGATCTATAATTCTGCAAGAAAATGCTCTCAAGTACAAATATATCAGTCATGTACACCTTAGCATAAATTTGCCAATATATTACCTCATTTTGGAAGAGTAGGAAAAGGGACAATAAGGGCAGAGAGGATGGTGCAGAAATTGCAGATGAGAAGGTATCAGTAACGTTTTGCCTACTTCACAATTTTTCCTGGGGCATAAGAAAAAGAGCACTGGTCTTGGAGAAGATCTGGCGTTGAGTGTTGGCTCCAACACCCACTAGCCAAGTGATCTCATCATAGTCCCTTAACCACAGCTCAATTAACCTGTCTCAGTCTTCATTTCCTGACCTGTTAAAGTGGGGATAACACGGACACTGTCTATTTTATAGGGTTATTATGAGAAAAGCCTTTTGTAAACCTTAAAGCACTACATAGGTGTGTGCTTTCATTATTATTTCGCCCACTGCCTGGAGCATATAGAGAATCATGGACTTTTGACTTGGGAGAGATCTCGTGGACCACGTGGACCACGTAGTCCAATGCGAACCAGAAAGGAAGGCCTGACTCTAACATATTTGGCGAGAGGTCATCTGGGAACAAAGACTCAATAAATTGGAATAAAGAGGGGACAATTTTTGTAATTTCTGTTTCATAGGTCCAGAGGAAAAGATTGGTTTAAAGGGTGAGTGTTTTTGGTGGCAGGGCTTCGGTAGAGGACAAGCGTTATTGGAACTGCGCTGTCTGTAATCAGTTCAAGTGTAGGTAAAAGATTTGGGAACCTTGTGGATGAAAGGGATGATGAAAAGGTACGTTATTATTATTATCTAACTGTAGTGATAGCAGGGTTGAGAAGAATACCAATAATAAATTCTCTCTGTTCTCATCGCTGCCGCCCTGAGCAAATCAGGTCAAGTCAGCCCCTAGTCGTCTTCCTCTCTGAATTGCTGGGATTAGTTCTACTTTAAGGTCCGTTATGTTGCATGGCTATGTATTGTAAGAAGACACAAAGCAAGTGACCGGAGCCTGGGCGTTTTTCCTGGATCCAATATCCAGCATCAAGGTTGGATTTCAGGCCAACTTTTAGTGGGCTGGATCAATGCTTAGAACCCATAATGTAAAATGATTCTCCAAGAGTTTGATTAACAGCATCACGGTCACAGCTTCAGTTCAGGCTCCACCTTTTATAAGTTTGATTATTTTGTAAAATAATAAATCAGGATGGGAGGAAAGATGAACATTGGGCTTTGTCTGCCCGACCCTCCCAGCTTCTTTGCAGGCTGTGTGATCTGTTCGGTTGGACCAAGCCAGAGAAATGAGAGCTAAAAGAGCTGTCCGGCAAATTTGTTGAAAGTTGGAAGGGTTGAGGAAAGGAAGTAAGGTCTAAGGAAGGGTCGAAGTAGGGAAGGTCTAAGTAGAGAGGTAGCCCTGCCAGGGCCAAACCTGGGCAAAACTGTTGAGTGAGCATAGGTGTAGAGCTATAAGGTACCTTGGACGTGATCCAGTTCAGAGTTTCTTAACCTGGGGTCCATACCTTACAAGGGATCTGTGGATAGATTTCAGGGGATATTTGGGTGGGGAAAATGAATCTTTATTTTCACTAACCTTTAACTGAAATTTAGCATTTCCTTCAATCATGAAGGTAGATAACAAACCCATTATTTGGAGAAGTGGTGTCTGTCACTAGATAGCCAAAGAGGTGCCAAAGATCACAAAAAGGTTAAGGATCCTTGATCTGGTCCCATCCTCTCCTTTTAGAGATGAGGTAAACAAGGGTAAGTGACTTGGCTAAGGTCACAGGATCATACATTTAGAGAGGGAAGGGGCATAAGAAGCCATCTAGTTCCAACTCCACATTTTACCGATACAGTTACTAAATAGCAGAGATAAGATTTGAATTCAGATCCTTTGACTTCAAATCATGTTTCCATTGTGAAAGGATGTCCATCAAAGAAATTTCATGATCGTTTTGCTGACTCTATCAGGAAAAGAACTTTTGTTTGCAACCTCTGATTTTCCATCTTTCTCCTCATAGAGTGTATTTCTGGAAGCTTGTATTTGGTACCCTCTCATTTTCACTTTCAATGTCTGACTATATTTAGTTCCCTTTCCTCAGTCCTAGTGGGCTTTCTTTCCTCTTGGGAGCCTATCCTATGTACTTCTACAGGTTTTTCCCTCTTCAATTCCAAAATTTTCAAACTGTGGTGGAGTTCTCCACTGAGGTTGCATGAGATGCTCCTTGGGACATATATGAAACAATCACCAAAATTACTGTATGTGTATATATATACATATATATACATGTATATATTTTTTGCATTAACTCCCTAATAAATATACCTGCTCACCCCCCCCCCCCCATGAAAACAATGCCCAAATCAAAGTCAACAAAAGTCAGACAAATTTGTTTCAGCTGATGGTGAATGCACTGAAGTAATTATTCAATATGGTAGGTTCAAATGAGATCAGATTGGGTTGGCATGCCACCATCACCAGCCAGCCACATATTGTCAAGTGAATTGTGTCATCATGTTGCTGGCTGAGTTTGAATGTGAGGTGGCAAGCTCCAAGTTAAGCAATATTTGTGTGGAAGTTAAAAACACCATAGTATCTATTGTATTTCTCTGTTTTCATTTGGTTAAATGACATAATAAATTGGTTTCCAAAAAAAACCTATAACCCTATAACTTAAAAAAAGTTGGAAGTAGGAAAATAGGAATGGTTATAGAAAATCATTTAAAACTTTCAACAATTAAATTTAAATTTAGTGGTCTTAATTGTTATTGTTTCTAATTTTTAAAAGGTGAAATAATACCTTTTCATGTGTTACAGAGAAATAAAGATTCTGAGAATGGATTCAGGCAACGATTTATTTAGCAATGCATGCAATTGCAAAAACAAATTGGGTCTAAGGCTTTCATTTAGCACAAGGACCCAGAACCATGGTTTCTACAGTTAATATACAGTTAAAGGGAATGAAAATACAGGATGTAGGGACTGAGTCACCTTGTTTCTTATTGGTGGAGAGGACTGGGAGACACTGAGGTGAATGAGGGGGGAGTAGTCTTGTGATTTTGTGATCAGGTGATTTACAAGAAGTTGGAACTTAATTTCACAAAGTGGTGGATAAAGGCAAAATGGAGTTACCAGTGCTATTTCAATATATCTCATGGTGGATAGATACAGAAGCAGTTTTAAGAGAAAATCTACTAGAACAGCTGGAACTAGTATAAGCAAAACCAATAAACATAGTTTAAATAACAGAAATGCAGACATATAAAGTATAAATGAAGAATATGTTGACAAGATGAGAATTTTTCCAGAAAAAACTAGATGATTTTCATAAGCAAAAGCAAACTTTTAAAAATATCATGTTTGTAACATCAAAAAGATTTTTTGCATAGTATTCAGCTGCTTACAGAATTTCTCAGTGAAAAGGCCTTGTTTGAAAGGAGAAATGTCAGTGTTGCCTGCATTTGATATGTTCAAAACAATGCTAGCTGAATCCTATGCAAAGAAGCTTTAAATGTTTCCATTTGTAGATAATACAATAGCAAGGAGAAAAGCTTTCACGTCTGAAGACGTTTGGGGATAATTAATCAAGAAGCCAAAATCTTCCTATTTTGCATTGCAGGTACACAAAAGCAACAGATGTAAAGATGCTCCTTTGATTGCATGTATGCCATGTAGTGTTGAAACAGATATTAGAAAAGATTTGTTAACTTTGCAAATCTTTTGATGGAAACATCACATCTAGAGAACTGTTCAATAGAATTGACAAATTTTTAAAAATGAAAACAATGTAATATTTCATAAAAATGAAAATAATATGTTGGGGGAGAATGACATTGAATTGTGCATTGATACAACTCAACTGACATTTTCATGAAATGCATCTATTAACACTAGTTAATAGTGTTAATAGTAAAGTGTAAAATAAATAAATAGTATTTATTTATATAGTAATAGTAATTAAATAATAATTAATAAATAAATATTTATTTAATTAAATCAAAATTAATTAATCAATTTAATTAAATAAATAAATAATGGATAAATAAATAAGAAAATAATGAAAAATAAATAATAAATAAATAAGTAATAAATAGTAATACTATTTAAATAGTAGTAGTAAATAGTAAAGAGTAAAGTGGCCTCTCAAGTAATTGGGACACACTGCATTTTTCATAGATGTGAATAAGGAGTTTTTTTTTTCTATGCAAAACACATTTCTGTATTAGCCATGTTGCAAAAACATAAAAATAAAATAAAGTACAACATTAAAAAAATGTAAAGCAAGAAACATAAAGCAAAAAAAGTATATTTCAATCTGCACTCAGAGTTCATCAGGTCTCTCTCTATGGGTAAACAGTATTTTTCATCATGGGTCTTTCAGAATCGTCTTGTTGTACTGATCAGAATAGCTAAGGCTTCCATAATTGATTATTGTTACAATATTGCTGTTACTGTGTACAATGTCTCCTGGTTCTGCTCATTCCATTTTGCATCAGTTCCTATAAATCTGAGGTTTTTCTGAGACCATGCTGCTCGTAATTTCTCATAGCACAGTGTTCCGTTACAATCATGTACTACAACTTGTTCAGCCATTTCCCAATTGATGGTCATCCTTTCAATTTCCAATTCTTTGCCACCACAAAAATAAGATGCTATTAAATACTTTTTTACATCTAGGTCCTTTTCCCTTTTCTTTGATCTCTTTGGGAGATAGTGGTATTGCTAAGGTGTGGTAGTGGTATTGCTGGGTCAAAGGGAAAGTACTACATGTAGTTTTTTTTTTTTTAAAGTTTTGCAAGAGTAATCAAAACTTTGCCAAAAAAAAAATCATCAAAGGGAAGGATCTTTGTTAAATTTATGTGATGATATGGAGGCAGAGTACAAGGTACCTTTCATAGTATTGTGAAACCCATTGAATTTTTTGCATGAAAATACTTCAAAGTGTTTGAGTTAAAAGAAAAAAAATTATATTTTTCTTTGTCATAACAAAATTAAAATAAGTTTATTTTATAACAAGATTTTCCTCCTGAAACTTGTACATTAGATTGATATTTTAGAAAAATGCTATATAATTCAATTCAAGGTCCTACAAATCACTACTCTGATCCCCAAAGTTAAAGTAACTGTATTTATGAAAAAAGCGCTATGGATAATAAATTTACAAAATAATATTTTGACCTATTTAAAAATTCCCTACCTTCTGAATGAATAGAAGAAAGTAAAACACATGCCTATTAACCAATTAACCAATCTAAAAACAAATCTCATTTTGTTTTTAAAGTCCAAGTTACTACTTAAATATGAATAAGAAATTCATTTGCAATGGACAAATATGCATTTTTGTAAGAGTTAATCCATCTGAGCAAGATTGATTTGTCTTGTGATAGTATGTTGACACAAGTTTTTGAATCTGAACGTTTATTCTTTCATCTATGGGTGAATAAAGAGTTCTCTGATTTAGTAAACAAAATGATACAAATCATGGTACTATTTGTAACATTTGTGTGAAACCAGGTTTTCAGCTGTTATAAAGATTAAATATTGATTTTGATTAGCGGATGAAAAACAATTATGAGCAGTGATATCAATGACACCACATTTGGAGAAACTGTGTGCCAAAACAAAATACGTGGATATAATGGTTATTACTTTTATAAAATATAGCTTTGAAAATTATAAAGGATATTTTAATAATATCTGTGTATGTTCCATTAATTTTCATGTGTTTAAGATTTGTTTCTGTGTTGTTAATGATAATTGCAATTAATTCTTAGTTTTATTTGAATAAAATAAGAGCTAGGTAATTATTTTCATAGGTTGTTTTATGAAAAGTATGTGTGAACATGGTAGTATGGAAATATGATTTGCATGACTTCACATGTATAATGAGGATCATATTGCTTGCCTTTCTCGATGAGTGGGCAAGGCCTAGAGGGGAGGGAAAGAATTTGGAACTCAAAAATTAAAAAAAAAATGAATGTTAAAAATAAATAAATACATACATTTGTAAAAGGGGAGGAAAGTATGTGAGTGCCACTAGAGAGTGTTTGGAAGCCAGGGTAAAACTAATCTCCAGCAATTTGCTAGATGGTAAAAACTCCCTGTGGGGGTCCCCCCCCTACTGCCCAAGAGGGGACTACATTTCATAGGGAATTCAGATAGACAAACCTTTAAGACCCAAAGGAAGGAAGCTGTAATAGTGGAACTTCTGTCATTTTAACAGGTAGTAGATAAAGTATTTTTGGCCAAAAGGACTTCTGGTATCCCTCAATTCCTAACAGATCAGTAAGCATCTATGTAATTTGTCAGAGTCCCTAGAGCCTCTGATGGCAAGGATCTTGAGACAGAAGGTGTTTAGGAGAGAGGGGTGACCGAGAAAGGGGGTTCTAATGGCTACAGTAGCTGCTGACCCTGAGCGTAACATCTGATCACAGTCAGTCACCTGGGTGCAGATGTACTGATTCCTGAGATACAGAAACATATATACAGACCCTTAAGAACTTAGATGGCACGAGTCTCCTGATGCCTTTCCTGAAGGCAGGGAATCAGAAGTGTACTTTGGGTGGGTACTCATGTGCTAGGTCTCTGTACTACAGCCACCCCAATCAATCTCACCTAATTGATCCCTTATTCCTTCTTCACATGCAAACATTTTGCAACAATACTGAGTTTCTGCATAAGCCTGACTTTAGGTGCAGTTGTGTGCATTGAGCCTAAGAACTTTTTTTTTTAAAACTGTCTCCCTGGGTTCAGAAGATTGCTTGTGGCTTCTTTTCCTTTGTTCTCCTGTCTCCGTGTGACTATCTCAGTAGCTCTCACATCTCTATTTCATCCTAAATCTCTCTCTTTCCCCCCTCTGTTTTTAAAAATAATTTAAAAAATATTCTTTTTAGAGCTCAATACTTCTTGCTATCTCAAGGTTTGCTTGTTTCTCTTGATCTTTGCATCTCAGTCTTTCTCTGGGTCTTTCTCTAATTTTAATTGTCTCAACATTTCCCCATTTCTCCATCTCTCATCATCTCTATTCCTCTCCTTCTCCCTTCTTTGAAGAGCACCCCCCAATGATGACCTCTCCCTGCAGGATTGTATGTAGCCCTCCAGCATCTAAACCATGGGTTTTAACTTTGTTTTTGTGTCTTGGACCCCTTTGACAATCTAGTGAAACCTAGAGACTCCTCAGAATAATGTCTTTACGTGCGTAAAATAAAAGTACATAGGATTACCAAGGAACCAGCTATAATGAACTGTAGTTATCAAGTTCCAAGTGCACAGAGCCTCTGAAATGCATCCTGAACCCAAGGAGGTCCATTGGCCAAGGGTTAAGAGTTTTTGCTTTAGATCTACTAACTCCATTCTTCCGTTTTCCAGAGGGAGTCACCGTAAACAGACCTAAATAATTCCAAACAAATGCTTCCCTTAGTAGAAACCCTGGCAATTTTTTTGCTTAATCATTTCTACTGCATTTACTGATTTGCATAACAGTGTAGTCAGAAGGTCTTGGAACCATGAGCTCCTCCCGCCCACCCATCTCCACCCCTAGATAATGCCTATGCTTAACAAACCATGACAACTCTGATTTCCTGGGGTTATATGTGGCTGCAAATGGGTTTGAAAATGTAGGTTATTTTCTCGCTCTCTCTTATGGAAACTCAGAAAATGATGAAAGTGAAAGGGCCTGCTTCCCAAATACAACAATTACTTTATAGAATTTGGCATTCTAGCCATTTACATTTTTGAATACCGAAACTGATTATCCATTGCTAACACCTCCATGTTCCTTTGGAGGCCGCCAGAACCACTGTGAGGATTCAGAACAGGAAGCATCATTCAGGTTCAACTTGGAATCCATATTTACATAAACTTACATTTATATGATACTCTAAACTTTACAAAGTGATTCCCACACAGCAAACTTGCCAAGTAGATCATGTTATTATTTCATTTTATAAACTCTGAAATCAGATGTAAAGAGGGTAAGTGACTTGTCCAGGGTGATACGTTAAGCACTGATCAGAGCCAATCTTGGGTCTCCCTGGACTCAAAGTGCAGTAACTTTCCTATGCTGTCTTGTCAAGTACTTTACCATTTCTGCGCCTAACTAGGCCCTGGACTGAATCTTAATGGCCAAGTTTAGTGCAAAGTACAATTTCTGTAAATACAGAATAATGGTCAGACAAATCATGTTGCAAAGGGCTGGCCTTAGGAGACAATGGTAACCTTCCCAAATTAGGTAGTTAAACAAAGGTAACAAATTTGGCACTCCCTGACTCCATCAGGAGGCCTTCTCCTACCAAATTTTGGTTCAGTGAAACATCTACCTAGCTGTTATCTTTTTTCTTCTTCTATAATTTAACTTTATTTTTTAATTGACAAATTTTTTTCCCCTCCTTCCCACCTCCCCCCTGTGCTGTTGCCTTTTAAAGAAGAATTAGGAAAAGATTTTTTCTTCATTTTTAGTTTCCTTGAAAGTTTTTTTTTTAAATGATGTTTCAGCTGAAAGACTTTTGGGAATTCCATATAAACATGTTACCTTTTAAAACTGCAGGTTGTTTTCATTTATTTCAGTTAAGGTACCCAATGACCTCTGGCAACTCTAAATTCCAATTAAAATAATGATTTTGGACATAGGATAATAAGACATTGAACTCTGGAAAGACCACATTAGGCTATCTAGAAAATTTATCTGAAGGAAATAGTAATGAACATAAAAGGGGAAGATTTTCTAGAGGAATAAGGCCTGAAAAAAGGTCTCCTTTTCCTTTAGGATCCAAAGTTAGGATCAGGCTAATTGGGGCATGATTGGGACTCATGGCTTGGGATATTAATTGTTTTTTCTTCCACTTGGGCTTAGGGTGGGAGGGAAAGGTGGGTGGTGACACTGTTTTTGCCATCGTTGTATCCTTCCAAACAGTAGAGTAGAAAACACTGACCTTCATACTGGGGGGCAAAATTCTGTGGTTTCTGGAACAAAAGAGCCTGAAAATTCACCTAACCCACAGATATGGGCGATGCAAGCAACAGAAGCCGACAATTTTGTTCTCCAAAAGTATAAATCCTCCAAGTGCTCCTTGTCCCTCTAAGACACTCATACACTCCTCCATCTGTCATTTTAGCTCATCTTCCTCTCCCAACTGTTCTTAAATTAAATGAATACTCCTAATGGGAGATTTTCTCATGAAAGCTTATGAGAATTTGTCCAAAGACAAATTAAAACATTGCAATGTAATCATACATCTGAACTCTCTAACAGCTTGCCTGGCTTTAGTGCTCACTTTTATCCAAAGAAGGAAATCAACCACTGGGGCCAAATGGACAGAGGGGAAAAAAAAAACAAACAAAAAAACTGATTAAAAAAAAGTCAGACTAAGAGAAAACGGGACACTTCCTGGCTAAGGTTGAGCTACTTCCTTTAACTATTAAGTATGTTATACAAGCTTCCATTATAATGAAAGCAAATGAGAGGATGCTTGGCTGAGAAGCTAAAGAGCTGGCCTAGGGGCCAGAAAGATCTGAGTTCCGTTTCTGCCTCTGAATCCCACTGACTGTGTGACCCTGAGCAGGTCACTTAGCCTCTTACTATCCCAAGGCAATTCTCTAAGATTATACACAGTAGATTAAGTGCCAACCTATGTCATTAGAGGGAATTTCCTCATCTGGAATTTCCTTATACCAATGAACTCACAAGCCCAATCCTCATCAGATTCCTCACAAAGGTAAAATACACAAATAAAGAACATGTGCATCTATTGTTAACATCTTCTATTGTATGTAATTCAACAAGCATTCACGAGGGGCACTGGGTTGAAACAGTCTCTACTTTCAAGAAGTTTACATCGCAGCTGGTGGCGGCGGGGGGACAACATGAACATAGATTATACAAGGGAATAAGGGATCAGCAGCAGGAGTGGGGGAGGAGGTTGAGGAAAGACCTCACTGAGGTCATGCTAGGGCTGGGTTTAGATGGACACTCGGCATCCTAAGAAGCAGAGGGGAAGGAGGGGGTGCATTCCGGGCATGGGGAGGGGAACAGCCTGTACAAAGACAAAGAGATGGGGAGGGAAGTGTTGGATGTGAGGAAAAATGAGAAGGCCAGCCTCACTGGACCATGGAGGGTGTAAAGCAAGGGGTGTGTGTGTGTGTGTGTGTGTGTGTGTGTGTGTGATTCTAATATGTAATAAGCCTGGAAAAAAGTTGGAAGCAGGCTTGACAGATTGGAGATGCCAAATGGAGTTCGAATTTGATCCTAAAGACAATAGGAAGGCCTTGGGGTCTGTTGAGCAGAGATGGGGCATGATCAGATCTGGGCTGTTAGGAATACTTGATAGCTGTGCAGAGGAGGAATTGTGGAGAGAAGATTCTTGATGCAGGGACACCAGTTAGGAGGCTGTGGGTAGACCTCAGGAGAGAGGTGACGAGGGCCTGAACTAGGAGGGTGGCCTTGTGGATGGAGAGAAGAGAACAGATTCAAGAGATATGAATGTGAAAATGGCACGATTTGCCACACCCTGATTGGATCTGTGGTTTGAGGAAGAGTGAGGAGTTGCTGACACTGAGGTGGAGAACTATGCCTGGAAGGATGGTGATGCCTTTGGTAGAGAAAGGGAAGCTTGGAAGAGTGCTATTTCCATTGTAATGGTCACTGTTCTGGTCAAGAGGCATGCCAGTATAGTAATGGCCAAGTCACGGAGGAGGCCCAGGCAGCAAATTTACTGCCACTCTGCTCTACGTTCTCCCTTCCCCATGATCAAGGGAGAGGTAATGGTAGTAGTGCTTCTTCTCCCAGCTGTATTGTTGTCATTCAGTTGTTTTTCAGATGCATCCAACTCTGCATGACCTCATTTGGGGTTTTCTTGGCAGAGATACTAGAGTAGTTTGCCGTTTCCTTCTCCAGCCCATTTTACAGATGAGGAAATGGAAACAAACAAGAGTTAAGCAACTCGTCCAGGGTCACACAGCTAGTTAGTGTGTGAGGCCAGATTTGAACTTAGGAAGATGAGTCTTCTTTGGTGGTGAGGGAGGATGAAGGCATTTTCTTCTCAGATGGAGATGACAGGCACTTGGCTGTAATGGAGGGTGGAGTGGGTATTGCCTACACCAGTGGTAACTGAAAGGGCCCGCTGTTGAGGAAGCTTCCAGTGCTAGTCCCTGAGAGGAGCCAGGATTGGGGTGCCTTCCTGGCCCAAGGAGTGACCAAGGAGAGAGAGCAGGTGTCACTGCAGGAACATCTGTGTCAGGGAATCTGTTGTTCTCTTTAGCTATGGTGCCCTCTTGGGCCATGGGTAGTGAATTGGAGTTCTAATATTGGGTACCATTTATGGGAATTCAGGCTGTAGAGTCTTAGAAATCACCTAGTCTAATTCCCTTATTTTATAGATGAGGAAAATGCTACTGAGAAGTTAAACAGTTTACTTCAGGTTACTTAGGTAGCAAGTTGCAAGACAGGATTAAAATCTAAGTCCTCTGACCCTATGTGTTTTTTTTTCTTTCAATTTAATTTAATTTAATTTTCACGTCTGATTTCTTTACCTCCCAACTCTCTTCCCCTTCACCTCCAGAAAGAAAGCAAGGAAACAAAAACTGTTACAAACATGTACAGCCGAGCAAAACAAATCTCCTCATTGGCCACATCTAAACAAAACAAAACAAAAACAAAACCCATCCCCAAACAAAGCCCCAAACATAAGCTTCACTCAGCACTCTGAGTCTTTCAATCTCTCTCTTTCCGGTGGTGGATGGCAAGTTTTATCCTAAGTCCTCTAGAATCCTGGTTGGTCATTGTGTTGATCAGAGTTCCTAAATGACCACTGTGTCGAGTTGCTAGTGATTTGAACAAGATTATTCAACAAGTTAAAGGTGAACATGGCAATGGAACACAGGTTTCTTTGTTATTGCATCAATACTTTCCTTGCTGCTACCAGATTTGATAAAAATTTATATTATAGTATTACATAATATCTCACTGATTAAATTCCATTTAACAAACATTTATTAATTGCTTATTATTTATAAAGCATTGTATGTGCTAGGTACTGGAGATATAAAGATTATAAAATGACATAATCATTATTCTCAAGGACCTCATACTCTTTCTAAACACTCAAAGCACTGTCATCTGGCTATTCATCTAGTTCATTTACACCACATTTCTGTAAGGTAGGCAGGGATAGGGAATATTAACTTATGCTGCTTAAAGGACCTGAGATAGAAAGAAATTAAGGCATAATATAGTCCGCTTCAGAGCTGAGACCAAGAATGGTCTCCTGACTCCTGGCTCAATCAATTCTTTTTTTTCGGGGGGGAGGTGAGGGGGGGAGGTAATTGGGGTTCAATGACTTGCCTAGGGTCACACAGCTAGTAAGTGTTATGTGTCTGAGCACTACGTTTCACACTTAGAGAAGAGGAAAGAGTCAAAAGCACCACTTATACATTCTTCTCCAGGACATCAGTGAGTGGCTTTGACACCTACTACATATCCAAATGCTCGGGGAAGTTCATAAGGCTGAACATAATTAAAAAGAGACAGTGGGGTACAGTGGAAATAACACCGTATTTGAAGGCATGGGAACTGTATGACCTCAGGCAAATCACTTGAAGTCTCTGTGCCTCGTTTTCTCAACTGTAAAGTAAAAGAGTTAGTGTGGATAGTGTGGATGACCTCAAAGATCCTTTCCATCTTTAAATCTATCATTCTATGATTTTGCTTTTATTGGAATTTGGCTTTGATTCTAATGCTAATGATTCTTGAAAAAAAATGTCTGAGGCCTACAATAACCGTCAACTAACCAACACCATAACCAATAACCAATCAAGAGGATCGTATTAAGTAGAGCTTTGTACTAATCAGTCGGTTCATCAATCAGTCAATGAACATTTTTTTTTTAAGTGCTTAGTATGTACCAGATGCCGTGCTAATCAATGAACATACAAAGAAAAATGTGAAACAGTCCTTGCCCTCAAGGGGCTTACATTCTAATAGGGGACACATGTACATATATAAGAATATACAGAATAGTTACAGAATGAAGCCTAGTAGTTTTGGGAGGGAGAGAACCAGAAACTGGTTGGTGTAGAAAGTAAAGAAATCAGGGTTTCCAAGAGGCAGAGGTCCTACTGGGGGATTCTTGGCAATTCTCTTCACTTCCTTGGGTCTCTATCTGCTCCTTTGTAAAATGGGGATGATAACCTCTTCCCTCTGTGACTCATACTCACAGGGTTGTCCTCAGGAGCAAATGAGTGACTGGACAGCGATGAGCTTTGAAAAGCGGAACACTGTGCCAATGTCAGGGAATGTAAGGTGTGACTCCCGAGGAGTAAGGTGATAGCTCTAGCAGGACTTAGGGTGACCACTTTCATTCCTGAATAGTCGCACAGGCTGTATTTGCTTACGAAACTTAGCCCAGTGGGAAGTAAGGCACAGCTGTGGCTCTGTCATTGGCTTGGATCCAAGTCACTCTTCACCGATGAAGTAATGGACGGGGCATGATGGGTGGGGAGGCCAAGGGAATGAGCATCTCTATAGCACCTACTGTGTGCCAGGCACTGTGCTAAGCAGTCTATGATATTACCTCGTTGGATTCTCACAGCAACCCTGTGAGATGGGTGCTGTTCCAGAAAAAATGGGGGCCATTCTTGACGGGCGTCTTCTCTCCTCTTCTCATCTGCCGTCACTCACGTGCCCTCTGCCACTCTCTTTACCCCTGTCTCACATGATGAAGCAGCCTTACTCCTTACCTAGACCAACCCCTCAATTCATTCATGTGATCTCTGTCTATCCTATCTCTTTCAACAGATTGCCTCCTCTGTCATCCCCACACTCTCACTTATTCTCACTCTCTCCATGTCTACTAGCTCCTTCCCTACTGCTACAAACATGCCTATGTCCCCCTATTCTGAAAAAAACCCTTGCTTGATTCTTCTATCCTTACTGTCATCCCATATCTCTTTTGTCTTTTGTAGCTAAACTTCTTGAAAAGACTGCCTACAAATACACTTTCTCTCCTCACTCTCTCCTTGACGACTTGTGCCTCACAATCCAGCTCCTGACTTTATCATTCCACCAAAACTACTTGCTCTAAAGTTACTAGTGATTTCTTAGCTACCAAATCCAATGGCCTTTTTCTCCATCCTCATTCTGCTTGACCTCTCTGTAGCCTTTGACACTTTTGATCACACTCTGTTCCTTGATACTCTCCTGCCCCTAAGTTTTCAGGACACTCTTCTCTCCTGGTTCTCCTCCTACCTCTCTGACCGCTCTTTCTCTGTCTCCTTTGCTATACCCTCATCACACCCTCTAACCATAGGTGTCCCTCAGGGTTCTGTCCCGCATTCTCTCTTCTTCTCCTACTATACTACTTCACATGGTCATCTCATTAGCTTCCAAGGACTTAATTATTATGACTATGCTGATGATCCTCAAATACCCCTATCCTGACTGATCTCTCTCCTGACCCCCCAGTCTCACATCTCCGACTGCTTATCAGACATCTCAAACTGGTGTCCAGTAGACATCTTAATC
>NW_020945064.1:1717428-1765343 GCF_900497805.2 Vombatus ursinus
ATAGATAGATATAGATATAGATATAGACTAAAGATAGTTGAGATTAAGATGTCTACTGGACACCAGTTTGAGATGTCTGATAAGCAGTTGGAGATGTGAGACTGGGGGGTCAGGAGAGAGATCGGTCAGGATGTATACATATATACATATGTATATATATATATATGTATATATAAATATACACATATATGCTAAAGATAGGTTGATATAATGTAATGAACTCATGATCTTTCCCCCTAAACCCTCTCTGTCCTGCCCCCCCCGGGTTCCTCAGTATTTCTCAAGTATCCAAGTCATTGCCAAAGCCTATTGATCTCACCTTTACAATATCTCCTGAACATTCTCCCTTCTCTCCTCTGACACTGCTCTCCCTGCCCTCCTAGACACTCATCACCTCATGCCTGGACTATTACATTAGCTACTGGTAGAGAGGAGGTCTGCCTGCTTCAAGTATCTCTTCCCCCAATACATCCCCCAGACACTAAAAGTGATTTTTTTTTTAAGGCAGTTGGGGTTAAGTGACTTGCCCAGGGTCACACAGCTAGTAAGTGTCAAGTGTTTGGTCTGAGACTGGATTTGAACTCAGGTCCTCCTGACTTCAGGGTTGGTGCTCTGTGGCACTGTGCCACCTAGCTGCCCCTAAAAGTGATTTTCCTAAAGCACAGGTCTGACCTTATCAACCCCAACTCCCACCCTCCCCTTCAGTAAACTCCAGTGACTCCAAAGTGCCTCCAGGATTAAATACAAGATGCTCCATTTGGCATTCAAAGCTCTTCATAACCCAGCCCCCTCCTGCCTTCCAGTCTTCTTACACCTTACTCCCTGACATGTTCTTTTCAATCCAGTGACACTGGACTCTTGGCTGTTCCAAGAACAAGACCCTCCATCCTTCAGCTTGGGGCATCTTGTCTGGCTGTCCCATGCTTGGAATGCTCCCCCTCCTCTACTCCAAATACTGCCCTGGCTTCCTCTTAAGTCTCTACTAAAATTTCATCTTTCTGACCCCTCTCAATTCTAGTGCTTTTTCTCTGTTACCTATTTCCCATTTGTCCTGCATATACTTGCTTTGTGAATATTTGTTTTATAATCTTCCCTTCATCCCATTAGATTGTGAGCTCCCTGGGAGCAGGGGACTGTCATTTGCTTCTTTTTGTATCCCCAGTGCTTATCACAATGCCTGCCACACAATAGGCACTTAATAAGTGCTTATTGATTGATATCATCCCCTTTTCACTGTTGAGGAAACTGAATCAAACAAAAGTTAAGTGACTTGCCCAGGGTCACATGGCTGGTAAGTTTCTGAGGTCAGATTTGAATTCAGGCCTTCCTGATTTCAGACCCAGCTTTCTGTGTACTGTGCCACCTAAGGGCCTCTGGTCTCTAATGTTCCTGCTACCTCTAATGTACTATGATCCTATTATTATGACAGGGCCTAGGGTTTGGAGGGAGGGGTAGAGTTGTCTAATATTAACTTCCTTCCCTTCAGAAAAGAGATTTTCTCTAGTGTTGGCCTCCTCGACATAATCGCTCCATGGGATTGTGTTTTGCACCAACAGTGCAACAAAGCTGTGGCCACAGCCTGTATGGCGACATCTTCTTACAGCACCACGATTATCTGAAGGTCTTTTGCTTGAACGTGGCTCTTCCTATTGAACTCTGTAGGTTCCTAACCATTTTCTCTTACTCCTCTCAGTCTTATTCTTAACTAGGGTGAGTGACAGAAATTCAATGCTGACCACTTCATTATCCAATGACCTTGTCCCTCTGGCCTTCTGCCCCACTGGCTCTCCTGGGCAGTTTGCCCTACGTCACAAGTCCTTGTTAAAGGTCAGGACCTTCAAACCATCAGGACTGGGCATGTTGTTTTAATATACCGCCAGAGAAATCATGCCTGTCAGACCTTATTAAGCCCCTGTTTATGGATTGTTCACCAATACTCGGAATGTAGATGAGATGCTGCCTTTGAAAAACAATCATTGCTAGAATTAACTTAGTACAGAGTGAAGATTATATTCTAATAGTTAGTCCCTTATAATGTGCCTCTATACTCAGCAGTTGCTATCATTGAATTGGAGAAATCCCTTTAAACAACAACCTTTTGAAGGAAGGAAGCTATGAAAGTGATATTTTCCCTCTTGAAAACTGGCAGTCAATCAGGCATAGGAAATTAATACCTAAAGTTTTTGCGCTATATACTGGGCCAATTCCATGGGTACCCAAGGTAAATGAACTCGGTGCCCCTTTCTTCAAGGTATAGGTCTTATTTATTCAAGATGGCCAAGACGATTAAGGACATGGCTCTAAGAATTTCCCCTATCTTCACAAGGATATTGCAATATTGTCAGCACTCGGGATGGGTTGGGGCCCTTCTGAGAAGCTGAGAAGCATTGTGCCCCTTTTTTAGGCCCCACCTGAAATCCATCCCTAGAGGAGAAACTACTGGTAAGCAAAAGATTTGTAACTAAATGGCCCATAAAATACATTATTTTTGAAGCTGTGGCTGAAACATTGCTGGACAGGGATTTCAGCTGGTGCACAGGAAAGGCAAGATGTCACACAATTTCTCAGGAGTCAAATCAACAAGCATTTACTAAGCGCTGACTGTGTGCCTTTGTGACTATGTCCTTGCCTTCAAGGAACCTACATTCTAATGTAGAGGATACAACACGTGGGGGAGGAGGAGAATGGTGCTCATGCAGATGAAGTCCAGAAAATGGTCTGGGCCCTTCCTCAAAAAAAATGAGGGCCCTAAGCCACCCCACTTGCTGATATAATTATCTTGCTTTTTTATAGTATCCATATGAATCCCTGCTTTAAATCTCCTTCCACTGGCCTGAAAGGAGAGGAGTGGGCTTCATATCCTCTTAATGGAAAACCAAAATGCCCTTCCAGCACCGCTTCTCAGGAGATGCCCACAGAAGAGGTACCAAACAGGAAGTGACGTCAAGAAGAAAAGAAAACATACCGAATTCGGGATCTGAAGAGTAAGCAGAGCTTTGGGATATTGGCTTATTAGATTACAAAGTATTTTCCCATCCATGACCTCATTTGATCCCTTTTTCTCCTTTAATTGAAGTTCATGCTGCTAGGATAAGGGATAGATGTTTAATTTTGTTGGTGAAGAGTTTTCTCTCCCAGTTTGGGTCAGCACCTTCTCTGCAACGTACAGTCTTGGAGAGTTCCCTGGAGCACTTAGAGGTTAAATAACTCACCCAAGGTCACATTGCCAGTATGTGTCAGGGTGGGACTTGAACCCAGGCCTTCCTGGCTTCGAGGCCAATGCTTTAGCTACTGCCCCATGCTACCTCCCTTTATCTTACAGTTATTGAAGCTCAATTAGAGTAGGAAAGCATAATGAACCAACTCAGGATCACAGAATGATTAATTGGAAAACCTTGGTTCCAAATGTGCAAATAGAAGTGCCCCGTTGGAGGCAATGAAGAGTCCCTAATGTGTGATGTGAAGGTGTCTTAAATTGGTTCTCTTACCTGCACCAAGTCTAATTCACTTAAACAGATGTATTCTTTCACTGAGAAGTGAAGTAGCGGAGAACTCACCTTTCTGGTTCCAATCAAAATGGACCCCGTTCAATTGTGCTGGAGTAGACTACTGGATAATGTAAATTAGGTCTTCGAATCCTAAGCAAGAAGAGGAAAGAGTACCATTAATTAGGCACCACTGGAAGGTTCTGACCAAGTGGTCAATGATTGGACCCTCCCTTCTCCTCCTTTGTCATTTTGGGAGATCAGTATGTAGGGAGGTTAAATCACCATCATGTAGGCTAATTTTACCGGCAACTAACATGGAGACCCATATCATTCTGAAAGTTTGATATTATGCTGGAGAAAGTCACTTTTCTAATCAACAGAAGTCTTTCTACCACAGATTCTTAACAGAAATGTTTTAAAAATGAAACTCAGTGTTGCCTACCAGAAGACAGAATCTAACATTAGTTAGAAATTATGGCATTTTCTGAGCTGTCATTGTTGATTAGAAAAATGCAAATTAAAACAACTCTGAGGTACCACTTCATGCCTATCAGATTGACTAATATGACAAAAGAGGAAAATTGGAAGAGATATAGAAAAATAAGGATACTAATGCATTGTTGGTGGAGTTGTGAACTAATCCAACCATTCTGGAGAACAATTTGGAACTATACTCAAAGGGCTATATAAAACTGTGCATAGCCTTTGACCCAACAATATCACTACTAGGTCTGTACCCTAAAGACAGCAAAGGAAAGGGAAAAGGACCTATATGTACAAAAGTATTTATAGTAGCTCTTTTTGTGGTGGCAAAGAATTGGAAATTGAGGGGTGCTCATCAATTGGGGATGGTTGAACAAGTTGTGATGAATACATTTGTGATGGAATATTATTGTACTATAAGAAATGATGAGCAGGATGCTTTCAGAAAAACCTGGAAAGACTTGCATAACTGATACAGAATGAAATGCAAGCATCATATATAGTAATAGCAATATTATACAATTATCAATGTATATGACTTAGCTATTCTCAGCAATGCAATGATCCAAGATAATTCCAAAGGACTTATGATGAAAACTGTTATCCACCTCCAGAGAAAGAACATATGGAGTCTGAATACAGATTGAAGTATACTTTTAAAAATTTTATTATTCTTTTTTTTTTTTGGTTTGCATTTTCTTTTGCAACATGGCTAATATGGAAATGTTTTGCATGACTGCACATGGTATACTCTATATCTAATTGCTTGCTTTCTCCAGGAGGGGTGAGGAGAGGGAGGGAAAGAGAGAATTTGGAACTCAAAATTTAAAAAAATATTAAAAATTTTTGTTTCTGTGTAATTGAGAAAAAAATTACAGCATTTGCTGAACCAAGCTAAAGAAATAATGGCAAAAGTGTTGCTAGGCTGATAATGACCCAAACCCAAAATCAACAAGTTAAATTTCCTGCTGATTAAAACTGGTATATTTTACCCCCCTAGGCAATGGTGGTTTTTCTTTTTAACCTGTCCATCCTATGAAAAGAATTCAAACAGCGTTAACTACTGAACACTTCTCCCGCTCTCTTTCTCTTTCCCTGGGTAGCTGTGGTGAATTTGCTGCCTCGTTGCAGCCCTGAACCTATCCATCAAGTCTAAAGGAAGAGAGAGTTAGAAAGGCAAACATTATCTGTGATCAATATCTTTACAAATCCAAAGGAAACCCCAGCTCCCGAAGGGTTAAGCCTGGGAAGGAAAAGCCATCAGGCTGTTTAGTGAGCTAATGTTTTTATTGATGGGGGGAGGCCCTGAAGTCCTCACCAGGAAAAGTGGGGAAAGCAGCAGATCGTTTGGCTGGGAAAGAGGGAGCCGGAGGAGTGGGAAGAAGGAAGAACGGAGAATTTGTGATTTTTGAAGAACCGTGGGTCCTCCGGTTCTCCCTGCCCCACTGTCCCCTTGTCATTTTAACCCCGTTTTTACTAATCTAGCTAATGCTTGAGATGGTCCAGAACTTAAAATAATTCAACGTAGAGTCTTTGTGCCTTCTCTCTAGGCTCCCTTCCCCCTTCCCCAAATGTAATTCACATCTCCCTCTAACAACCTTGCTATAATGCACATCTCCAGCTAATGCCTACAGTGAAGTGCACATCTTAATTTAACAACTATGGGATAAAGCACATCTCCAGCTAATATCCCTAGTATAATACATATTTCAGCCTAACTACCCTGACATAACACTTCAATCTAATTCCCCCACTATAAAGTACATTGCAATCTAACACCCTCATATAATGCACATTTCACTCTATTATTCTGTATTTTGTAGGCTCTATTTTGATATATGTTTTCCATTAAGGAGCAGAGATGTCTGGAGACAACTGTCATCCCTGTGGTAAAAGCTCAAATCCAAACCGAGTTCCTCCACAGACCTTGCCTGACATGTCGTTGATGGATGGGCCCCTCAACTACCCCTTTTCAGGACTTGGGTTCAACTCTGATTTGTTTGTGAGCTTTATTCCTCGAGCCTCCTGGTGGGAGCAGGGAATATCCCTGATCCAGCTCTGTCACTCAGCAGAACAAGCAGTCCTGATGGCCCGTCTCTTGTACAAACCCGCTGGCACGGGACTCTCAGACGTCACTGGACCACCTTAAACGATCAGAGGTCTGTCTCTGGTCAATGTCAGGGTCAGGGGTCAGGGTGTAGCTGCTTGCTAATAGAGTAAGCTAACATTGTTGTCAAATTGCTGGCGTCAAAAGACAATGACCACCTCCTGCAGATGACCTTACCCTGGGGGAGGAAGGGGGATATTGGTTTTATTGGAAACCTGCCAGTCTCAGAGGTGATGGAAGTGGCTGATAGCAGCTAAAGACTGTTTGATTGTCGCTGGAGAACCAGTTCAGTGGTTGGTAACCATCTGAAAGGCAGTTCATTGACTGAGCATACTGAGCTGCTTCTATTGATGGCCGGGTTTTCCTCACTTGATGAATCTCTCTTGAGCTTTGCGGGCAGCTGGGACATTGTTCGGTTATAGTCACAGGCTTCTAACTTGACAGCCTGCTGGCTCCTGGATGGTGCTTTCCCTGGAGCCCAGACCATTACAGATGTCACTCTCATTGGATACCTGTGCCTGATTGGCTCTGGAGAGGGGGTCAAAAGAGAATGAGCTGAAAGGAGGTGTGAGGGAATGAATGTTTACTATCCAAGAATGTTCTTCCTCAATGACCCTTCTGTTTTCCAGCCTGGAGTCCAAGACGCAAGGAACAGACCCCAGGTTGAACAGGGTCCAAGAAAATGAGTATTTCAATAGAAATTTAATATTTCCAGCTTTGAATCTAGGCCCTCTAGTTTTCAACATATCACCTGCAAGACTTTTTTTTTTTGTCTGTTGGCAACAGATTGGTGGTGTCTTAAATATATTTACTGAAACAAAGAGACTTTTCAAATAAAATTTTTTTTAAACTGGACCTATGATTTCATCAGCACACGAAGGTCCTGGGCAAGGAACTTCCTTCATTGCTGAATGGCACCTTCTCTGTAACTTATGGCTTAGAAAGAGTTGCCAGAAGGTACTAAGAAGATAACTGACTTGTTCAGGGTCATGCAGCCTGGATGTAGCAGGGCTTGAACCTGGGTCTTCCTGGTTCTGAGACCAGCTTTCTTTCCACTGACCAAGGTATCTCTCTTCTGCTTACATTTGTAAATGGGGGAGGGCATCTCCAGTCATCCTGATCTATATCTGGCCACTGGACGCAGATGGCTCCAGAAGAGACAGTGAGGCTGGTCACCTTGCACAGCCCTCCCTAGCTTAAATCCAATTCGCTTGCCAGTCATGGCATTATCTTCCCGATGTCATGGTCCTCTTCCAGACCGAAGTACAAACAATACCAACCACCACCACCACCACCACAACAACCACCACAATAACAACTTTTGTAAATGACTTCATTTCAGTGTATAAGGAATCAAGGATAAAAGGAAGCTCCGAATGGAGTTCAGCGCAGGGAGATGAACTTAGAAGAAATAAAAACACTATAGAAAAATAAGACAGGGATTGATTGATGGATGGTGTGAAGGAGAGAGAGAGAAAGACTTAAGGGTCTTGGCGGATCACCAGCTCAAACAGATTCAAATTATGCTGCTGTTAGAAATGGGGCATTAGAACACACGAGTAGGAGAATACACGTAGAAGCTACAAGTTAATTCTTTCTTTGTATTCATTGTACTCGAAGAGATTCTTACAGGAAGAGTAGGGTTTGGTCCTGGGGTTTTCAACTCGATGTGAAGAACGTGGAGAGGATTTAGAGGGAAAAGAGTAGGGAGTATGAAATGAATGAGAATTATTTCACCTGGGAAGAGAATGAGGGGCAGCTTAATGGTGACCTCCAAGTAAATGAAGAGGCTTTACATAGTGATAGGCAGAGAGGAAGAGGCTTAAAATAAAGCAAGGACTTTCTGATGTTGAGCGTCATTAAACATAGGACTGTGTGAGCATGAGTGGTTGGGCATTTTTCCTTTGCTATGAGAACAAACAACTCTCTGCCTGGAATGATTGAGGCAAAAAACTCTCCAAACCCAAAAAACCAAACCCAACACTTGGGGACAGAGGGGTGGACTAGATAACCCTTCAAGTTTTATGTTCCTATGTATAAAGGTACATGTTAAGAGATCAGAGATGGCTGTTTATGGTTTGGATCGCTGTAGCACTCTGTAAATACTCTCTATGTTGTTAACTTTGGTCCTAATCACAGTATAATTTCCTGGGGACTTCACGATGGCTAAGGAGATCAATACAAAAACTGAAGGTTCTTCCTTCCCTTCCAGCTTTGTACCTAGTCTGTTCTTCAAGTGGTGTCATCTCTTCAGTGCCTCTGTTTATGGTATTTGTCTTAAATCAGCACTTCACCACCTCTAATTTATTCCATCTTTTTCTTTTTCACAATGAATTTTTCAACTTGAACTATGTTTGTGTGGCAAGAGTGAAGGGTAGCCAGCAGACAGTCTGTGTGTGCCATTGGCATCCTGGAGAAGTTGAGTCAGTGAGGAAAGCCACCAGAAAGTTGGGTAGACCCTCCGGTGGTGAATTTATGGATACAAATGGGTGATAATTGCACAGGATGGGCAGACATGGATAGGCTGAGCTTGGCTTCATTGGAGGAAATGCCCAATCAATAAGATCATAGATCCATTGGTGTATGTAAATACGGCTTCAATGTGACAGAGTAATTATAGTTAACCTCCCCCACCCCCATTTTTTTTTAATTAGAGAAGTTATCCTATTGACAAATGTAAAAGAAACAATCATTCTTAATTACTACCCGAGAGCAGGAAGCCTTTCTCATTCCCTCTTATTGCTAGTACCTTCTCTCTGCTGATAATTTTATTTATCCTGTATATAGCATGTTTGTACAGAATGCTTTGCATGTTGTCTCCCTCACTGGATTGATTTTTCACCATTCTTTGTATCCCTTGTGCTTAGGACAATGCATTAATGAGGCATGCCCCATGGTTGAAGATGATAGTAGCCATAAATTCAAGTCTCATTGTCACATACAAGGTGGACACATCCAAAGACTTTAAGTTGATGGTCTTGCCCTAATGCAGTGTACCCAAAGTCTTAGTGCAGTTTTAAAGAGAATGACTTTTGGGACATGTTGTATATTGTTGGCAATAATAAAATAGTTTAACTTAAATATGAAATAGTTCATATTTACAGAGCACTTCATGGTTCACAAAGTATTTCTCAATAACGACTTTGGGAGGAATATGGTATAAGTATTATTACTCCCATTTTCTTGAGCTTCAGAGAAACTTTAACTTTTTCACAGTCTTATGGATTGAAAATGACTGATCTAGCTCTTTTGACCCTAAATCCAAGGCTCTTTAGACTCTCCTATATCACCTTCTCAACGGACTTTCTGCTTTGCCAAGTGGCTCCTTTGTTTCATCAACAATTTCATAATTTCTTATCCTTGAGAGCATCATTTTAGAGTTTGTTTCCAAAGTAGTAGAGTCCAGTCAATAATGGTATCGAATAATTTCTTGTATTAACTAGAATTCCTTAGGTTTGCGTACTATGGTCAGGAAATACTAAAATGGGAAAAGCCACGAATGTAGTTGGGTAACTTCTTGGGCTAATACTTATTCATCATTCCCCTCCAAAGATGAGCTCAGGACAGGTCGGACCTAGGATCACAGGTTGGACCTAGAGGCACAGGTCTAGACCAGAATAGTCAACTATAAAGGCTATACTAGGCATCTAGAGTGGCACAGTGTATAGAACACTAGACCTGAAGTTAGGAAAACCTGAGTTCAAATTCTGCCTCAGACACTTACTGTGCCCCTGGGTAAGTCACTTAACCTTGTTTGCCTCAGTTTCCTCAACTGTAAAATGAGACTAAGAATAGCACTTACTTCACAGGATTGTTGTGAGGATCAAATGAGACAATATTTGTAGAGCACTTGGCACAGTGCCTAGCACATAGTAGGCACTTAATAAATGCTTATTCCTTTCCCCTTCCTCCATAATATACCTTGAAGGTCAATGCAAATGAGGGTTGATGTGGTACAGTGGAAAGAGTGCTGACTTTGGAGTTATAGGACCTGGATTCTGATGCTAATTACCTATGTGATTTTGGGTAAGTCACTTGGCTCCTCTGAGCCTCATTCTCCTTATCTAAAAAATGGTATGAAGCAGTTAGACCTCTGAGGTCCCTAGAGTGATGATCCTATGATCCAAATGAGGCAATATTTATAAAGCATTTGACACAGTGCCTGACATATAGTAGGCACTTAATAGATGAGTATTCCCTTTCCCCCATTGAACACTGATCCTTTTACTTACTTGGTACTAGTAGGAATATAAAAGGTATGGGCTCTGCCCATGAAGAGCTTATAATTTAGCTTTGTATAGATATGTAGGAACAGACAAAACTTTAAGAAAATTTGTAAATCCATTTATAAATGACTGAAAACTTTTTTTTGGAAACTGTGTCTTCTTATCTCTTCTGGGCTAAGAAGAGTCACAGTTATTCAGAGGTTGATCTCACTGCTGATTGGCCTGAAAGTTTTGGCATGCTCCATTTCTGACCTGGACCAGTTTGCCTCTCACTTAGCAGCTTGGCGGTCCACCTGCTCTGGGGGCTTCACCATATTGGAGCTGAACTTGGTGTGGATAGCCAATCCTCCTTGCTCCTAATGCATCTCAAGACTCCCCAGTGCAAGCAATCCACCAGCCTCAGCCTCCCCAGAAGCAGGTACAATAGTCATGCACCTTGCTTAGCTTATAAATGAGTATTAATTAAATCAACATAATGCAGAGTACATTGTGTTGATGGTCATGCAGTAAAGGATAATTAGAATGGGGTTGATTAAGGAAAGCTTTGTTAGAGGTGGTGAAGTTTAATTTGGGTTTTGTGGCAAGGGAATGATGACAGAAAGTAAAGAAGAAGGCATTCCAAGTGGGAAACAAAAGGTAAATACAATTATGTGTGTGTGTGGGGGGGGTTGATGAACAAATTTATTTAACCTTGAAGAGAGTTTGATATTCAATTTCAACTTCAAAAGATGCCTAGGATGTATAAAGAACTAGGCTTGTTAAGCTCTGGAGGTGACACACAGAATTTCCTGTCCTCATGGCACTCACAATCTAGTAGAAGGACACACAAACAAGTCTAATACAAAACCACATGTAAGTGAATAGAAAAGGAGAAAGGCAAGTGCGATAGGAGTTATGAAGGAAGAAGAATCATTACCGACTGGGAGTGGGGGGTTGATGGGTAGGAGATGGCATCATAGAAAGGATAATAGTTGCCCTAGATCTTAAAGGATGGATGGGATGGTATGTGGTACAGGACTTGGAGCTGGGATGGTACCAGATATAAATGGGACATGAAGAATAGTGCATAGTGAGTTATAACCGAGAACTTAGTATTGGGAAACAACAGTAGTAACAAGTTTGGCACTTAGGAATGGAATAGCTCTTTCTGAGTGAAAGCTTTAGGCCTACTGTCAGTCAAAGAAACAACATGGTCAACAAAGTAGTCTCAAATGGGGTGTGTGTGTGTGTTTGGGGCGGTGGTGCGCTATGCAGGTCTTCACCTGCATAGTATTAAACAGATTGTGAGGCATGCATTAATCTTCAGAGTTCCTCTCACGGGCAGAGATCAAAGTGACAACCACTAGCATCATCTCCCAATATGAAGGTCAGTAAGAGAAATAGCTGCAACTATGTATGAGATAGGCAGGAGGGGAAAGCAGGAAGGTAGGGACAATAAATAGCATAGCTCACATCGGAACTTTCTGGGTCTGGACAGCTTAGATTTTAAGAATACATGTAGAGAGGATGGAAGTAGGTGCATATACCTGAGGGTGCATTCACCAATGGTTTCTGTCAAGACTGCTGGAGCTCAGAAGGAATTGAAATGTTGAGAACAATAAAAGATTTTTTTTAAAGTTAGTTAAAGAGCATTGATTGAGTGTTTTCCATGTGTAAAGCATTGTGGGGGATACAAAGAAAGTCCAAAACCCAGAATCTGCTTTCAAGGAGCTCATAACATGTAACAGCCATGTACATATAAGACATATACAGTATAAATGGAAGTTAATTTCAGAGGAAATGTACTAGCAATGGAAGAGTATGTGTGTGTGTGTGTGTGTGTGTGTGTATGTGTGTGTGTGTGTCTCTGTGTATGTCTTTCACAGGCCTTCTTCTTTACTCACGGAAGACAGTAGAAATCTCTTAATTATGTATAGGATGGATAGGAGGGGAGAGTGGTAAGTCTGTTGCAGTGGTAAATTTCCCAGCATAATTGCCTGGATTGGGACAACTTAGATTTTAAAAAGACAAGTACAGAAAATGGAAGCAAGGTTAGTTGTGTGTAAGGCAAGGCGGAGATCAAAGAAGGGATAGGGTTGCTATTTGGGATAGATGGGATGATTGAGAAAAGGCACGACTAATCAATCTCACATTGCTTCTCTTTACTAAGAAGAGGAATCTTAGAATGGGGAAGGAGAGAATGAAAATGCTTAGCAGGAAGGTGAAATCCATGAAATAAAAGGATGATAGTAGAGTATCTAGGACATCTAGGGCATTCAATTTACCTGTCCCAGGTGAATCATATTCCAGGCAGCTGAAAGAACTGGTATATAAGATTGCTTAGTTGCTTTTGCTGCTTTTTGAAAAATTTTGTAGAAATAGAGAAGTACCTCAGAACTTGGAGGTGGATGGGGCCAAGTGGACTTGACTTTGATTCTTGGTGAAATTCTAGAATGTATTATTAAACGATGGTAAGAGAGCATTTAGAAAGGGAAGTGATCATTAAAAGCCAGCACGGCTTCATTAAAGCACACATCATGCCATACCAATCTCCTTTTCTTTTTTTGACAGACTTATTGGATTGGTAAAACAAAGAAATGCTATAGACAAAGTGTACTTGAGCTTCAGCAAGATTTTTGACAGTGTCTTGTTCTATCCTTGTGGACAAGATGGAGAGTTGTGGGCTAGGTGATAGTCCAGTTTGAGGTATTGAGAACTGGTTGAATGATGGATCTTCCGAAACAGCAATGGAATGTTAACCTGGTTAGGAATCTCTAGCCGAGTGCTGTGGGGAACAATTGTTGGCTTAATTCTGTTCAATATTTTTATTAGATACTTGGATGAAGTTATAGCTGGCTTGATGATGAAATTTATAGTTAATACAAAGCTGGTAGGGATGCCTAATATACTGGACAACAGAGTCCAGATTCAGAAAGGTTCAACAAGCTAGCAATTGGCTGAATCTAACATGCTAAAGTCTAATAGGGAGACAAATGCAAAGCCTGACAATTAGGTTAAAAAAATTCTTGTGAGAGTAAGGGATTAGAGCAGCATGGCTAGATAACAGTTGGTGTGAAAAAACTATAAGAGTGTTAATAGGCCTCAAGCTTAAGAAGAATCAGTGGGGAGATATGGCGGCCAATAAAAGTGAATGGGATCTTAGGCTTTAAGAGCCAAGAGGCATGGTGTCAAGAATGTGGGAGGTTGCTGACTCTACTCTGTTCTGAAGTACTATGTTCTCTATCTGTTCCCCTTTAGGAAGGGCATTGGAGAACTAGTGCATCCAGAGGAGGGTGAGCAAGATGGCAAGAAACAGAAAACCACGTTATATAAAAGTGCCTGTATAAGGAAATGGGGGTATTTATTTGGGAAAAAAACTGAGGTGGGGTCTTTTAATTGATGGGCTGTGTTACATGGAAAAGGGTTGAGTTTTTTTAGCTTGACTCTAGGGACCAGACCTAAGAGCGGTGGGCGGAAGTTAGAGAGGTATATTTCAGGTCTATGGACTGAAAAACTTCCAAATGCTGCCATTCAAAAGTGGCATGTGCCACTTCATACAACAATGGGTTACCCACCACTAGAGGTCTTTAAGTGGAGAATGAGTGCCTGCTTATTGGGGATGCTGGAGTGGGGATTCCTGACCAGGCAAAGGCCTCTGAGGTCCCCTGAACCCTCAAGTTTCAGTGATTCTTTGGGTTATCATCCTTAATATGAAAGACCAAGAAAAGCAAAGGAAATTCTAGGTGTGGTCCAGGTATACAAGGGCAGGTCTAAGGATTCAGCCAGTTGGGGAAACTCACAATCACTTGGGCCTTAATCTCTAAAGTGATCTTGAAAATAGTTCACTTTCCTGGGGTTTCTGTAAGTGAGACAGACCCTGAGGTAGAACCATAAGGAACCATTTACCTGGATACACTAACCTTCCTGCAGGTCTATGATGAAATGTAGACCTACTCTCAAGTGTCATCAACCCTACTTCTAGCCCAACTCTCATATCCATTATCATAGGAAGCAACTGACGTGGAGACATGACCTGGTAACTGAATGACAGCCCCTGCCTCCTTAGCAGCCATAGCTACCGCACACTAGGAAAAGAGAGTTCTCACCATCAAGGTTCTTGGCACTATTAAAAAGGTCCACCATCAGAAAGTTAGGGTTTTATTGGTGGAAATGAAAGTAAAGAAGATGCATTAACATCCACTTTGCTGCTGCACCATGCATCTGACCTTTTCATCTGATTTCTAGTTGAAACCTTCTCTGTGTGTTGTCTTTTCCCTTTCTTTTTTTCCTTCCTTTCTTCCCTATTCTTCTTCCTCCCTCCCTCCCTCCCTCCCTCCTTTCCTCCCTCCCTTCCTCCCTCCCTCCCTTCCTTCCTTCCTTCCTTGCTGGGTTAGGATCAGAACAACAAATGCTCTCTCAGATAAATGACATGCAAGACGCCTGCATTAACAGTTGGCTTCGTTGTATTTTGTCTGTTACTGAGAAGATGATGCTTCTTACTAAGGATGCTTCTTACCGGCTTAACATGTGAAATGATGCATCTTGGAGAGAAAGAAGTCCCTTCCTCAAACTGAAGTTCTCTTGAATTGACCACAGAGAGAGTTAAGCAATTGTCAACATGTTTAAAGCAAATGATGACTTCATTCCTGTAATACCTCAAGATCCTGCATTTCAGTCAACACTAGTCAGTTATAACATAAAGATATCTGCCATCTTGGCCTTCCTTTCCCTTCCTTCCCCACCACCCCTTGGCACATTTTGCATATTCAAGCATCTTCTTCTATTTCTAGCTGTCAGAGATGGTGACAGTTCTAGGGTTTTTCTTGCATTATCAAGAGAGATTATTTTTAACCCAAATTATTTTGCATTGTAAATGTTTAAATCCACGTTAAGACCAGATTAATGCAGGAAGCTGCCCAATGGATATTTGCTGGGAGAAACTAATAAAAAATGACATTACGGCCACCTCCCGTCTCAAAGTATATTTTTAAAAATGGAAAGTGTAGGGTTAAGCAACTTGTGAAGAGTGGCTTCTCCCCAGGTAAATTCCCTCTCCCAAATGCAACATTTGCGGAGGAACTAGACTTTAGCACTCTTCTCACCCTCCACCCCACCCCCACCTACTGCAATTAATAATGCAGATAAGTCTGAAATAAATCAGGATTAGTGTTAACTGAATCTTGGGGTTTAGTATGCTATAGGAAAATGAAAAGAAGAAAAAAAAAATCTGTTGCTTTAACAGCCTGGGCTAATGGGTGAGGGGAGATGCAGGGATGTGGGAGAGGGGGTGCAGTATTATAAAGAACTGAGGACCAGCTGAGCTGGGTAATCAAAGAGCTTCTAATCACCGCAGCTCTGGGGCTGTGTTCAAAGGATCTTGCCTGACCACAGGCTGTGCGAGGTCACAAGTGAAATGCAGATGCAGAGGAGGGGGAGGGGTGTCAGAGAGTTTTGGACAGCTTGGCTCTCAGGCTTTGTTAGGAGGAGGTTGGTCCGAGCACAAGGTTTTTGCATCTAATCAAGGGTTAGAGGCAGAGGGATTTAAGGTTAGGGTTACAGTCAGATGACAGCTCTTGTGGTTGCCGCTCAGCTCCCCAGACACCTACTGATGTGCGCCGTCCAACCCTGCCCATGCTCTCTGTATTTGGGCATCCGAATTTTACAACCAAATCCGAATTACTTGATGTTCCTTCCTCAGCGTCACTGAGGGTGGCCCCAACACCATTCTCACTTGGCTCTCTTAGGTTACAGACAAAGACTGCCAATGATGGAAAGGATATTTTTAAAAAAAATCCCTATTCAAATAGTCTTCATTTTTCAAGTGACTTTGATTCAATTTCTCTTTATTCCTTGCCTTCTCTCAAGAAAGCATCAATTTTACATGGGAAAATCAATTAATCAATCAACAAATATTTATTAAATGCCTACCATGTGCCATGTACTATCTTAGACTCTGGGGATACAAAGACAAAGGCAAAACAATCCTGCCCTCAAGGAACTCATGTTTATTTTGGGAATGAATGAAAAAATTAAAGTCTTACCTTCTGTGTGTCAGGCACTGTGCTAAGCTTTGAGAATACAAATACAAAAAGCAAGACAAGTCCTACTCTTAAGCCTTGCCTCATATTTTAAATTTTATTTTTTGTTCTGGATTTAACAAACAACAAAAAAGAACATTCATATATATCAACATATATGTGCTGCTATATATACATGTACATATATGCACACACACACATATATAAAACGGAACAAAAAAGGGGGTTATATATGAAAATGTGAATTTCGATTGTACATTTTTTAAGTCTTGTATTTAATTCAAAATGTGACTTTCAAAGCTGTCTTACTTAACTGTTATTTCGTTTTGACCTTGATTTAGCTCTCTTCAGTGCATTTAAAATGTGATTTGATGATTCTCTTTTCTTTTGTTTCTTCTTATTTTTTTGGGCAACCTTCCCTCTAACTTTCCCCTCCCACCAATAAAAAGATAGCCACAGTCCTCATAAAAACAAATCCATATGCTTGCAAAACAAATCCATATACTTGCTGTATTCAAAAATGCATGCCTGATTCTGCACCTTGAGTCTATCACTTTTCTGTCAGAAGATGAATGGCATGCTTTTTTTTAAATGAATCCTATGGAATTAGGGTTGGCCATTGTATTCATTAGAGCTCTTGAATCTTTCCAATATTTTCTTTATATCATCATTGCTGTATAAATTTTTCTCCTGGTCACTATCACTTCACTCTATATCAGTTCACATGAGTCTTCCCAGGTTTCTCTGAAACCATCTCTTTTGTAATTTCTTACAGTGAAATAAAATTTCCTTTACATTCGTATATCATAATTTGTTCAGTCATTCCCAATAGATGGGCACCTCTTTTGTTTCTAGTTCTTTGTATGATACAACCTTTTATATTCAAGTCATATTTCCGTTTGGAGCTATGAATATTTTTGTATAGGTAGATATCTCTCCCTCCCTGCCTTTCTTCGTTTTTGTTTTTGTTTTTGTTTTTTGTTTTGGGATATAGGTAGGCCTAAGAGTGTTATAATTGATTCTAAGGGTATACACAGTTTAGTGACTGTTCAGCCATAGTTCCAAATTACTTTCCAGAATAACTTGACCAATTCATAGCTCCACCACAAGCACCTTTGCATCTATCTTCCCCTCCAACAATTATCATTTTCCTTAATTACAATATTTGACAATCTGATAGGTATGAGATGGAACCTCTGCTTTCCGTTAATGTGTATTTCTCTAATTATTCCTGACTTGAAGCATTTTTTTTCTGTTGATTCCTTGGATTTCTTCCTTTGAGAACGATCTCTTCATGCCCTTTGACCTTTAGTCTACTGGGCATACTTTTCATTCTTACGTATTTGAATCTGTTTATTATATAGCTTGGATATTAGACCCTTATCAGAGAAATTTGCTGCAAAGATTTATTTTCTGAGTTGATTGGTATCTTTGTAATTTTAACTGTTGATTTTATTTATACAAAAACTTCAGTTTTATAGAATCAAAATTTCCATTTATCTTCTATGATCTTCTACATCCCTTGTCTGTTCATGAACTCTTACCCTACCCATAGTTTCAAAAAGTATTTTCTTCCTTGCTACTCAAATTTGTTGATGATGTGATCTTTTATTTTTAGGTTGTGTATCCATTTGGTCCTTATTTGGGCATATGGTATGAGATTTTGGTCCAGTCCTTACATTTTGCTAGATTGCTTTCTAGTTTTCCTGCAGTTTTTGTTTAATAGTGAGTCTTTACTTATGTATTTGGGGTTATTGAGTTTATCATTATGTGACAATGTTCATTTCACTTCTACTGTGTACTTAATCTGTTCCAGTGGTTGACTTGTCTATTTTTTTTTTTATTTAGCAAATGCCAGATAATTTTGATGATGAATTCTTTTCGGTATAGTTTGAGATCTGGTACTACTGGACCCCTTTTCTTCCCACTTTTTTCATTATTTCCCTTGAGAATCTTTTTTCCCTCCAGATGAATTTTGTTATTATTTTTTTCTAGTTCTACAAAGAAATCCTTTAATAGTATGCTCATGGTGGCACTGAATAAATAAATTCACTTAGGTGGTATTTTCATTTTTGTTTTATTGGCATGACCCAACCATGAGCAATCAATATCTTTTCATTTATTCAGGCCTGTCTTTATTTCTGTGCAGTATTTTAAACCTTTTTATTCAGGTAGTTTTTTACATCTATTTGTAGGTAAACCTCTAAATATTTCATGCACTCTATAATTATTTTTAATGGAATTTCTCTTTCTCTATCTTCCTGCTGAATTTTGTTGGCAATATATTGAAAGGATGGCAATTTATGTGGTTTTTAATTTAATATCCTGCTACTTTGCTGAGGTTATTATTTGCTTTTTAAAAAGTATTTATTATTTACTTGTTTTAACATTCTTTAAAATTTTTTTGAGTTCCAAATTCTTTCTCTTCCATTCCTCCTTTATCCATCAAGAAGGCAAACAATGTATCAATTATTCACGTGAAAGCATGCCAAACATTTCATATTAGCCATGTCACCAAAAAAAAAAAAAGGCAAGGAAAATAAAGTGAGAAAATTAAACTTCAATTTGTACTCAGAGTTCATCAGTTTTCTTTCTGGAGGTGGATAGAATTTTTCATCATAGGTCTTCTTGAATCGTCCCAGACCATTGCAATGAACAGAGTAGCTAAGTCTTTCACAATTAATCATCATTGCAATATTGCTGTTACTGTGTACAATGATCTCCTGGCTCTGCTCACTTCATTTTGCATATAGGTCTTCTCATGTTTTTCTGAAAATGTTCTCCCCCTCCCCATCATTTCTTATAGAACAATAGTACTCCATCACAATCATATGCCACAACTTATTCAGTTGTTCTCCAATTGATGGGCATGCTATCAATTTCTAATTCTTTGCTACCATAAAAAGAGCTGCTGCACATATTTTTGTATATCTTAGGGGTTTTTTTTTGTATTTTTTTGTGTTTTTTGTATTCTGTATATTGTATTGTATTTAGTATTCTCTTTTACTAAGCTGTTAATTCTCTTGTATCACTCATTTTTTTTCCCCAATTTTTCCTTCACCACTCTTAGCTCTTTCTTTAACTTTTCCAGGAATTATTGTTGGGTTTTGTCTAATTAGCATTTTTCTTTGAGACTTTGCTTGTAGCTGTTTTCACATTGTTGTCTTCTTCTGTATTTGTGTCTTGTCTTCCCTGCCACTGTAGTATCTTTTTATGGTGAAGTTCTTTTTTCTTTTGTTGGCTCATTCCCCCCCCCCCCCGCCAGCTATTTCTTGACTTTGAACTTTATGTTAAAGTTGGGCTTTGCTCACCTGGGTGTGGGAGACTGTCCCAAACTTTAGGCTTTTTCATACTGCTATTTTTATAATTAGTTCTGGGGCTCTACACGTTTTCAATGCTTGCAAGGTGGTGTGATCTGGGGAGAAGTGTGGCCAGTGCTCTGCTGGTCTGAGCTCTGATGTTTATCCAGGAAGTACTCCTTCTCCTCTAGGCCCTGGAACTGTCACCAAGACCTCTGTTCTCCTGCAACCACAGGTGCTAGTGCTCCTGTCTACCTCAAAACTGTGACCAGGGCCCCTGCTCCCTTGTGACTGATGACAAGCTCTCCTCTTCACACTGGAACTGCCACCCAGAGCTGTGTATGGGCAGTAGAGGTGCCAACTGGTGCCAGCTGTACCTCATGCCAGCAAAAGGTCTCCTGTAATCTATTTCTGACCAGTTGTTTGACCCCTTTACTGTCTGCGGGCTGAGCGCTCCTGAAGCTGCTGCTGCTGTCATAGCTGTCTCCAAGAGAGAGCTGCCGGCGCTCTCTCTGCATGTGTTCTGCGCTGGTCCCCATCATGGTGTCACAGACCTATCCTACCAACCTCCTAAGTTGTATTGGGCTGGAAAAATGCCTCACCTCAACCTTTTGTTGGTTCTGCTGCTCTAAAATTTGATTTGAGGCATTATTTTAGAGTTGGGAGCATTGAGAGAGTTCAGCTGGGTTCCTGAGCCTCTACTCTGTCATCTTGGCTCAAACTTTCTTATTATTTGCTTCAATTAATTTTTAGTTGAGTCTCTCAAGGGCCTCTATGTAGACTTTCATATCATCTGTATGAAGTGATAGTTTTGGTTCTTTGTTACTTATCTTTATTTGATCCATTTCTTTTTTCCTTGTCTCATTGTTATAGATAACATCTCTAGTGTTATATTAAATAATATGATGACAATGGACAACTTTGCTTTATGCTTGCTGACTTTTGGTTTTAGAAAGATGCTGTTTATCACATTAAGAAAAGGTTCATTTATTCCTATACTTTTTTGAGTGTTTTTATAAAAGAAGTGGATGTTGCATTTTACCAATTTCTATTAATGTAATTGTGTGATTTTTACTATTTTTCTTATTAATATGTTCTAACATGTTTATAGTTTTCCTAATATTAAGCCAAACATACATTCCTGGCATTAATCATATATGGTCATAATGCACAATCTTTTTGATGTGTTGATATAAACTCTTTGTTAATATTTTATTTATTTACTTTCAAGATTCATTAGGGATACTGGTATGACTTTTTTCCTCTGGTTTATCTCTCCCTAATTTTTAATAATATACTATATCATAGAAGGAATTTGATAGGATCACTTTTCCTATTTTTGCAAAGAGTGTATGAGTCTCATTTTTCAATTCATCTACATTTGAAAGAGGGTACACTTAGTTTCTCTACAATCAGATTTTTACTTTATTTTTCTCTGTAATTTGACAAATGTGTAAGTATTTACATGCTATGCTGTTTAGTGCATATATATTAACTATCAAGATTGTCTATAATGTCCTTAAACATAAGATGATTTCCCTGTTTATCTCTTTTAATTCAGCCTATTTTTATTCTTGGCTTATTGGATTCATGACTGGTTCCATTACTTTTTTGAGTTCACTTGATGGATGACAGATTTTGCTCCAACCCTTTATTTTAACTCTGTGTGAAGCTTTGTGTTTCAAGTTATGTTTCTTGTCAATAACAGATTGTCAGATTCTTCTTTCTAATCTATTCTACTACCCTCCTGCATTTTCCAGTTGAGTTTGTCTCATTCACATTTTCAGTTATGAGTATTAATTTTGTATCTTTCTCCAACTGATCCTTTATAATTTTCCTTCTCTTTGACTTCTGTTCCTCTTTAGAAAGAAGAAGGTTTGGAAAGATAAGGAGGGTCCTCAACACTAGCTATCCATATTTAATGCAATCTGCTACCATATACTACTCATCTCTTCTTTTTTCACAGTCTTCAGTCATAGGTTCTTACCCTTTTAAAATTTCCTTTTCTTCCCCCTTCACAGTTTACCCTCTGAACATAGAGTTTGCTTTGCTTAAGACCAATCCCTCCCTGAATTTACCATCTCTCTTAATCTTCTTCTCCCCCTCTTCTTTTCTAACTGATTTTCTGTTGAGTTTAATGTATTTCTACACCCAACCCATGTGTGTGTGTGTGTGTGTGTGTGTGTGTGTGTGTGTGTATTTAACTCTTTGTTGTCCAATTTAAATGAAAATGTGGTTCTTGGGATATCTGCCTGTTCCTCTATATTTACATAGTTTTCTTCTCAAAGAATTTACATTCTAGTAGGGGAAACAATACTAACGTCTATAGGCATATAATTTTTTTTTCTTACAAAGCAGACACAAAGTAATCTCAGAAGAGCTGGCCCTAGATTTTTAGGAAGTGGTGAAGGAGCGGCGAGGGAAAGATTAGGAAAGACCTCATGCAGAAGGTGTTCTTGAATTGAGTCTTTGAAGGGAAATAGGAATTCAAAGGGGCAGAGGGGAAGAGGGGGAGGATTATGTCCATGCAAAGGTATAGAGACAGGAGTTGAAGTCTTGTGCATGGAATGACAAGAAAGCCTCTATGGTTGGAGATCAGTGTGTGGGAGTAACATCTAAGAATACTAGACAGGTAGGAAGGGGCAATATTATGAAGGGCTTTAAACCCCTAACAAAGGATTTTAAAATTTCATCTGGGAGGTAATAGGGAACCACTGGAGTTTATGGACTCGGGGGAGGGAGAGTGATGTGGTCATATCTGAATTTTAGGAAAATCGCTTTAGTGGCCATGTGGAGGAGAGATTAGAAGGGGAGAGATCTAAGTCATGGAGACCAATTGAAAGGACATTGCAATAGTCCAGGGAAGAGGTGGTGAGGGCCTCCTCCAGAGTGCTGGCTATGTGACTAGACAGAAGGGATCTATGTGGGATGTTGAGTAGATAAAGCCTACAAGATTGGGCAAATGATTGGATATGTGAGGTGAGATGGAGTGAGGACACCAGGATCAATCAATCAGCAAGCATTTATTAAGCACCAACTATGTATAACAGTGGACTACACACTGGGGACAGAAACTATCTCTACTTTCAAGGGGTTTGAGTTTGTGAACCTGGGTGCCAGGAAGGATGGGGGCACCCTCAACAGTAATAGACAAATACAATTCTAGTTCATAATGGAATATCAGACAATCGCTGAGTTCCTCATTATGCTAGGCTGAATAACTGGTGCTAATGGAAAGCAGAAGGTTGAAGCAATTATCTGGGAAATTTAAGCCTTTTCAGGGGCCTAAATTGTCTGAATAATTGTCCCGTTTTCTAACTTCCCTTCAGTACTTGGTTGGAGTTTTGATGTTCATCTGGGATGAACGCCTCATTTTCTCTTTCTTGGGTCCTTGGGTAAGTGCACAAATCTAGGGACACTGAGAACAAACACTGATCTTCAGGCGACCAGGCTTGTCTGAGGTTTTTCAGAATTTTTGGAGTTTTAAAAGATCATCTCTCCCATCTGTTTCCTGTTCTGTTTTTCAGCATTTCCTTCTCCTGCTCTTATATTACTAAGTTGGGCACACATAAGGCAGGGGGTAGTCATTTCCAGGTTGGTAAACAACTAAGAGAATGTGGAGTGAAAACTACTCTTGTTCTTTCCAATTTTTCACTTCAAACCAAGTAAGAAACATCAGAATGAAAGAATTGAATGATTTGGGGGTATATGAGTTACTCATCACTCTTTAGATGTACCTATTTCCCTGAAGTAGTCTATGTAGCTATTAGGGATTATACCTTGATATTGGTGGGGCTTCCATGGTAACTAAATATACAGCAATAACAACATAAATCTTTTGGGTCTGGGTAGTTATTTTGGCATTTAAAAAATAATATCTAATATTTATATAGAACTTACTATGTTTTAGACACGGCACAAAGAGCTTTATAATTGTTATTTCATTTGATTCTCACACCAACTCTGGGAGGTAGGTGCTGTTATTGTCCCCATTTTACAGATGAGAAAACTAAGGCAAACAGAGGTTAAGTGATGTGCCCAGGATCACATGGCTAGTATGTGTCCAAGGTCATATTTGAACTCAGGTCTTTTTGACTCCAGGCCCAGTGCTTTATCCATTGGGCCACCTAGCTGCCTTGTGAATTTAATTAACTACAAAAACATTGAAGATGGAAGGAGTGAATCTCCATGGAAACCTTCTCCAATATCTCCTCCAATGGTGACCCTGGGCTCTAGAAGATGCTGCTGCCAAAGACCACAATCCTGACAACAGATTATGTCTGCTTTCTGAGGCCCAATCTAGGTAAGTACAGAAACTTTCAACACCAGTTACTTGGTGAGCAATTCTTTGGTCATGGAAACCCGTGAAGCCAAGAAAAACACGGAAGGGCCTTCAATCCTGTGTGGCTTCTTTTCTCTTCTGCACTAACAATGGCAGTTGTTTGGCTAAAGTTTGTAGAGTTTTAAAACTATCGATCAACATTAACTTAACTGTTTATTCCCTGAATGTCAGATCTACGTATGATACCATCAAGTTGACATAAAATATTATGGAAAGAGCAAAAGTTAGGTACAATATGGACAATCTTCAAATAGTTTTATACAGTACAATATATGGGAAAGAGTAGGGAGATAGGTTCAAGGAGGGGAACAGATAAGTTACTTCAAACGTGTGCCCCTCCCCATAAAAGAAAATGTCAATTCACTAACCCTTTGCAATGGGTCATTATTTCTGACCTTGTGAAATTAAAAATATGCAAACTATACTCAAATGTTGAGCAGTAGAAATTATGTCTAAGTGCTTTAATAATAATAATAATAGGATATTAATAATAAGAAGAATGAGATTTGATCCTGTTTTTTGGAATGTTTAAATTCTGGAAAAATCCCATGTCATGTTGCTTGGAAAATGAGCCCAGTCATTAGCATTCTTATGGTATTATTTTGTTAGTTGGATTTTTTTTTTTAAACAGCATGAGGCCTGTTGTGAGACTGAAAGAGATGCCGTCAGCGTCATCAAGAGGAAATGGAGCAATGGAGCTTCCGAGCCACTGAGGCAGCCAAATCAGTCCCCAGCAACAGGCAGCCTTGCAGAACACTCTGGAGCTGGGCTCACAAGGCTAGCGGGAACTGAGACAAGTCAAGGAAAATGAGCAGAAATAGCTATTTTTGTAAGGCCGATGGAAACCACGTCTAAATCCAGGAAAAGAAAAATGAGACAGGAAAGGGAGGGCCACATTTTTGAAGGAAATCATGTGATATTTTGGTTACTCTTTGTTGATGCAAAAAAAAAAAAATTAACAGTGGCATTAATTATGCCTGAAGACGAGTGTGTCAGTCATCCACTTCTGCACCCTGGTGGAGGCCAGGCAAACAGATAGAACGTTTACCATTTGGATTAGTGAAAATTTATGATTCTGTTCTCTGAAGCCCCTCAAGGACTCAAACTACTGAGCAACTCTGAAATAGCAGAAATCTGATCTGAACAGGGGCAGGAGATAGGAAGGATATTTTACAAGACAAGTAATGACAACTAAATAGTTTAGGATGTTTATAAGACTTGTAGGGCTGAGTTCTGCCAATGTAAAGTACAGAAATTGGATATGCCAAGAAGGCGTTTTTTACTTTACATCACTTCGATGTATTTACGATCTACCTATTGGGACAAGCCAAATCATTCGCATTCCCACACATCCAGCCTGGGCCTAACAGAGACTGATATCCTTACCAGGCTCTCTAAATCCTTACCCAGAATTAGACTGGTAATTACCATTTCCTTCAGCATTCCTGAGAGGGGATGCTATTTTAGACACATTACCAAGCTTGTTATTTTCCTTCTTCATGCTTTACAACCACTGATGTCTTTCCTTGACTATAATGCATTACCTACTCGGCTGCTTGTGAGTGTACTTTGAATATTAACTGCTAGACAACATGCTTCTCTTGCTGACTTTGAGCCTTTTCTTTGGTACTGTCCCTGAATGTCCCAGATGTTGTCATTTCTAAAGTTGCTTCTTAACGTGGTAGTTCCACTTTTTTCTTTTTTTGGTGAAAATAGTGTTTCTTAATTGAGGAGTCATGAGGAACTTCCTGGAGACAAGAACCACAAATTCCTGACATGTGTTTGGTGGCGACAGCATAGCTCAGCTCCTTGGCACCATCTCCTCCTCATGCCACAATCACCTTTTCTCCCTTCCTTCCTTTCTTTCTCTCTCTCTTTCTTTCTTTCTTCCTTTCTCTTTCCTTCCTTCCTTCCCTCCTTCTTTCTTTCCCTCCCTATTTCTTTATTCTTTCTTTCTCTTTCCTTCTTCCTTCTTTCTCTGTTCCTTCCTTTCTCTTTCTTTCTTTTTTCTCTTTCCTTCCTCCTCTCTCTCTCTGTCTCTCTCTCTCTCTCTCTCTCTCATTCACCATTTCTGCATCCTGGTCAGAATTCCCCCTTTGTCCCTCTGCCCCTTCTTGGTACTACTGGCCCTTTGTTCCTCACCAGCCTCTCAGTTGGCTCATGTCTTCTCTTGGGTAAAACAAAGGAAAGACATTACTATTATTTGACCTTTTAAAACATAATAGAAATGGAGCCATTTTATGTTTACTAGTATTATAATACTTAATAATTTTATAATATGGTATTATGTAATAATATAGTACAATTAGTGTTATTCGTGAGGAGGGGTAAGATGGGCATGTGGTTCCTAAATGGTTGCAATGGTCTTCCTAAGTGGTCTCCTTTTCGCCTCTAATTCATTTTATACAAGGTTGTCAGATTCCATTTACTAAAACGCTTCTTTCCTCATCGGGCAGCATGATGAAATAGAAAGAACGCAGGATTGGGAATCAAGAGAACTGGGTTCTAGTCCCTGCTCTGCTATTAATTACTCATGTGACTGTTGATAAGTGATTTCAGCTTAAGCCTCAGTTTCCTCGTCTATAAAATCTGGGCATTGAACTAAAGGCCCTTTCAACTCTAACCTTTTAAGATCCAGTGATTCGATGATAATCCCCAGCTCAGAAATCAGTGAAGTCCAATGGAAAGAGCATTATTAAAGTCGTAGGACTGGGTTCGAATCTTGCTTCTGATGTTTGCTACCTGTGTAGCCTCAAGTAAGCCACTTCACTTCCACGGATCCCAGTTACTTCACCTGCAGAATGAAGGGGGTTGGTCCGGATGGCCTTTGATGTTACTTCCAACTCTATATTTATGATTCTATGACCCACATTGGGAACCGATGACTGCGAGACAAAAGTCAAACTCCTTAACCTAACATGCAAGGCCTACTCAGTCTTTCTTGAGATCTTACCACATGCCTTAGCACTGTGTTAGACATGGTAGGTTATGGCAGAGGTATCCTATGAATATGTCAAAGATCATGCAAGATTCCTTAAAAGAGGCAATGATAGGGAAACCTTTGATGAGCTATAGGTCCAAGCACCAATGGATACAGATGTTGTGTATTAATCCCCATTTATAACACCAGGGGATGCACATCTTTTTGTGGAAGGTGCAGGTGATCAGTGATCATCTCTCTTTCCTCAATTCCCTCTTTTGTCTCTGGAGATGTAATCAGTGCACCCATTAGAGTAATCAGCTTATTTTAAAACCTTAAGGCCATATAATATCTTTCCAGGTCCATATGGCTTCCCTCCTCTACTGTTTTTAAATGAAAGGATAGTAATGCTAACACAATCACTCAGAGTCTCCAGTTTGGAAAATTCCTAATATTTAGCTAGAGATTTAGTTCTGTACCTTAATTTAAATTTATGCTTTTATCTAGATAACCCTTGGCCTTTTTGTGACTGAAAAATTCTGGTTACCAAGAAATAGTTGGATAAAGAACCAAGCAGAGTATGTTAATAAACAGGTAGTGGGCGGGGAGTTTGGGAAAAGAGCAGACCTTTTCTCAGAACTTCCCTTGGTACTGCAGGAAGTACATATCACTGGTGGCTGCCGTCCAGGTCTTCCACTCTGAGATGTCTGTAGGACCAATGACTTTCCTCAGCCTCTACTTTCTCGGCCGTGGCTCAGTACTGCTTTTAAATTTCCCTTTAACCTTTTACCCCTGTGTTGCTCATTCTTTCTGACTCAGTTCTTGAGGTCTGTGCTCCTTCCTCTCTGCTTTGAGGCACTTAAATCTCTGGGTTCTGAACTGGTTTGGTTTTTCTTTAAAATCCATAGCCTATGGCTGAATTTCCCCAGTCAATGTCAATCCTCCCTATGTGGCATCATTTCACTTCATCCGATTGCTTTCAAAGACTTCTAAATTAATCAAGGATTTTTGTACCAGTGTAAAGGCTATTGATTCAATGGAAGTGTTAAAGCCTTTTTCAGACCAAGTTCATACTTCTGGTTGAATGACTCACTCAGGAAGTCTAGGTTGCCCATAATTATTAAAGTAGGAATATGGGACACCTCTCTCACATTAATATCAATGGAGGAATAAAGCAAGGAGATGTACGTTTGCTAGAGGTATTTGCTACTGTTATGGACGTTGTTCAGTGTAGAGTCCAAATGGAAGTTAGATCTCCCAAGGAAGATGATGTCTTCTAGAAGTTTCTGCTTGTGAACGACGTGGTTTTGATTATATCCAGCCCTGAAATATTAAAGAGTCTACTAAATGAGATCTGTGATCACTCAAGGTTTTGGTTTAACTATCCATATGGGAAAAACTAAATGGATGAAGAATGTCTATTGTCCAAACTATAATATTCAGTTGGATGGGCAGCCCATGGAGTTGGTCTATCAGTATGTTTATCAGACCATAGACAATAAGCTGGGTCCAGAATTGAGCAGGAAGAAAGAAGACTGGATTGCTTTTGGGAAATTACAGTGAGGTTTTGTTTTTCCTCATGATCCCAAGCTTCTTTCTGAAACAAATCTATCTTTTAACATTAATATTCTTCAGGGGATATTGTATGATTGAAATTAATAGACTATCATAGTCTCTGAGGAATTATAAGCAAGGGCTACCCAAACGACAGTGTAGATATCAGCAGTAGGTGTAAGCAGGCACTATCATATTACCCTGAAGAATTGCATCAGAGAAGTGACATAAAAAATGTCACCAGAGAAATGGAACACTGCAAACAGTGGGCCAGTGAAGTGGCCTGAGTGAAGCGTAACTGATGGACAGCCTGTGTGCTCTACTGAAATCCAAACAATGTCAAGAGATCTAGAGGTATTACCCTGCCATATTGAAAGGATAACATTTAGAGGACCGATGGGAGAACATGGGCAAGAGTCACACAGGGTTAAAGGGTGTAATGGATGGGAATCTGCATCACTGAAGGGTGGATGCACATAAAGGAGAGCCTAGAACATTTGGAATGTCTGTGCACACTTGTGGTCTCATGCTCAGTATACATCTGATCTGTTTCTCTGCAGTCTTTCCTGTGTTCCTGACAATATATTTTTTCTGCCTCTTCTTACATATGTCACCATTGGTAACACAATTCAGTCCACCTATAGCTTTTCTGCTTCTTTTCATTGTGTTTCAAGTTATTTGTAATTTTGATTCTTCTAATATCAGAGCATTATAATATCACTGGGAGAATATTCTTATTAAAGTTCAGCAGCAGCAAGTAATTTGGGATCAATGAAAGCACTGATGGGATGCTCAAATGAAATTCAACCCAGCATCCTCCCCCTACTCAATTCCCTGTGATTTTATATAATTCCATCACACCTCTCCTTAACTGTAGTATTTCCAGCCTGAAGATATCTCTAGGTCTGACATATTGCTGAGTCCCTGGAGACTGGGCTAAGGTCAGAATTCTGTGCTCCTGATCCCAATATATTGTGTAAAGATAGACTGGGTAGGATAATGTTCACAAAGAAGGAAGAGTCTTACAATGCCAAGGTGTCAACGAGTTTTTTGGGATGGCAGGTCGCTACTCCAATCTTACATCTCTGAAAATGAAGTAAGACTGCAGGTCACCTCAAAGGCAACGAGGCCCTTGTCTGGTTGTTCTCTGGGGCAATTCCACTTTGCAAATGGACCTCAAGAGTGGCTTTAATTAAGAGTCTGGATGTGTGTATAACAGCTACAAACTTTAAAAGCAATACTTGTGACAGATTCCTCTCCCTTTGAAATCGACATAATTCACTCATTGTACATTGTCTCTGCAATTGACTGTAATCTCACAATTCATTGCAACTCTTATAGATTCAATTCAATAAGCATTTATTAAACACCCACTACATACCAGTTGAGGCAACATGCTGTCCTGGATAGAAATATGGTCTTGGATCTGGGAAGATGTAGGTTTGGGTGCTGCCTTTGACACATGTTAGCTGCGTGACCCTTGTCAACTCACTCACATCTGAGTATTCTAGGTGACTCTCTTAAGATTGTAAGTTGCAGAAAGTTTCTACCTGCAGTGAATAATCACAAATCTAGGTCCTACACCTTTTGTGGCAGGCACTGAGCTAGGTGCCATGGATACAAAGACAAAAACCCAAACATTTAAAATTGCCATTGATTTTATGGTTCCAAGTAATCACTTGTAATTAACCCTGTATGTCTTTCTGGTCAAAGCACGTTTGTATATGACAAATAGTGGATTCTCTCTTGGGGTTATTCTTAAACTAGAAAAACTTTTGCCTGATTTTCTGGGCACTTAGATAATATTGAGCACAGCTAATGAAGTGCCAAGATTTGTACCATCACTATCTTAAGGAAATGTCTGCTTTCTTCAAATTTATTGAGTAATGTTTCTAGCAGCTAGGTGGTACTGAGGCTAGAACGTGGGATTTGGAATCAGGAAGAAATGAGTTCAAATCCAGTCTCAGACACTTAATAGCCATGTGACCTGGTCAAGTCACTTAACTTCTGTCTTCCTTAGCTTTCCTCATCTTAAAATGGGCTTAATAACAGCACCTAACTCCTTACGGTTATTATGAAGATAAAATGAGATAATATTTGTAAAGCACTTTGCAAACCACAGGGTACTACATAAATGCTAGCTATTATTATTGTTATGAATAATGAGATTTCACTCTAATTCTGAGGTGCCCCCAACTTTATAGCTCTGTAGGATTTCTTTTAATCTCAATAATATTATAGTTTTACTTGTATAGACCATTGAATATATCCAGACACTTTTGAATGCAGGAACCCCATCTTTAGGAAAGAGACATTAAGATCATGTTCTTGGCATTACAAGACACTGTTTCTGCATGGAACTACATACACTCTTCAGGTGTTTCCCCTAGTTCTCCGCACAGGGCTTTGTATTAGATTTATAAACATATTTCCGTTGTTGATAGAGAAGATACCTGGCCATCTCTTATTCATATTCTTTATCATTTCACTATATTTGAATTCTTTATGGATTTAGTTAAACAAACATTTTCCTTTTTACTAGGGTTGCCTATGTACAACTATTTCTGCACAATGATGATTCTGTTTCCTCATGAAATAATTTAACTCAATGAGCAGGTAAAAAAAAATATCTGTTTTGGATCCAGGGCTGTACTAGATGTTGGTGATGAGGATACAAAAGAAGTTTAAGACATGGCCCCTTCACTTGAGGAGTTTATAGTTTATTGGGTTCAAGGTTAAGTAACAAAACATGGCAGTATATGATTAAGTACCAAAATGGGGGGTGTGGACAGTGAATGATGCAAGAGTTCAGAGGACAAAGAAAGTACATGAACTGAAGGAGCTTAGGTTGATGTCAGAGAAGAGTCAAATCCTGAGGGCAAGTAGGGTTTGGATGGACACAGAGGATGGGGAAAGATAACCAAGGAGCATGAAACCATTACAAATATGTAAAGGGATATTTTTATTTTTCAAATGTTAACAGGTACACCAAATAATGTGTAGTAAGAGGGGGTGTGGTAGAGTGGATAGAGGGTAGTTGGGAAAGCCTGGGTTCAACATGTCATAGCTGTGTGATTATATACAATTCACATAACCTTCCAATGATGTAGATGACTCTTTAAGACTATAAATTGAAGGTAAGTGGTATAGTGGATAGAGCTCTGGACTTGGAGTTGGGGACACCTGAGTTTAAATCCATCCTCAGATACTTATTAGCTGTCCCACCCTGGGCAAGTCATTTCACCTTTGTCTGCTTCAGTTTTCTCATCTGTAAAATGGGGATAATGATAGCACCTGCTTTCTAGGATTATTGTGAGCATCAAATGAGATAATATGTATAAAACACTTTGCAAACTTGAAAGTTATATAAATGCTATTATTATTATTACAATTTTTATTATTAGCGAATCTGCATCAGCACTAGGAATTTCCTTTACCCATGAAATCACAAACATAGATTTAAAAATATTTATTGTTAATGATATCCTCTGTCTATTTTTTTTTACAATTTAAAAAAAGTTGTTTCACATGTAATTTTATTTATCACAACAACTCTTTGATGTGGCCAGAGCAGGTATTACTACACCCATATTACAGATGAGGAAACTGAGGCTCAACGAGGTTAGATGACTTGTCTAGGGGTACACATCTGGTATGTGGCAGAATTGGGGAACAGAGTTTCTGGCCACACTGTCCCATTGTCGGATTCTGTCAAGGTTCTGGAGGCAACCAGGTGGTTTAGGGTATAGACTTGGAGTCAGGAAAACTTGAGTTTGAATCCAGCCTCAGAGACACACTACTTGTGTGACAATGGGCAAAAGTCTCTTCATCTTTCTCAGCTCCCCACTTTCTCATCTGTAAAATGAGAGGGGAAAACAAAATAGTACCTACTTCGCAGGGTTGTTGCAAGGCTCAAATAAGATAATAATTGTAAAGTGCTTAGCACGCTGCCTGGCACATAGTAAGAGCTAGATAAACGCTAATTATTATTATTATTGTTATTGTTGTTAACATGTGTAAAGTGCTTTGCAAACCTTAAAGTGCTATATAAATTCTCTTATTATTATTTACATGGAAATGCTTAAGTTAAATAATTGCATTAACTATGTATGCTGCTTTTCCTCTTTCCAAAATTGAGATATTCGTCATAAGATAAGATCTGGGACTAGTGCGCCATTACTTGACAGCAACTTTTCCTTTGATATTGTGACCTTATCTTGCTAAATAAACAGAACTGCCATGCGGGGGCTCAGTTTTGCTCACCACTCACAGCATTAAGAGTCCTTAGCACTGAGAGGCTGGTTCTAGTAAAAATGTCAAAGGCGCCCTTTCCAATACTTTGTGGAAAAGTTCAAACTGAAGACAGGCCTTAAAAAAAGAGCGGGGTCCCCTGTGAATCTGAGCTCCAGCTTATGCAGGTCTGGCCTGAAGGGCACTTTGTGTAAAATTCAGCTATGATTGCTACCAGCTTCCTCACTGGTAGTGTTGGATTTCAAAAAGTGAAGCCCGACAGGTTCTTAGCTCTGTTAGCCCTTCAGAAAGAAAAACCCTAGTGTTAGTGAAAAATAGCAAGAGTGCACTGGAATCTCAGGCCAGGCTGTGAGCAAACATTTGTTACACCGAGATCAGAGAAGGAAAGTGGGAAGAAGTTGGCAAGAGGATCTCAGCTTACATTTCTGTGTGTTTGATCAACTCTCCAATAGTGAAAGGCAAACTTAAAAAGTCACCAATGGTAATTGTTCAATAACTCTTTCTTTAACTTCTTTGATCTGGAGGATTCTGTGTTTAGCTGTGTATGTATCATTATGGGCATGTACTTTCAGGTTACCTTTTTATTGATAAAACTCTATCTTTTCAACACTAATATTCTTCTGATGACTCCAGATGGCTGTGAATTATGGGACATCACCGTCTGTGAAAAGCTAGAATGGCAAGAAAGGCAATGGAGAGATGTATGCTGAGCACTAAGAGGCCAAGGCCTGTTATCAGTGATGATTCTCATGCAAAAAGTGATGTCAAAAGATATGGTTAGAAAAGGAGGTGAGTCAGTCATTTATCAAGGGTGAAGGGTAAGGGGTGGGCAGTCCAAGTACTGTGTGAATACCCAGATAATTTTAAATGACTTTGGAAGAAGGCTTCCCACCTGTTGAGTGAAGCACCAAGGAGGTTTCTAGGAACATATGTATATATATGTATATATGTATACACACGTGTGTGTATGTATATGTATATATGTATGTATGTATATATACACATGTGTGTGTATATGTATATATGTATGTATGTATATATACATACATACATATACATAGAGAGAGAGAGAGAGAGAGAGAGAGAGAGAGAGAGAGTCATACAGTATGAGAAAATGTTAGATGGAGGAGGAAGTTCCATTGCACATTGGATAGAATGCTAGATTTGGCATCAAGAAGACCTGGGCCCACATTCTTCTAGTTGTATAACCCTGGGCGATCCAACTAACCTCTCTCCATCTCAATTTCCTCATCTGTAAAATGGCGATAAGAGTACCTCATTACAAAGCTCTGTGTCCAGGGGCAACAGAGGAAGAGGGCTTCTCTGAGAGAGCCCCAGGGTAGCCAGAAAGCCCCAGGATGGGGTAGGAGAGCAGGTGCAGCAGGCAGCAGCCAGTACAGTGCTGGAGTGCTCAGATTAGGACAACCCAAGTCCAGAGATTATGAGATCCTTCACATGCCATCTTGAGACACCAGAGAGGCCCTTGATGATCCAGAGCTCTCCACATCAAAGATCAGGGTTGGGGGGAGGGTAACCCTCTGAGGTAGAGGTCAGTGCAGGAACCCTGGGGAATCTGAGGTGAAGCCAAGAATGACTCTCCAGCTGACACAAAAGCATAGCAAAGGGGGCAGAGTCTGGCCCTGGAGCAAAGCATCAGTTAAAGGCCTGGAGAGATGAATAAATAAAAAAAAACACCGATCAGCATCAAAAATTATTGCAAATCCCCAAAGGAATGAATAACTGTAAAAACTGTAAACCAAGACTCAATAGAGAAAAAAAAAAGATTTTCCATAAGGACTATATGAATATGTAGAAGAAATGAAGCAAGAGATAAAATGAAATAAAAACTTTAGAAGAAAGAATTTGAAGAACAAATAGCTTATGACAGAAAATGATAAACCTTATCCAAAAAATGAATACACAAAATCTAGAATAAACAGAAATCTATGAAACAGCAAGAAATATTTGAACAAAATCAAAATTCTGAAAAATAGAAGAAAATGTGAAACATCTGCTGTAAACACAACTTGAATACAATATTTTAAAAGACAAAATATAAAGGCTTACATCCAAGAATAACTTAATCTGCAAAGTTGAGTATAATCCTGCAGGGGGGAAAATGAACCTTTCTAATGGAATAGAAAATTTTCAAGTTTTTTTCTGATGAAAAGACCAGAACTGAGGAGGAACTTTGAAACAGAAACATGAGAATGCAGAGAAATAATAGAAACATAAAATTTATTGAGCAATTGAAAGGAGCTAAATGATGATGTGGTGCCAATATTCTAATAGGAAGAGAAGAAAGAAATGTCCCTCTAGATCTTCAAAGTTTGTTAAAGGGATCAAATTTAAAATGAAAACAGAAGTCTTGAGGTTGCTAGATTCTATTCTGAGGGTTTGAAGAGAGAAAAGTGAAGGGAGGGTAAAAGGAATACAACAGAATAGAGAAGAGAGAGAAGAGGGTGAAACTTGATATTTCTCATATTTGGAGCATGTATGAAGGAGAATATACAAATATGAAAGGGTATGGGTGTGACCATCTAATGAACCTCACTCTTATTTGAAATGTCCAGAGGAAGTTTGAACACACACACACACACACACACACACACACACACAGACACACACACACAGACACACACACACAGAGACAAATGGTTTGATGTATAAATACATCAAACTCAACAAGGAAACAAACAATGGTGAAGAGAGGAAAATACTAGAGAAGAAATAATTACCAGCAAAAAAAAAAAAATGATCCAAATGAGCAGATCCTGAAGAGCAGGATTGAAAGGATAAGGAAGAAAAGAAAAGAAAAAAAAAGAGCTATAAGGGGGTGCCATATATTGTCTTTGGATAATTGGGAAATGGGGAAACACATTCAAGTGTACGAATTTAATGGAATATTATTGTATGTCAGAAATGATGAATTACATGTCTGTGCATTCATACAAATAATTTGCAGTGTGCATCATTCAAACATCTGTGCCTACTTATGAGAAAACAACATATTGATTTAGGAGTGAAAAAGATGTGTTTAGAAGTCCCAGTAGTATAAAGAATAATTTTATCAATTCAGTAATTAGCTGATTAAAAAAAAAAAGAAAACATAATTTTAAAGAAAGTGAGAATGGCACTAGGTTTGGAGAATAGCCCTGTAAACTTGGGCCAGAAAGCCCAGTTGGATAAGGCTCAACATCATCTCAGACATTTGAGGAGGGGGAGAGGAGGAAGACATTGTTCTCATCTAGGGGACCACAAAGAAACTAGGGGTAATCAGGATGTGTCAGTCTAGGTCCAGAAAACTATAGTAAGATAGAAAAACTTTAGCTTAGAGCTACCTTGTCAATGGCTAGGGAGTTTCTTTTAATATACACTGTCAATTAATAAATTGACAAGCATTTATTAAGTACCTACCATGTGCCAGACACTGTGTTAGGAGCTAGTGATACAAGGAAAAAGTGAAATAATCCATACCCTTGGAGACTTTACATACTATTAGGGGAGATAACATGTATATATATACACACACATATGTATGTATATAGTAACACATTTTTGAGCTAGAAAATGTCAATTCAATAATTACTGAACAAGCTTCAAGAAAGACCTATAACTTTATATATATATATGTATATATATGTATATTTGTTGATGATCACAAAGCCTTTGACTCAATTCTGAATTCATGACCATTCATGTACTTCAAAAATGCAAAATAGACCCAAACATAATGAAAATGACACAACATTTGATATCCACAAGAAAATATGTTCTCTAATTAATACATGCCACCAACACAATAATATCAAGAACAATCAATACAAACTGTGGACTGTTTTAGGGAGATGGTTTAAGTTCATTTTGGTTTTTCCTAGTACTAAATCCATTAGGAGTAAGTATGACTTTCAAACTAGTAGAATTAGAATCTCATATTAGTATATGAACAACATCATATGGCGCCACTGAAAAACACATTAAACAGTTCTTTCATTTAATGAAACCCTTCTTCAATGATTAAAAGCAACAAAATTTGGACTTGATAAATGCCAAATCGTTAATGTACATTAAGGGAAGATAGAGATGGAAGGTTTTGATCTTGAATCTAGAAAGTACTCTGAATCAATGCATAAAGGAAGTACCTTGGTCTCCTTTAGGCAAGACACATTAAACATAAGGATATCAGGGATGAGGCTGTGGTTAAACATGTTAAAAGAATTACTGGTATCCTGAATAAGAGCTGAACGAGAAGTACGTGTTAAATACAACCAACAACCCCGTAATACAAGTCTTAACTTAGACTTTTGGAGCTATAAAATGAATGATACATATTTGGAAAATATTCTCTCAAAAATCTGTACAATATTAACAAAATTATCCCAGGGAAGCTATAGAAAAATCAACACCTTCTTACCTTCTTGTTATAACGTAGGAAGAAGATTCACAGTCATTTTTAGAGCAAACAATAAGAGGATGGAAATTCTACAGATGTGCTTTTGTACATTACTTCAACAAGTAATAAGCAGTAAAGGCTGGTAAAAGGTATGCAGTGGGTTTGTTGAGTGTAACCAGAAGGATTTTTTTTTTTTTGTGGCTGCATAGAGCCAATGCAATGGATAAGATTCAAAAAGAGAATAAAAGGACTATCTATGGGTGACATCTCCATGAAATCAACCAGCAACACGTCAGCAAGAAGCATCAAGCAAATGGCCAATTCATGCAGATTTTTTTTGGAAACAGAGGCTTAGAATGGAAAGCACTACATCTTCACCACTGGGAATTGCAGCAGGGTTATCCTTAAGGAACCTGGATTTAGAGTATGCAAGGAAGGGTTAGAAACCTTGAAACTTATTGCTTCAGGGTTAGAAAATTAGCACCTACTGAATGTCTAGCAAGATATTATTTGGTGGCTAGAATTTATTTATCAGAAGCAGATTATCATTATCGGACTGACAAATGACAACTAATTCAACTAATAAACTATAATGGAACTGGACCATAATCACAGACTGAGATGTTGCCCTGGATAGCATGGATATAACATTAATATATGAAAACTTAAAAACAACATTTTGTCAAAATACATTTTATCAATATCTTTTACTCTTTATATGATCAGAATTTCCCTCAGTACTCTTCCATCTTCCCAGAGAACTGTCATATGTAGCAAATAATATTTTTAAAGAAAAAAAAGAGGAAGAAAACAAATGTCAGCAAAACTCATCCATATATAGGAAGAAGTCTGAAAATATATTCCATGTGTCACATTTGTGGATCTGTCACTCTGTAAAGGAGTGTGGTGGGGAAGTTTTTCCATAGCTTTTTCTTTTGGAGCCATGCTTGTTATTTATAATCAAATTTTGATTATTTTGTGATTATTCTTTCCTTTTACACTGTTGTAGTCATTGTGGATATTGTTTTCTTGCTTTTATTTTACTCTGTATTAGACTTTTCTTTCCATTCTTCTCTGCATTCATCATATTTGTCATTTCTTATAATATAGCAATATTCCATAACATTCATGTGACACAAATTATTAAGCCATTCCCTAATCCATAGGCATCTACTTTATTTCCAATTTTCTATTACCACAAAAAGTATTGCTAAAAATATTTTGGTGTATATATGGACTTTCTTTTTATCAATGACCTCCTTGTGCTATAAGCCTAGTAGTGACATCTGTGGGTCAAAGGATATGGACATCTTAGTTGCTTTAGTTGTATAATTCCAAATGGTTTTCCAAAATTGTTGTGCTGAGTCACAGTTCCACCAACAATACACTAGTGTACCTATGTTCCCACCACCCTTTCAACATTGATTCTTCTTCACTTTTTGTCATCTTTGCCAATTTGCTGGGTGTGAGGTATGGAAAAGAACAGCATTTTAAATAGATATCATAATAATAAATAAATAATATAAATAATCATAATCTCTAGGATGGAAGGAAAAGCTTAAGAAATATAAATTAAAAAAACATGGAACCCAGAAGAGAGGATAAAATTCATGTGGGAACAAGGATGAGGTACAGGTCACCCCTATCTTCTTGTCTACTACCAGAGCTGCCCCAGAGATGCTTTCAGGGAGCCTCCAAGGATGAGTTTACATCCTAATACTTATTATTCACCTACAAAAAGAAGTTATTTTATATATCTGAGAATAGTCTACACAACATTAAATATAAAAGAACAATGGCGACTTCTCCCAGGATTGTTTCAATGTGAAACTCATCCAAAAAAGATGAGAATGAGATAATAAAATAATAGTTAACCCTTCTATGGCCCTTTAAAGATTGTAAAGTGCCTCATATACATTATTTCATCTGATCCTCACAACAATCCTATGCAGTAGATGTTATTATTGTTCCCATTTTTAGAGATAACTGAACAGATAATTGGAATTTCAGAGGTTCTCTTTTCATCACATAACTAGAAAGTGTCAAAAATTCAGTGCTCTTTCCACTATACCAAGCTACTAAAATCACACAGATAAAGCATGCATGAAATGCTTACTATGTACTGGGCACTAATGACTGATAAGGCAAGTCAGTCATATTGCACCAAGGAGGATAGCTGGAATGCTTTCCTGGTATGCCCCCAAATTGAAAGAACCCAAAGGATAGCTTTAAGCACTTTGGGGAAGTCCTTAGTGGACGATCATTGGAAAAGCATGGGCAAGAGTGGCCCAGGAAAAGAAGGCAGGGATGAGTTTCATTCTATGCTGAGAGGAAAGAGGACCTATACTAAGGAGTTCATGTATTTATTGAAGTATACTACCATGTGCAAGAACACTATATGGGGATTATTGCCGAGGGGGCAAATTGGTTAATTTTACCTTTATTAGATCATAAGGGTAGAAAGGACTTGTGAGCATAGAAATGCTGAAATGGATCTGGGACAAGAGGATGGATTGAGAAAGATTGTGCTTAGGTATTGCTAAGCCTGCAGCTAGACAGCATTCTGTGGTTTCTCACATTGAACACCAACTAAACAAGCAATAACTAGACTCCCCCACTCCAATTCCCCTCTCCCCCTCTGCCCCCAATCACAAGAGACCCTAATGACTTGTGGCAAAGTCCACACTCATCAAACCCTTGGTATGACACTGAACTGAATCAGTGAAGAGGAATATATTATTGATTTGACAAAAATGGCTGACTTCAGGGCCTTAGAAGGTAGTAGCGGCCACAGTTGGAGAAGAAGAGTTGGCCTACTTCCCACAAAGAGGATTGGGGATATCCTCACACTTTCTGCCTATTAGGCTGGAGTTGACGAGATGGGAAGGGTACTGAAGCTCTTTTTCCTGCTAATACAGATGACCCCAAAGGCCATCAGAAACATGCTCACTTGGTCACTGGGCCTGTTTGTTGACACAAGAGAGTCTGAGGTGTGGCTTTGGGGTAAAAAGAGATCCAACCAGGATTTCAAAGTGAGGACACTCTTAAAAAGCAATTCCAAAAAGGCAAGCAACTCCAGTAAACTGGCCAGAGACGATAGTATGCTCTGCAGTAATTGCATTTGATAGCAAATTGGGGGATAATGTGGGGGAGGGTAGTAGAGTTCAGAAAGGCCTGGACTAGATTAGGGCTGTGGGCCACGTAACAGGCTTATGTAATTGAATGAACAGAAATATAAGTTATGAAACTAGAAAGATAAACCAAGAAACAAGAACATACCTTGAGGGCGTGGGATCAGCATTGGAGAGATGTGGTAGATAAACCAAGACCTTCAGCCTAATAAAAGAAACAATTATCAAAATTATGGGGACTACGGACAGTAGGATCGAGCCTAAATGAATTATGTTAGCCCTCATAGAGGGGATTTCCAAGGCTTTATCCGAACCCTGTAGATGGGTTGAGCCACCTAGTTTGAAATGAAAGCAGTCAGAAGAACCGTACCAATGGCCAGATTTATGGGACCCAAAACTTGGAGAAATATGGTCTGTGGTCTTACGGCAGGAAAAGATGCAGAGTGGAATTCATAGTAAGAGAGACAATTCAGAAGAGAGAAAGCATAGATATGAGGATTTTATTTTCTTCTCATAATGACAGTTAAACATAAAAGACGTCATCCTAGAAAGGGCAGGGCCTGGCAGGAATCTGGGTAATATTTCATGAGAACTAAAAGACGTTAGCAGAGGAGGGATGCCAATGAAGGAAGCGGCCAGATTAGGTAAAACAATTTTAAAAGGAAAATCGGAGTTCAGATTGGGCAAGTGCTGTTGGATGTAAAAGGGGAGAGATACAAATGATTACTCCCTAACACTCCTTTAAAGTTTTACTTCCTGTGCGTAGGGATTTAGAAGAATTTATCTGACTCCCTATAGCCTGCAGGATCAGATACAAAGTGACCTATCTGGCCCCTGCCTACCTTACCCCGTCCATCCATCTCCCAGCACCCGATGGCTATCCCTACTGCCTGGAATGCTCTACCTCATCCCCTCCACCCCTTGACTTTCCCAGCTTCCTTCAAAGCTCAGTCCAGATTGCACCTTTTGCAGGAGGCTCTCCTCCTCATCTCTTTTCCTCTCAGCTTCTAGTGCCTTCTCTTTGAGATTACTTTACACTGTACATATCTTGTGTGTACATAATTCTTTGCATGTTCTCTCCTTCATTAGAATGTGGGCTTCTCGAGGGGAGGGACCTTGGTTTTGCCTTTCCTTGTGTCCCCAGCACTTAGGACAATGCCTAGTATATAGTAGGTTCATAATAAATGTTTTATGATCGACTAAGGAGGTTGCTTTCTATATCAAACATTTGAAAAAAGTGGTTTCCCATTGTTTTTCAGAAGGGAGAGGAGAAAGGATTCTTTTTGGAAACCACAAGAAATTGTCAAGATGATGGCCCGAAATGAGAAGCCCATTTATTAGCATGCTGCTTAGGCAATTAGGGCTCCTTTCAAAGTCACCTGAGGACCCTTCATTTGGAAACCTTGAATAAAAGCCCCATCAGAGTGAAATGGATGATCTGATGTGTAAGTTAATGTAATTAACAAAACTGTAAAATGCGCATCCTCCTCCTTATGGTTCCAACCTTTAAAAGATTCCCATGAATTAGGTCAGTTTGACAAATTAGCTCCAAATGAATTCTCACAATCATCTATTGCCCATCAACAGATGCTCTAATAGTTGTATGACATGCTAAACACACACTTCCCATCCTCCCCACCCCCAGTGGAAAGTATGAAATCTCCGAGCATTTTTTTATGGTTAATTTGTTGTAGCTGCTGTTGTTTAATCAGTAGAGGGAAAAGGGTTTGGAACTCTGAGCCCAGAAACTTTCCTGATAAACAATAAACTGACTAATGAGATTGGAAACCGTTCTTATTTTCAAAACATTGTGCCCATGATTTGGTTACATGGTTACAGTCTCTGTATGGGGAGAAGAAGAAGGAGAAGGAAACCTTCTACTCCCTTTCCTCCCCCCCACCCCCCAACCACATATTTAATCCATGTGCTTATGTCAAATTTAATTATAGGACATTGGGCATAAAATAACAATCCACATCCTCTGAGAGAAGAACTTAAGTAGTTAATATGAGCGATTGAGTGAAATTGGTTTGCTGAATGTTTATGAGAAACCTAAGACCAGTGAAATGTGGTGATATTTTAACCATTTAAGGGCTCATACTGTGGTGGGATGAAGACAAGACTTGGGTGGCAGAAGGCTTTGCTCAAGTCCATTCCTTCACACTTGTTAGCTGTGTGACCTTGGACAAGTGATTGAAGCGCTTGGGGCCTCAGCTTTCTCATCTGCAAAATGGGATGGCAATATTTCTGCTACCTATTTCCTGGAGTTGTTGTGGGGGAAATGACTCCATAGACCCTTAAGTACATTGGAATGTGAGAAGAGGTGAAGGCTGGTGACCCGTAAAGCTGGAAGAAAAGGAGGATCCTGAGCACCGGCTCAAATAAACGGTGGGTTTTCCTCTCACAGTTTACAAAAGTTCACTCTCAGTCCTAGTGGTCAGAGAATTAAGGAGAAAGTATCGGCAATTGTGATGTGCAGCAAAGTCAGTAACGTCAACTCGTTCCAACACAGCTAAAAAGCTAGTATCCTTGGGTGTAACACAAGAATTTTTAGAATTTTGTTGTCTAAAGCCAGCCGTGCTACAAGCTACCAGTGTGGCTTTCTGGGCCTCAGTTTCCTCATCTGGGGGGCTGGATTAGATGACCTCTGAAGTACCTTCTTGTTCTAAATCCTATGTTTCAATGAAATGGCAGAGCAGGATTGGAACCCAGGTCTCTTGGATCTTGCCTGGAAGTCCACTTCCCTTTTCTCTACCCTACATTGCCTCCCAATAACAAATTAATTGGTCCTGATCTCCTCCTGCTCACCACATCTTTTTTTTTTCAGGCCAACAGTAGCTGGTGAAAGATGTTCATGGCACCATTATAAGGAAGTCATGGAAACAGATGTTCAGTCATTCCACTCATAGCCAACTCTTTGTGACTCTATTTGGGTTTTCTTGGCAAAGACTGCAGTAGTTCGCTGTTTGTGTCTCCAGCTCATTTCACAGATGAGGAAACTGAGGCAAACAGGGTGAAGCGACTCGCTCAGGGTCACGCAGTTAGTGTCCCGAGGCCAAATTTGAACTCAGGTCTTCTTGACTCCAGGCCTGGTGCTCTATCCACTGCACCACCTAGCTTTCCCTAGAGAGATGATACTAACATAATTACATAACTTGTCAGATCGCACTGTACTTTGGGGACTCAACAGAGTAATAATTAAAAAGTCCTCCTGTATGTCATGGGCCCTTAAAAGCCTTTCTTTTGGTCCTTCTCTTACCTTTTACCTCTTCCTTTCAATATTTTTGCTTTCTCTCTTTATCTTAATTCTATGTTCAGTTAAAGCAAATGTCACTGAAATTGACCCAACTTTCTGTCTGTTCTTTCCTATGGTTCTTCTCTCCTCACTCTAGCTGCCCGATTTGAGCAAGGAAACTCATACCTTCACTTTAAATAGTTCAGACAGAATTTTTATTTTTAATTTTAGAGGAGAGGAACCTCCTAAAATACAAATGCATCCCCCCTGCTTCCTTCCTCATCACAGAGATCTCATGTCCTTCCATTGTCAGGCATTTTTGTGCTGCCCATTAACGTGAACTTCTTTCATTTCCTACATTGTTTGCCTTGGAATATTTTCTCTATGAATACCCCTCCCCACCCTACCCCCCCCACAGCCCACATTATCTTACAATGTGTCTTAACTTTGTTTTTAATGAAACTTTTTGGTTCAAATCTATCCTTTACCAAAATTCGCTCCAGTACATCCCTCCCACAGCCTAGTTCTTCCAATGTGGGGGTGTTGCCGCTGAGTCTTGCTGTAAATATTAAGACATTCAATTAATATCATTTCCATCCTCAAACAATCCTGATGATTTGCTACATCTTCCAAGATTTTATTAATGTCACTCATAAACTTGGTTCAGTTTCCCCCACAACTCTTCTCTCTTCTCAGTTTCCTTCTATTTCTCACGGGGATTACCCTTTCTAGCATATTTTTTTCTTTCCCTGTATGGTACCTAAGTCCCACCACCAACATGAAAGTGCTGACCTGCCTTGGTAGACAGAGCTTACTCATCTGGGAATTTTCTATGCCAATGAAATTATAGGTCCAGTCTTTTCTCTGTCTTTGTCTGTCTCCCCTCTTCCTCTGTCTTTCTCTCTCTCTGTCTCTGTCTCTCTCTGTCTCCCCTCTTTCTCTGTCTTTCTCTCTGTCTCTCTCTCTCTGTCTCTCCATCTCTCTTCTTTCTCTCTTTGTCTCTGGTGTACTTTACTGTGACCTTGTCCTGATCAGTGTGGCAAGTGATATGATAGGAGAGCCCTTGAGTCCATAAGCACAATGAGGCCAGGAGGCCATGCCTGATTAATGTTGAACTCCATCTCAGATCCTTTCTTGCTCTCAGAATCTGTTTGATGTTCCCAAAGAATATTTCACCATCTGAGGGGGGCCTCTGTGACGCTCCCCTGTCTGACCAGCCTGCTAGATTTTCTAAAGCAGAATGTTCCTGAAATGAATGGCATTACTGGTTGTACAACTAGAGTCACAAAGAATCCTGGGGAGGTCATAGCCAAAGTTTTGAAAACTTATAAACATTTTTGCTGAGAACCTGCTTCTTAATGGCAGCCATCACATACCAAAATACTGTTGACCTCACATAGATGGTGTTGCATTATTATCTCTTTTTTTCTCTAGCCTTCTCCTTCACCATTCTTCTGCCACTGATACTTTCCTCGCATTTGTCCCAATAGAGGATTTTCTTATCCTAGACAGAGAATCTCTGAATGGTGGAATGGAATGTAGGTTACTCATGCCCAGGACTACTAGGCATAGGTAAAAAGGAGCTTTTGGCCTGCCTCTGGTCTGATGCAATGGGGACCATTGTGGGCTTGGGAGCAAAACCCTACAGCAAATCACAGAGAAAATATCCAAAGTTTTAGGGAGATTAAATATAAATATACAAAAATTAAACAAGTTAATCTTGGTAATCAAAGTAGTAAAACAGCTGTGATGGGGATGAGTCTTTTCCATTATGGTAGAGTTGATAGCAGCAGATGAGAGTTTTGCCTTCACAGAAATAAATTTGCCACATTTAGAACAGACAGAAACACAGTGCTTTTCATAATCCTCAGAGAGTTAGCAAGTGTTAATGACTGTGTGTAACACAGAACTCATACCCTGACGCAGAAGAAACCAAGTGAATGGAATTTCAATTTTTCTTCCTGGCTATCTCATGCGCTCTGGGTCTCAAAGCCTTCCTTCCCCACTCAGATCTTGGCACACTGAGCTCTCACTGTCAGCTCTTGCCTTCTCTTTGACTTGGAGCCAGGGTTCCATGTTACTTCTGGGGCATCATTGTGCCACACCGTCCATGACTCTCTTTCCAGCTTCCCACTTCCCTTTCTGGGTTATTTTCTTCCATTAGAACACAAGGTCTTAGAGGGCAGGAAATCTAATGCTTGATAGTATTTGTATCTCCTGGCTTAGAGTAGTGCCTGGCACTAAGTAAGTGTTTAATAAATGTTTCTCACTCACTCTCTCTCTCTCTCTCTCTCTCTCTCTCTCTCTCTCTCTCTCTCTCTCTTTCTCTCCTCTTCTCTCTTTTTCTCCTCTCTCTCCTTCTTCCTCCTTCTTTTCAATCTCTGTCTGTCTGCTGTTAGTCTGTCTCTCCCCTTGGCTAGGTAGGGCATGAGGGTTGGAGATTTTTGGTTGAGATGAGTCAAGACAGATCTTCACCGAGTTTGATGACCCTTTTGCAGTGAGGGTATATGTGGTGTGAGTGTGAGAGAGAGAGACAGAGTGTGTGTGTGTGTGTGTGTGTGTGTGTGTATTTGTTCTTTGTGGGCCTAATAAAAGGGCTAGAAATGTATCACTAAGATTGTGGTTGGTCCTGGCTATGTTAGAGATGTAACACTTCTCTGAGGAGATTTACAGTGGGGAAGTTCATGACAGCAAGAGACCCAAAAGTAGAGGGAGCAGGTAGTGGCAGCAGAAAACAGATTGAGTCATCAAACTTTCATGGTCTTGGCAAAGCAAAAGAGGGAAAGAGGGAGAGAGAGAGAGAGAGAGAGAGAGGGGAGAGAGAGAAGAAGAAGAGAGAGAGAGACAGAGAGAGAGAGTGCTATGATGAGTTAATAGTGGAGTCATTGGTGGCCCGGAGAAGCTCCTAGATGAGATAGAGAGTTTGAGTGCAGCAGAGATCTGTGACTTTGATGGCAAGGAGCCAATAGGGACCTTGGCCTTCAGCAATCCCGTGAGTCATGTCACTTGGGCAATCCCAGGAGAAGTCATCCAGCTCTCTTTAGTTCTTTCCCTATTTAGGGATGGAGGACTTGATTCTAGGATGGCAGTATAGGTCATGGAGGGGAGGTGGTGGTTACCAGAGGGCTGGGTTGCTTAAGTCCCTAGCAGCCCTAAGATTTTTCACTCTTTGGGGGAAAACTTCAACCTCAAGTTAGTACTATTGTTTGGCAGTGATTACTTGCGTAACTGGAAGAACATGGGGCTTGCCAGAAAGGAAAAGATTTTTGATTGTTGGCATTGGGCACAATTTTTTCCCTTGTTATTTATTGTATCTATTAAATTTTTTTTTGTGTTCCATATATTGTTAGCTAATGCTTGGATTTGCACACCTTGATGAGTGTTAGCAAGGAATCAAATCCTGATGTTTCTAAGTTTTGAGTGTTATCAAAATAAACCAAAGAGAATATCAATCATTGAGAACCATTCAGCAGTCAGGTGGCACCATGGGTAGAGTGTTGGACTTGGAGGCAGGAAAGACACAAATTTAAATCTGGCTTTTGATACTTACTGGTTGTGTGACCTTGGACAGATCATTCAGTCTTAGTTTCCTCATTTGAAAAATGGGGATAATAATAAGGTTCTACGTATTATTTTATAATACATATAAATATTTTATAACTCTTAAAGCACTATATGAGTTCTAGTTATTAATAAATACACATATATGTATGTGTATATATGTGTATATATATGTATATATAAAATCATTCTTGGTACAAGGAAGCTCAGAGCTATGGTTTAGAGCCACAGATTACATAGTAACTGATATAATACAAACATAACATGATAATACATGGATAATATGATAATAAAATATTATTTAATCTTGGCTTTGTAATGTATTGCACAATTTTGGAATTATCTTTATCTTTCTAAGTATCTTTGGTAAATTTTTTTGGCTAAAATTCCTTCTTTAAAATCCTGGTTTGATGCTTCTTTGTGGAGCAGAGGTGATGCTGGTTTTCAAAATCTGTGCCAACAGAGGACAATTTCAGGCAGGTTCTGACCAAGCTGGAATGACTTTGAACCTGGAACCAGTAGGGATTATGTGTCAGTCACTCACCAAGCACTTATTAAGTGCTTACCATTTGCCTGTTGTCTGAGGACTAAGCTAACTCTGTTTGGGGAGACTCATCACTGGATGATGAAGTCTTCAACCACAGCAACTCAAGAATTCTATCTATTAGAGTACTGAAAGGTTGAAACTTGTATTGATGGAGGGAGCCCCACACCAGTGGGTTCATAGATTCTCAAGGTTTTACATTAAGTAATGTTAGAATGTTATTCTTTCATAAGCAAATCTGAACTTTTAAGGTAACATGTCTGTAAAGCAATTGTAGCCTTAAGTGTCTTTTGGGCCAAGGGATGCTTGGTTTGCTCTGTGTGTGTGTGTGTGTGTGTGTGTGTGTGTGTGTGTGTGTGTGTGT